>NC_140990.1:73292331-73880071 GCF_052327205.1 Somniosus microcephalus
CAGTCTCTCCCTCTCTCTCTCTCCCCCCAATCTCTCTCTCTCTCTCCCCCAGTCTCTCTCTCTCTCCCCCAGTCTCTTCCTCTCTCTCTCCCCGTCTCTCCTCTCTTCTCCCCCCAGTCTCTCTCTCTCTCTTCTCCCCCCAGTCTCTCTCTCTCTCTTCTCCTCCCAGTCGCTCTCTCTCTCTTCCAACAACAACAACATGCCCTCAAAAATCCCTCGGCACCGCCGGGCACTTCAGCCAGTATATATAAAATGGTATGTCTTTCCCTCTGTCTTTCTGTCTGTCCGGCTATACTATCAAAAGTTATAGAGCGTACCTACACATGTTATATCAAAAGAAAGCTTATCATAGGCGTATTTACTTTTTGGTCAGACAAAAATTGTGCCGACGGAATACAAAAAACTTTCAAAATTCCGCTCATTATCTGCTCATTAGCATCGAGCGACGCGACGGTTGACCAATCGCTGCGTCACGGGGGCGGGTTCATTGTGCGTGCGGGCGGGCCATGCTAGAGTCGAGTGACGTGACGATTGACCAATCCTGCAGTTCAGTGACCTGATGGTTGACCAATCGGTGCGTGTGTGGGCGGGCCTAATCATTCTGAACTGAGGAGAGTAGCCGCCATCTTGATTCCTAACTCTTCATTTCTTTTTCCCACTTTCTGCGTGTTTCTTTTCAAATCTACATTTCTAGCAAAAAAAAAAGATGCTTTTAAAACACACATTGTTTTTTAAAAAATTTATTTAATTTGTAAATCTTTTCTCTAAGCTCTATAATTTCCCTACCTTTCACCGTTTTTGCAGGCCTCGAAGCCTGGGCCTCTGTTGCCCAGCCACCCCCGAGCTAGGCACCTCCCGTCCCGCTCAACAAGCGGCCCGCGATCGCCGCCATCTTTATAAAGGCTGGCGGCGCGGGACTGAGGCGAGCGTAGCCATCGCCGCCATCTTAGTAAAGGCGGGCGGGGCAGGGTGGGAGTCAGCGCGCGCGTCAATGTCGGCCCGGAGCGCACGCATCAATGTCGGCCCGGAGCACGCGCGTCAACGTCGGCCCGGAGCGTGACCTGAGTCCGGCCGGGCCTCACGCGCTAGCTCGCGCACCAGCCGGCTCTGAGGCGCTGATGAGTGGCAGCGTCTCTCTCTCACTCTTCCCCGCGTGGCGTGCAGGCCCAGCTGCAATCGGCGGACTTGAAGCCGGCTCGGGCGGGGGGCGGGACTCAGGAGGGCGGGAAGGGGGGGGGATGGGTTACCCCGGCAACCGGGCCCAGCCCCCCCCCCCCTCTCAGCCTCAAGCCGGCTCACGCCCGTTCCCAGGGCTAGGGTCCAGCGCAGACCCAGCCACAATCGGCGGGTGTAAAGCCGGCTCGGGCGGGGGGCCTCCCTCCCCCTCTCTGTCTGCCCCCTCCCTCCCCCCTCTCTGCCCCCTCCCTCCCCCTCTCTGTCTGCCCCCTCCCTCCCCCTCTCTGTCTGCCCCTTCCCTCCCCCTCTCTCCCTCCCCCTCTCTCCCTCCCCCTCTCTCCCTCCCCCTCTCTCCCTCCCCCTCTCTCTCGCCCCCTCCCTCCCCCTCTCTCTCTCCCCCCTCCCTCCCCCTCTCTCCCCCTCCCTCCTCCCTCCCCCTCTCTGTCTGCCCCTTCCCTCCTTCCCTCCCCCTCTCTCCCTCACCCTCTCTCTCCCCCCCTCCCTCCCCCCTCTCTCTCCCCCCTCCCTCCCCCTCTCTCTCTCCCCCCTCCCTCCCCCCCTCTCTCTCTCCCCCCTCCCTCCCCCCTCTCTCTCTCTCTCCCCCCTCCCTCCTCCTCTCTCTCTCTCCCCCCTCTCTCTCTCTCCCCCTCTCTCTCTCTCCCCCCTCTCTCTCTCTCCCCCTCTCTCTCTCTTCCCCCCTCTCTCTCTCTCCCCCTCTCTCTCTCCCCCAGTCTCTCTCTCTCTTCTCCCCCATTCTCTCTCTCTCTCTTCTCCCCCATTCTCTCTCTCTCTCTCTCTCTCCCAGTCTCTCTCTCTCTCTCCCCAGTCTCTCTCTCTCTCCCCCCAGTCTCTCTCTCTCTCCCCCCAGTCTCTCTCTCTCTCCCCCCAGTCTCTCTCTCTCTCCCCCCAGTCTCTCTCTCTCTCCCCCCTCCCTCCCCCTCTCTCCCCCCTCCCTCCTCCCTCCCCCTCTCTGTCTGCCCCTTCCCTCCTTCCCCTCCCCCTCTCTCCCCTCACCCTCTCTCTCCCCCCTCCTCCCCCCTCTCTCTCCCCCCTCCCTCCCCCTCTCTCTCTCCCCCCTCCCTCCCCCTCTCTCTCTCTCCCCCCTCCCCTCCTCCTCTCTCTCTCTCCCCCCTCTCTCTCTCTCCCCCTCTCTCTCTCTCCCCCTCTCTCTCTCTCCCCTCTCTCTCTCTCCCCCTCTCTCTCTCTCCCCCTCTCTCTCTCTCCCCCTCTCTCTCTCTTCCCCCTCTCTCTCTCTCCCCCTCTCTCTCTCCCCCAGTCTCTCTCTCTCTTCTCCCCCATTCTCTCTCTCTCTCTTCTCCCCCATTCTCTCTCTCTCTCTCTCCCCAGTCTCTCTCTCTCTCCCCCCAGTCTCTCTCTCTCTCCCCCCAGTCTCTCTCTCTCTCTCTCCCCCCAGTCTCTCTCTCTCTCCCCCCAGTCTCTCTCTCTCTCCCCCCAGTCTCTCTCTCTCTCCCCCCAGTCTCTCTCTCTTCTCCCCCAGTCTCTCTCTCTCCCCCCCAGTCTCTCTGTCTCTCTCTTCTCCCCCGTCTCTCGCTCTCTGTCTTCCCCCCAGTCGCTCTCTCTTCCCCCAGTCTCTCGCTCTCTCTTCCCCCCAGTCTCCCGCTCTCTCTCTTCCCCCCAGTCTCTCGCTCTCTCTTCCCCCCAGTCTCTCGCTCTCTCTCTTCACCCCAGTCTCTCGCTCTCTCTCTGACCCCCAGTCTCTCGTTCTCTCTCTTCCCACCAGTCTCTCGCTCTCTCTTCCCACCAGTCTCTCGCTCTCTCTTCCCCCCAGTCTCTCGCTCTCTCTTCCCCCCAGTCTCTCGCTCTCTCTTCCCCCCAGTCTCTCGCTCTCTCTTCCCCCCAGTCTCTCGCTCTCTCTTCCCCCCAGTCTCTCGCTCTCTCTTCCCCCCAGTCTCTCGCTCTCTCTTCCCCCCAGTCTCTCGCTCTCTCTTCCCCCAGTCTCTCGCTCTCTCTTCCCCCAGTCTCTCGCTCTCTCTTCCCCCCAGTCTCTCGCTCTCTCTCTTCCCCCCAGTCGCTCTCTCTCTTCCCCCCAGTCGCTCTCTCTCTTCCCCCAGTCGCTCTCTCTCTTCCCCCCAGTCGCTCTCTCTCTTCCCCCAGTCGCTCTCTCTCTTCCCCCAGTCGCTCTCTCTCTTCCCCCAGTCGCTCTCTCTCTTCCCCCCAGTCGCTCTCTCTCTTCCCCCAGTCGCTCTCTCTCTTCCCCCAGTCGCTCTCTCTCTTCCCCAGTCGCTCTCTCTCTTCCCCCAGTCGCTCTCTCTCTTCCCCCAGTCGCTCTCTCTCTTCCCCCAGTCGCTCTCTCTCTTCCCCCAGTCGCTCTCTCTCTTCCCCCAGTCGCTCTCTCTCTTCCCCCAGTCGGCTCTCTCTCTTCCCCCAGTCGCTCTCTCTCTTCCCCCAGTCGCTCTCTCTCTTCCCCCAGTCGCTCTCTCTCTTCCCCCAGTCGCTCTCTCTCTTCCCCCCAGTCGCTCTCTCTCTTCCCCCCAGTCGCTCTCTCTCTTCCCCCAGTCGCTCTCTCTCTTCCCCCAGTCGCTCTCTCTCTTCCCCCAGTCGCTCTCTCTCTTCCCCCAGTCGCTCTCTCTCTTCCCCCAGTCGCTCTCTCTCTTCCCCAGTCGCTCTCTTCCCCCAGTCGCTCTCTCTCTTCCCCCAGTCGCTCTCTCTCTTCCCCAGTCGCTCTCTCTCTTCCCCCAGTCGCTCTCTCTCTTCCCCCAGTCGCTCTCTCTCTTCCCCCAGTCGCTCTCTCTCTTCCCCCAGTCGCTCTCTCTCTTCCCCCAGTCGCTCTCTCTCTTCCCCCAGTCGCTCTCTCTCTTCCCCCAGTCGCTCTCTCTCTTCCCCCAGTCGCTCTCTCTCTTCCCCAGTCGCTCTCTCTCTTCCCCCAGTCGCTCTCTCTCTTCCCCCAGTCGCTCTCTCTCTTCCCCCAGTCGCTCTCTCTCTTCCCCCAGTCGCTCTCTCTCTTCCCCCAGTCGCTCTCTCTCTTCCCCCAGTCGCTCTCTCTCTTCCCCCAGTCGCTCTCTCTCTTCCCCCCAGTCGCTCTCTCTCTTCCCCCCAGTCGCTCTCTCTCTTCCCCCAGTCGCTCTCTCTCTTCCCCCCAGTCGCTCTCTCTCTTCCCCCCAGTCGCTCTCTCTCTCTCTTCCCCCCAGTCGCTCTCTCTCTTCCCCCCAGTCGCTCTCTCTCTTCCCCCAGTCGCTCTCTCTCTTCCCCCAGTCGCTCTCTCTCTTCCCCCCAGTCGCTCTCTCTCTTCCCCCAGTCGCTCTCTCTCTTCCCCCCAGTCGCTCTCTCTCTTCCCCCCAGTCGCTCTCTCTCTTCCCCCAGTCGCTCTCTCTCTTCCCCCCAGTCGCTCTCTCTCTTCCCCCCAGTCGCTCTCTCTCTTCCCCCCAGTCGCTCTCTCTCTTCCCCCCAGTCGCTCTCTCTCTTCCCCCCAGTCGCTCTCTCTCTTCCCCCCAGTCGCTCTCTCTCTTCCCCCCAGTCGCTCTCTCTTCCCCCAGTCGCTCTCTCTCTTCCCCCCAGTCGCTCTCTCTCTTCCCCCCAGTCGCTCTCTCTCTTCCCCCCAGTCGCTCTCTCTCTTCCCCCAGTCGCTCTCTCTCTTCCCCCAGTCGCTCTCTCTCTTCCCCCCAGTCGCTCTCTCTCTTCCCCCCAGTCGCTCTCTCTCTTCCCCCCAGTCGCTCTCTCTCTTCCCCCCAGTCGCTCTCTCTCTTCCCCCCAGTCGCTCTCTCTCTTCCCCCAGTCGCTCTCTCTCTTCCCCCCAGTCGCTCTCTCTCTTCCCCCCAGTCGCTCTCTCTCTTCCCCCCAGTCGCTCTCTCTCTTTCCCCCCAGTCGCTCTCTCTCTTCCCCCCAGTCGCTCTCTCTCTTCCCCCCAGTCGCTCTCTCTCTTCCCCCAGTCGCTCTCTCTCTTCCCCCCAGTCGCTCTCTCTCTTCCCCCCAGTCGCTCTCTCTCTTCCCCCCAGTCGCTCTCTCTCTTCCCCCCAGTCGCTCTCTCTCTTCCCCCCAGTCGCTCTCTCTCTTCCCCCCAGTCGCTCTCTCTCTTCCCCCCAGTCGCTCTCTCTCTTCCCCCCAGTCGCTCTCTCTCCCCCAGTCGCTCTCTCTCTTCCCCCCAGTCGCTCTCTCTCTTCCCCCCAGTCGCTCTCTCTCTTCCCCCCAGTCGCTCTCTCTCTTCCCCCCAGTCGCTCTCTCTCTTCCCCCCAGTCGCTCTCTCTCTTCCCCCCAGTCGCTCTCTCTCTTCCCCCCAGTCGCTCTCTCTCTTCCCCCCAGTCGCTCTCTCTCTTCCCCCCAGTCGCTCTCTCTCTTCCCCCCAGTCGCTCTCTCTCTTCCCCCCAGTCGCTCTCTCTCTTCCCCCCAGTCGCTCTCTCTCTTCCCCCCAGTCGCTCTCTCTCTTCCCCCAGTCGCTCTCTCTCTTCCCCCCAGTCGCTCTCTCTCTTCCCCCCAGTCGCTCTCTCTCTTCCCCCCAGTCGCTCTCTCTCTTCCCCCCAGTCGCTCTCTCTCTTCCCCCAGTCGCTCTCTCTCTTCCCCCCAGTCGCTCTCTCTCTTCCCCCCAGTCGCTCTCTCTCTTCCCCCCAGTCGCTCTCTCTCTTCCCCCCAGTCGCTCTCTCTCTTCCCCCCAGTCGCTCTCTCTCTTCCCCCCAGTCGCTCTCTCTCTTCCCCCCAGTCGCTCTCTCTCTTCCCCCCAGTCGCTCTCTCTCTTCCCCCCAGTCGCTCTCTCTCTTCCCCCCAGTCGCTCTCTCTCTTCAGTCGCTTCTCTTCCCCCAGTCGCTCTCTCTCTTCCCCCCAGTCGCTCTCTCTCTTCCCCCCAGTCGCTCTCTCTCTTCCCCCCAGTCGCTCTCTCTCTTCCCCCCAGTCGCTCTCTCTCTTCCCCCCAGTCGCCTCTCTCTTCCCCCAGTCGCTCTCTCTCTTCCCCCCAGTCGCTCTCTCTCTTCCCCCCCAGTCGCTCTCTCTCTTCCCCCCAGTCGCTCTCTCTCTTCCCCCCAGTCGCTCTCTCTCTTCCCCCCAGTCGCTCTCTCTCTTCCCCCCAGTCGCTCTCTCTCTTCCCCCCAGTCGCTCTCTCTCTTCCCCCCAGTCGCTCTCTCTCTTCCCCCCAGTCGCTCTCTCTCTTCCCCCAGTCGCTCTCTCTCTTCCCCCCAGTCGCTCTCTCTCTTCCCCCCAGTCGCTCTCTCTCTTCCCCCCAGTCGCTCTCTCTCTTCCCCCCAGTCGCTCTCTCTCTTCCCCCCAGTCGCTCTCTCTCTTCCCCCCAGTCGCTCTCTCTCTTCCCCCAGTCGCTCTCTCTCTTCCCCCCCAGTCGCTCTCTCTCTTCCCCCCAGTCGCTCTCTCTCTTCCCCCCAGTCGCTCTCTCTCTTCCCCCCAGTCGCTCTCTCTCTTCCCCCAGTCGCTCTCTCTCTTCCCCCAGTCGCTCTCTCTCTTCCCCCCAGTCGCTCTCTCTCTTCCCCCCAGTCGCTCTCTCTCTTCCCCCCAGTCGCTCTCTCTCTTCCCCCCAGTCGCTCTCTCTCTTCCCCCCAGTCGCTCTCTCTCTTCCCCCCAGTCGCTCTCTCTCTTCCCCCCAGTCGCTCTCTCTCTTCCCCCCAGTCGCTCTCTCCTCTTCCCCCCAGTCGCTCTCTCTCTCCCCCAGTCGCTCTCTCTCTTCCCCCCAGTCGCTCTCTCTCTTCCCCCCAGTCGCTCTCTCTCTTCCCCCCAGTCGCTCTCTCTCTTCCCCCCAGTCGCTCTCTCTCTTCCCCCCAGTCGCTCTCTCTCTTCCCCCCAGTCGCTCTCTCTCTTCCCCCCAGTCGCTCTCTCTCTTCCCCCCAGTCGCTCTCTCTCTTCCCCCCAGTCGCTCTCTCTCTTCCCCCCAGTCGCTCTCTCTCTTCCCCCCAGTCGCTCTCTCTCTTCCCCCCAGTCGCTCTCTCTCTTCCCCCCAGTCGCTCTCTCTCTTCCCCCCAGTCGCTCTCTCTCTTCCCCCCAGTCGCTCTCTCTCTTCCCCCCAGTCGCTCTCTCTCTTCCCCCCAGTCGCTCTCTCTCTTCCCCCCAGTCGCTCTCTCTCTTCCCCCCAGTCGCTCTCTCTCTTCCCCCCAGTCGCTCTCTCTCTTCCCCCCAGTCGCTCTCTCTTCCCCCCAGTCGCTCTCTCTCTTCCCCCCAGTCGCTCTCTCTCTTCCCCCAGTCGCTCTCTCTCTTCCCCCCAGTCGCTCTCTCTCTTCCCCCCAGTCGCTCTCTCTCTTCCCCCAGTCGCTCTCTCTCTTCCCCCCAGTCGCTCTCTCTCTTCCCCCAGTCGCTCTCTCTCTTCCCCCCAGTCGCTCTCTCTCTTCCCCCCAGTCGCTCTCTCTCTTCCCCCCAGTCGCTCTCTCTCTTCCCCCCAGTCGCTCTCTCTCTTCCCCCCAGTCGCTCTCTCTCTTCCCCCCCAGTCGCTCTCTCTCTTCCCCAGTCGCTCTCTCTCTTCCCCCCAGTCGCTCTCTCTCTTCCCCCCAGTCGCTCTCTCTCTTCCCCCCAGTCGCTCTCTCTCTTCCCCCCAGTCGCTCTCTCTCTTCCCCCCAGTCGCTCTCTCTCTTCCCCCAGTCGCTCTCTCTCTTCCCCCCAGTCGCTCTCTCTCTTCAGTCGCTCTCTCTCCCCCAGTCGCTCTCTCTCTTCCCCCCAGTCGCTCTCTCTCTTCCCCCAGTCGCTCTCTCTCTTCCCCCCAGTCGCTCTCTCTCTTCCCCCCAGTCGCTCTCTCTCTTCCCCCCAGTCGCTCTCTCTCTCCCCCCAGTCGCTCTCTCTCTTCCCCCCAGTCGCTCTCTCTCTTCCCCCAGTCGCTCTCTCTCTTCCCCCCAGTCGCTCTCTCTCTTCCCCCCAGTCGCTCTCTCTCTTCCCCCCAGTCGCTCTCTCTCTTCCCCCCAGTCGCTCTCTCTCTTCCCCCCAGTCGCTCTCTCTCTTCCCCCCAGTCGCTCTCTCTCTTCCCCCCAGTCGCTCTCTCTTCCCCCCAGTCGCTCTCTCTCTTCCCCCCAGTCGCTCTCTCTCTTCCCCCAGTCGCTCTCTCTCTTCCCCCCCAGTCGCTCTCTCTCTTCCCCCCAGTCGCTCTCTCTCTTCCCCCAGTCGCTCTCTCTCTTCCCCCCCAGTCGCTCTCTCTCTTCCCCCCAGTCGCTCTCTCTCTTCCCCCCAGTCGCTCTCGTCTCTTCCCCCCAGGTCGGCTCTCTCTCTTCCCCCCAGTCGCTCTCTCTCTCTTCCCCCCAGTCGCTCTCTCTCTTCCCCCCAGTCGCTCTCTCTCTTCCCCCCAGTCGCTCTCTCTCTTCCCCCCAGTCGCTCTCTCTCTTCCCCCCCAGTCGCTCTCTCTCTTCCCCCCAGTTCGCCTCTCTCTCCCCCCTCCTCTCCCCCCCCCAGTCGCTCTCTCTCTTCCCCCCCAGTCGCTCTCTCTCTTCCCCCCAGTCGCTCTCTCTCTTCCCCCAGTCGCTCTCTCTCTTCCCCCCCAGTCGCTCTCTCTCTTCCCCCCAGTCGCTCTCTCTCTTCCCCCCAGTCGGCTCTCTCTCTTCCCCCCAGTCGCTCTCTCTCTTCCCCCCAGTCGCTCTCTCTCTTCCCCCCAGTCGCTCTCTCTCTTCCCCCCAGTCGCTCATCTTCATCTTCCCCCCAGTCGCTCTCTCTCTTCTTCCCCCCAGTCGCTCTCTCTCTTCCCCCCAGTCGCTCTCTCTCTTCCCCCCAGTCGCTCTCTCTCTTCCCCCCAGTCGCTCTCTCTCTTCCCCCCAGTCGCTCTCTCTCTTCCCCCCAGTCGCTCTCTCTCTTCCCCCAGTCGCTCTCTCTCTTCCCCCCAGTCGCTCTCTCTCTTCCCCCAGTCGCTCTCTCTCTTCCCCCCAGTCGCTCTCTCTCTTCCCCCCAGTCGCTCTCTCTCTTCCCCCCAGTCGCTCTCTCTCTTCCCCCCAGTCGCTCTCTCTCTTCCCCCCAGTCGCTCTCTCTCTTCCCCCCAGTCGCTCTCTCTCTTCCCCCAGTCGCTCTCTCTCTTCCCCCCAGTCGCTCTCTCTCTTCCCCCCAGTCGCTCTCTCTCTTCCCCCCAGTCGCTCTCTCTCTTCCCCCAGTCGCTCTCTCTCTTTTCCCCAGTCGCTCTCTCTCTTCCCCCCAGTCGCTCTCTCTCTTCCCCCCAGTCGCTCTCTCTCTTCCCCCCCAGTCGCTCTCTCTCTTCCCCCCCAGTCGCTCTCTCTCTTCCCCCCCAGTCGCTCTCTCTCTTCCCCCCCAGTCGCTCTCTCTCTTCCCCCCCAGTCGCTCTCTCTCTTCCCCCCCAGTCGCTCTCTCTCTTCCCCCCCAGTCGCTCTCTCTCTTCCCCCCCAGTCGCTCTCTCTCTTCCCCCCCAGTCGCTCTCTCTCTTCCCCCCAGTCGCTCTCTCTCTTCCCCCCAGTCGCTCTCTCTCTTCCCCCCCAGTCGCTCTCTCTCTTCCAACAACAACATGCCCTCAAAAAAATCTCGGCACCGCCGGGCACTCCAGCTAGTATTTTATAGAATCATAGAATGGCTGCAGCACAGAAGGAGGCCATTCAGCCCGTCGAGCCCGTGCCGGCTCTCTGCAAGATCACTTCAGCTAGTCCCACTCCCCGCCCTTTCCCTGTAACCCTGCAAATTTCTTTACTTCAGGTACTTATCCAATTCCCTTTTGAAAGCCGTGATTGAATCTGCCTCCACCACCCTTTCAGGCAGTGCATTCCAGATCCTAACCACTCACTGCTTAAAAAAGTTTTTCCTCATGTCGCCTTTGGTTCTTCTGCCAATCACCTTAAATCTGTGTCCTCTGGTTCTCGACCCTTCCGCCAATGGGAACAGCTTCTCTCTATCTACTCTGTCCAGACCCCTCATGATTTTGAACACTCTCTCAAATCTCCTCCCAACCTTCTCTGCTCTAAGGAGAAGCACCCCAGCTTCTCCAGTCTATCCACATAACTGAAGTCCCTCATCCCTTATTCCTGGAACCATTCTTGTAAATCTTTTCTGCACCATCTCTAAGGCCTTGTCATCCTTCATAAAGTGTGGTGCCCAGAATTGGACACAATACTCCAGTTGAGGCCGAACCAGTGTTTTATAAAGGTTCATCATAGCTTCCTTGCTTTTGGACTCTATGCCTCTATTTATAAAGCCCAGGATCCGGTATGCTTTTTTAACCGTTTTCTCAACCTGCCCTGCCACCTTCAATGATTTGTGCACACATACCCCCAGGTCTCTCTGTTCATGCACCCACTTTAGGATTGTACCCTTTAGTTTATATTGCCTCTCCTCGTTCTTCCTACCAAAATGTATCACTTCACACTTTTCTGCATTAAATTTTATCTGCCACATGTCCACCCATTCCACCAGCCTGTCTATGTCTTCTTGAAGTCTATCACTATTCTCCTCACTGTTCACTATACTTCCAAGTTTTGTGTCATCTGCATATTTTGAAATTGTGCCCTGTACACCCACGTCTAAGTCATTAATATATATTAAGTAAAGCAGTGGTTCTAGTACCGACCCCTGGGGAACACCACTGTGTACCTTCCTCCAGTCTGAAAAAATACCGTTCACCACTGCTCTCTGTTTTCTGTCACTAAGCCAATTTCGTATCCATGCTGCCACTGTCCCTTTTATTCCATGGGCTTCATCTTTGCTGGCAAGTCTATTATGTGGCCCTTGTCGAATGCCTTTTGGAAATCCAGGTACACCACGTTAACCGCATTGCCCTCATCAACCCTCTCTGTTACCTCATCAAAAACCTCAATCAGAATCAGAGCGGCTGGGCCCGGCGGATGTGCGGCCAGGGCCCCGGCACCAGGAAACCCAGGGTGCAGCGCCTCCCCCATCCAAGCCACTGCTTCCCGGTTTCTTCAGCCGGTTCCACCAAGTCCGACTCGGGAAAAGGACAGGAGCCAGGCCCGCAGAATGGCCCGTGGCCCCGGGGAGCATGCGCGCACTCAGCGGGGAAATCAGCGCATTGGATAGAGCGGTTTCTGGGGCGCGGGGAATTGTGGGTGCTGCGGCCGCCATTAGTCAGTGGCTGTCGGGAAGAGTTTTATTGCAGGCTGACGGAAGGTAGGTCCCCGGCCGCCTGTGTAGGTCTTTTTGAGCTGGAGTGGAGATGGAGGAGAAGCTGCTGGGTTTAACCTTCAGTACTTCTGAGCCCAGGAGGACCCAACAATTTCCAATGTGGGACTGTCAAGGGAGGTGGATTCTGGGGGAGATTAGGTTGTTAAACAGACACTGTCCCTACAGTGTAAAAGACTATTGTCTTAGGAACAAGTATTTCTGTAGAGGCTTTTAATCTATTTTACATATACAGATTTTTTTACTTCATTCTTGGGATATGGCTGTCGCTGGGAAGTCCAGCGTATATTGTCCATCCCTAATTGCCCCAGAGAAGTTA
Source organism: Somniosus microcephalus (assembly GCF_052327205.1). Classification (NCBI taxonomy): domain Eukaryota; kingdom Metazoa; phylum Chordata; class Chondrichthyes; order Squaliformes; family Somniosidae; genus Somniosus; species Somniosus microcephalus. The sequence continues at coordinate 73,303,820 of NC_140990.1, forward strand.
GTGGTGAGTCGCCACCTTCTTGAAACGCTGCAGTCCGTGTGGTGAAGGTACTTCCACAGTGCTGTTAGGTAAGGAGTTGCAGGAGTTTGCCCCAGCGACGATGAAGAAACAAGTCAGGAGGGGAACCTGGGGTTGATGGTTTTCCCATGCATCAGCCGCCCTGGTCCTTCTCGGTGGTGGAGGTCGCGGGTTTGGGAGGTTTTGTCAAAGTTATTGTCGAGTTGCAGATGTACAGAGGCCCTCTCCTTTGCCCCCACCCATCTCTATCTCTCCTCTCCTGCTATAGAGGCCAGAGTCTTGTGAAGGATATTAGTGAGCCAGTTGGATGTTTACGATAATTCGGCAGCTTTCATAGTCACGTTTTTCTAGTGCCAGCCCTGCAAATGACCAGATTCATCTCACGCTCCTCTTTTCCTGTTTTAAATTCATTTTACAGGATGTTAGAAGGGGAGGATTTGCAGAGGGGAAGCTCAAACCAAACATCACTTCAAGATCTGACAGAGCGACTCGATTAATTGGGACCTGAATATCATCAGCCTCTGAATGTGGAAGCAAAAAGCACCATTCAATTACCTGTTTGTTCTGGAAATTCATAGGCGCAGTCACACCGGGGAGAGGCTGTTCACTTGTCCTGTGTGTGAGAAGAGATTCACTCAGTCATCTGCCCTGCTGAGACACCAGCAAGTTCACACTGATGAGAGAGAGTTCAAATGCTCCGACTGTGAAAAGTGTTTTAAATGCCGAGGCACTGATGGAGCACCAGCACATTCACACCGGTTAAACACCGTTCAGCTTTCATCTCTGCGGGAAGAGGTTCAGGAGATTATCTCACCTGCTGACACACCAGCGAGTTCACACCGGGGAGAGGCCGTTTACCTGCTCCGAGTGTGGGAAGGGATTCACTCAGTCATCCCACCTTCTGACACACCAGCGAGTTCACATGTGACTGCAGGGGTTGGATTCTGTTGTTATTGCTGCTGTTAATCAGATCCAGGACTGAACCATGCTCATTCTGACAGTTGGGGTTTGTTTCTGCTGGTGTTAATAACCCCTATAACTGGGCTGGTGTTCAATATTCTGGATGCCTGTCAAATAAATCAGCTTTGTTTTAAACACATTGTTGTAGATTTTCTCTTTCCCACCTGAGTGTTTAGCATCACCTGGCTGGAGCTCAGAAAGGACAATCTGGGGGAGGATCGTACGGGGGGAACAGAACTTCAGCCTGGACACAGTCCTTCAGGGCCACACTGAGAGGGGCAAACGGCACTTTGGTCTTTCTCGTCTCTCTTCACTGACAGCAAAGTGTGGGTTAATCTTGAGGCCTGTAAGAAATATGTCCCAGCCGCTCTCTTCCATGGTTCAGAGCTCCTAGGCACGGAACAGAAGGCTCCTTTACAACTGTGTTTAGAGTCAGGAAGAATAACGGTGAATGCTGGAAACGTGCTGTCAAATCAGAGATTGGTGTCAAATGGCGATCTGTTCCTGACTGAAAGTGAAACAGGTTTAAGTTTCCAGTCTAAAAATGACTGGTAATTATTCCACGAAGATTTAACGTGTTTGTGGGACAGTCCTGAGTCTACCATTTTAAGGCAGGCATTAACTCATTTAAAATAAACACATTTAAAATAAATTGGTTAAAGTCTGCATTAAAATAGCAGATGGAGGAGATCACACCTATTAACTGCTGGTACAATTATACAACAGACATTTGATCTCCAGATAAAGAAGGACCTGCAGCGTGTTTCCAGGAATTCCCTGTTTTATTGACATACCCATAACATCCACGGGGGAGTGATCCCGACAGTTACTCTGGGATCACTCCTGCTGTGGAACTCCACCACTGACCCTGCTGAAGGTTGTAGGCTCAGTGAGTGGGGCCTCCAGGAGTGGACTTTAAGAAAGCTGGGTTTCGGTATCCTGACAAATATATGCCAAAGAACCAGAGGAATCCTTATTAAGGAACCATCTGGGCTCTTACCTGACTGCGTAGGTCTCGGGGTGAATGATGCCTGACTTGCCGAAATTTGAACCCAGCTTGTAACAAGACGAATTCAGTTTACAGAAGAATAGGAACAAATATCACCCACAATTGAGGGAGACAAAAGCAGCCATTAGAGAAGCTCAGAGGCCTTTGGAAAAGAAAATGGTGCAGAATTGTGGTAAGAATAGCAAAAGCTTTTCTGAAGACATAGTTACACAGAGTTAGAGTCTACAGAGAGTCTACAGCACAGGAACAGGCCACTCGGCCCAACTGGTCTCTGGTGGTGTATGCTCCACACGAGTCTCCTCCCACCCTCTTCATCTAAACCTATTAGCATAACCTTCTATTCCTTGCATCTGTGCTATTCACCTCAACTACTCCTTGTGGTTGCACGTTCCACATTCTTACCTCTCTTTGGGTAAAGAAGTTTCCCCTGAATTCCTTATTGGATTTATTAGTGACTATCTTATAATTATGACTTCTAGTTTTGGACTCCTGCAGTGGAAACATTTTCTCCAGGTCCACCCTATATAACCTTTTCATAACTTTAAAGACCTCTATCAGGTCACCCATTGGCCTTCTCTTTATTCTGGAGAAAAGAGCTGCAGCCTGTTCAGCCTTTCCTGATAAATATATCCTCTCAGTTCTAGGATCATCCTTGCAAATACTTTTTGTACTTTCTCCAGTGCCTCTGTATCCTTTTTATAATATGGAGACCAGAACTGTTCACAGTACTCCAAGTGTAGTCCAAGCAAGGTTCTATACAAGTTTAACATAACTTTTCTGCTTTTCAATTCTATCCCTCTAGAAATGAACCCCAGTGCTTGGATTGCTTCTTTTATGGCCTTAATCTGCGTCCCTACTTTTAGTGATTTGTGTATCTGTACCCCTACTGCCCTTTCCTGCTCTACCCCATTGAGTCCAAATAATTTCCAAGTAGTGTGTGGCCTCCTTATTCTTCCTACCAAAATGCACTACCTCACACTTATCTACATTGAAATTCATTTGCTAATTACACATCCATTCTGCAAATTTATTCATGTCTTCTTGCATTTTCTCAGTCTTCCTCAGTATTATCTACACATCCCAATTTGGTGTCATCGACAAATTTTGAAATTGTACTTCCGATTCCCGAGTCCAAATCATTTATGTAAATGTGAACAACAATGGTCCCAGCACCAATCCCTGTGGAACACCACTTTTCACCTTTTGCCAGTCTGAGCAGCTACTCCTGACCCCTACTCTCTGTTTCCTGTTTTGTAACCAGCTTGCTATCCATCCATCCATAACAATATCTAAGATCTAGAAGATGAGTAAGGTGCGAAGTGAAGGGCCAGGCAGCAGAATGGATTGAAAGACAGCTACAAGATAGAAATCAGAGGGTTGGAGTTCAGGGAAGTTTGCAGCCATCTTTCCATCGTATTTGTGTGTGTCGCTGTACACTACATAGTTATTATTGTTTGTTTCATATTTGTGGTGCACTAGGGCTCTTGCCTAAATGGTTTTTGTTCCCGTCCGGTGACACTGAGACTACTTAGTGTCGCCCCTACCGGTAGTCAAATAAGGCCCACTCTCAATCGGATGAGAAAAAATAAATGTTTGTTCAATTGGGGATTTCAATGGCAGTGCAGTAACCCAGAATCCACCGCGCCCTATCAATGACGACAGGAGCCCAGTGCGCCGGCGCGGGGGGGCCCCCCCACATGTACAATGCGCATGCGCAGTCCGGGAGCCGGCGATGGATTGAGCGGAACAAGCGGATCAGAAGCGGGAGGAGATTGTGGACGCAGGGGATGGATTCAACCCGCGGGTGGGTTTAAAAACTTTATAAACACCTGGTGTAGGCCTGAGGCCCCAGTAAGAGCCACAGGCCCCGTGTTTCCCCGGTTACAGGCCCGGTCAGTGACCGCCCGGGTGATCCGGGTCACTGGCCGCCATCTTGGACAGGGCGGGTCTCACGGCGCATGCGCGGTACTTTGAACCGGAACAAAGAGTGGGCGGGGCTTCAGGGTCTCTGTCAGTTTGATTGGTCCACATGTTTCTCCCATATTAGTGGCCCCTGAAAGGGAGCCTTGTTGGGCTGATTCTTGTTTGGTGATCCTGGGGCAACCCAGTCTCACCCTATTGGTCCATCCAAAAAGGCCCAGTGACCAGCAGAGAAAATCAGCAGCTCATTGATTTAATTCTCACTCTGCACAGAACGGGTGTGGAACTGAACCCAACCAGAGTAGAGGGAGGGGGAAAACTGGGAGTGGAGGAAAGAAATGTTGGAGATGGTGCGATGGGTTTGGATTTCAGCACAGGGAGGAGGGAGAGTGTGTGGGACGGGGATTTACAGCTTTGGGGAACAAGAGAGGAAAGAATGTTCCATAGAAACTAGAATTTTCTCTGCTGGTCACTGGGCCTTTTTGGATGGACCAATAGGGTGAGACTGGGTTGCCCCAGGATCACCAAACAAGAATCAGCCCAACAAGGCTCCCTTTCAGGGGCCACTAATATGGGAGAAACATGTGGACCAATCAAACTGACAGACAGATAGATTATGAAAGTAAATTAGCAAAAAATATAAAAACAAATAGTAAGAGTTTTTATAGTTATATAAAAAGAAAAAGGGTGGCTAAAGTAAATGTTGGTCCCTTAGAGGATGGGACTGGGAAATTAATGGTGGGAAATATGGAGATGGCAAAAACACTGAATGAATATTTTACATCAGTCTTTACAGTAGAAGACACTAAGAATATCCCAACACTGGACAAACAGGGGGCTAAAGGGGGGGAGGAGCTAAACACGATCAAAATCACTAAGGAAGTGGTACTCAGTAAAATAATGGGACTCAAGGCGGATAAATCACCTGGACCTGATGGCTTACCCACAGAAACCCCACAGTGCAGATAGAGGCCATTTCGGCCCATCGAGCCTGCACCGACACATATCCCACCCGATCCCCGTAACCCCACGTATTTAATCCCCCTAACACTAAGGGTCAATTTATCATAGCAAATCATCCTAACCTGCACATCTTTGGACTTACATCCTAGGGTCTTGAGGGAAGTGGCGGTAGGGATTGTGGATGCATTGGTAATAATTTTCCAAAACTCCCTGGACTCGGCAAAGGTCCCGGCAGACTGGAAAACTGCTAATGTAACACCCTTATTTAAAAAGGGCAGTAGACAGAAGGCTGGAAACTATAGGCCGGTTAGCCTAACATCTGTGGTAGGTAAAATTTTGGAGTCCATTATTAAGGAGACAGTAACAGGACATTTGGATAATCATAATTTAATAGGACAAAGTCAGCATGGTTTTATGAAGGGGAAGTCATGTTTGACAAATTTGCTGGAGTTCTTTGAGGAAGTAACGTATAGGGTGGATAAAGGGGAACCAGTGGACGTAGTGTATTTGGACTTCCAAAAGGCATTTGACAAGGTGCCACACAAAAGATTATTGCTTAAGATAAAAAATCACGGGATTGGGGGTAATATTCTGGCATGGATAGAGGATTGGCTATCTAACAGAAGGCAGAGAGTTGGGATAAATGGTTCATTCTCAGACTGGCAATCAGTAACTAGTGGTGTTCCGCAGGGGTCAGTGCTGGGTCCCCAACTCTTTACAATCTATATTAACGATTTGGAGGAGGGGACCGAGTGTAACATATCAAAGTTTGCAGATGATACTAAGATGGGAGGGAAAGTAGTGAGTGAGGAGGACATAAAAAACCTGCAAGGGGACATAGACAGGCTAAGTAAGTGGGCAGAGATTTGGCAGATGGAATACAATCCTGGAAAGTGTGAGGTTATGCACTTTGGCAGGAAAAGTCGTAGAGCAAGTTATTATCTTAATGGCAAGAAACTGGAAAGTACTGAAGTACAGAGGGATCTGGGGGACCTGGTGCACGAAACTCAAAAGGTTAGTATGCAGGTGCAGCAAGTGATTAAGAAGGCCAATGGAATGTTGGCTTTCATTGCTAGGGGGATAGAATATAAAAACAGGGAGGTATTGCTTCAGTTGTACAAGGTATTGGTGAGACCGCACCTGGAATACTGCATACAGTTTTGGTGTCCATACTTAAGAAAAGACATACTTGCTCTCGAGTCAGTACAAAGAAGGTTCACTCGGTTAATCCCGGGGATGAGGGGATGGACATATGAGGAGAGGTTGAGTAGATTGGGACTCTACTCATTGGAGTTCAGAAGAATGAGAGGCGATCTTATTGAAACATATAAGATTGTGAAGGGGTTGGATCGGGTGGATGCGGGGAGGATGTTCCCGATGATGGGTGAAACTAGAACTAGGGGGCATAGTCTTAGAATAAGGGGCTGCTCTTTCAAAACTGAGATGAGGAGGAACTACTTCACTCAGAGGGTGGTAGGTCCATGGAATATGCTGCCCCAAAAAGCTGTAGAAGCTACATCATTACATACATTTAAAACAGAAATAGACAGTTTCTTAGAAGCAAAGGGAATTAAGGGTTACGGGGAGCGGGCAGGAATTTGGACATGAGTCCAGGTTCGGATCGGACATGGCCCTGTGGGTAGCGGAGTGGGCCCAGGGGCCGTGTAGCCTGATCCTGCTGCTATTTCGTGTGTCTAATTCTGTTAGATTCAGGAGATGGTTCTGTGATAGTAGATTGGCGGTTAGGATCAGATCAGCCATGATCTTATTGAATGGCGGAGCAGGCTCGAGGGGCCGATTGGCCTACTCCTGCTCCTATTTCGTATGTTCGTATGTCTGTTCTGAATTTCTATCCTGTACTTACAGTGATGACTTTTGTAAACTCCTTTTACAGGGTATTAGAAGGGGAGGATTTACAGACAGGAAGCTCAAACCAAACATCATGTCAAGTTCTGACAGAGTCACTCGATTCATCAGAACCTGAATATCACTGGCCTTTGAATGTGGAAGGAGGAATGAGCGTCTGTTCTATCTGTGGGAAAAGATTTCAAACATCAGTGTGACTTGGAAAGCAGCGAGACAGACACACCCGAGTGAGAGTGTTCCAGTGCACTGACTGTGGAAAGAGCTTTAACCAGTTACACAGCCTGAAAAAACATCGCACCGTTCACTGCGGGGAGAAACTGTACACGTGTTGTGTGTGTGTGTATGGCCGAGGCTTCAACTAATTATCCAACCTGGAGAGACACAAGGACACCTGCAGCACGGAGAAACCGTGTAAATGTGGGGACTGTGGGAAGGGATTCAGTTACCCTTTCTAGCTGAAAATTAATCGACGCAGTCACACTGGGGAGAGGCCGTTCATTTGCTCTCACTGCCTGAAGACTTTCAAAGAATCATCCAACCTGTTGAAACACCAGCGAGTTCACACTGGGGAGAGGCCGTTCACCTGCTCTGTGTGTGGGAAGGGATTCTCTCAGTCCTTCCATCTACTGTCACACCATCGAATTCACAAGTGACTGCAGGGGTTGGATTCTGCTGTTGTTGCTGTTAATGACATCCAGGACTGAACCATGTTCATTCTGACAGTTGGGGTTTGTTTCTGCTGATGTTAATAACCCTATAACTGGGCTGGAGTTTAATATTCTGGATAAATGATAAATAAACCAGCTTTATTTGTCCACTCAGGAAGTGTATTTAACAGAAGCTGAACAAGGAAACACATCACGGCCCAATAATTCAGCTCTGTATTCACAAGAGAAAGACTGTTATCTAACTCCTCGAGTGGACAAGATCAAGAAAGATCCCAAATGTAAGAATTCCATTACTCTATTCTAAATACCTTTCAAATCCTGACCAGTTCCTTATTCTAGAATTCCCCATCCCTGTGGGAGTCGATATTGGTCAAAAACTACAAATTGGAAATTTTTAAATGATTTTTCTCTTTCAGGTGTTTCAAGCTGACCAGGTCCTTCACTCAGAGAATCTCCAAGGAGACTCTTTGATTTAAACACAGCTCTCCCCACTTTTATATCTGGGATTAGTTACCGGGAATTTGAATACCTGCCCACTCAAATTTAGAAGGGCCCGTCAGTGATATACAGACTGAACCAATCACACATCTCTGGGTCAGATTGAATTATTCCTCTCTCCAGCCTGTAACCGATGAAACTTGTAACACTGAGGCTGAAATTCCACTGCCGTGCGCCGGGGGTGCAGGCAGTGCTGGGCACAGAGGGAGCAGCAAACCGGGTTCAGAGTGGGCACGCTGCGTTTGCCCTTGCCCTGGGTTTTCCGATGAGCTTGTCCTGGGGCCCAGTGGGCTTTCACTGCTCTGGGGTATTTCTGGTCATGTCCTCGCTGCCCCTGGAATTCCCACACATTGCCCCCTGGGTGTGAGCCAGCGCTCTGTGCCTTTAAACACTGGAGTGAAGCCGAGTCCTGCAGGCACACAGTCACCAGGAGGAGTTTCTAACTGTCCGCACCGACCTCTTGGGGAGATTATCCCACTTTTGGGCCGGTTGTGGTTTCTTCCCATTGTCCCATTGCTTGTTCCCTTGGATTTGGATCTTTATTTGTTCCCTTTGGTTTGGGTTCAGTTTCACTGCTGGACCCACCACTCAAAGCACTTTGTCTTTGAAGGCGGCAGGACATGATTATAAGGCTGTTATAAAAAGCATTCGGGATCCTGGGCTTTATAAACAGAGGCACAGAAAGCAAGGAAGTTATGCTCAACATTAATGAATCACTGGTTAGGCCTCAGCTGGAGTATTGTGTCCAATTCTGGGCACCAGGCTTTCGAAAGGATATCCAGGCCTTGGAGAGGGTGCAGAGGAGATTTAGGGGAATGGTGACACTGCCAGGAGGGCCGGTAACAAAAGTGCACAGATTTCAGATAATTGTTGAAAGAATGAGGGGGGAGATGACAATGTTTTAATGCACAGAATGATTCTGATCTGGAAGGTGGTGGGAGCAGATTCAATAGTAACATTCAAAAGGGAATTGGAGAAATACTTGAAAAGGAGAAAATGACCAGGCTGTGGGGAGAGCGCGGGGGAGTGGGACTGATTGGAGAGCTCGGCCAAAGAGCCGGCACAGGCACGATAGGCCGAATGGCCGCCTTCTGCTCTTGATGATTCTATGAGCAAAATATTTTCTGATTATGTTTCACAGCCGGAATTCAGCCTCTGATTCTGCGGTGAATTCCAGGCCGCATTCTTCAAACAACCAAACTTTGTTTTGTTATTCATTCTCGCTGGCAAGGTCATCATTTATTGTCCATCCCTCGTTGTGAAACGTTATCATTAGAAATACAGTCAGTAACACAGGGCGCTGAGGGAGAGGTTACTGAGTGACAGTGTGAGGGAGCTGGATTAACATCAGTAGGGATACAGTCAGTAACACAGGGTGCAGGGGGAGGGGTTACTGAGTGACAGTGTGAGGGAGCTGGATCCCAGTTTGGCATAAAAATAAAACAAAAAAGGTGACTCAACCATGGCTAACAAGGGAAATTAGGGATAGCATAAGATCCAAGGAGAGGACATATAAATTGGCTAGAAAAAGCAATAATCCTGAGGATTGGGAGCAGTTTAGGAGTCAACAAAGGAGGACAAAGGGATTAATTAAGAAAGGGAAAATAGAATATGAGAGTAAGCTGGCAGGGAACATAAAAACTGACTGTAAAAGCTTTTATAGATATGTGAAGAGAAAAAGATTGGTGAAGTCAAGCGTACGTCCCTTACAGTCAGAATCAGGGGAATTTATAATGGGAAACAAGGAAATGGCAGACCAACTAAATACATACTTTGGTTCTGTCTTCACAAAGGAGGACACAATTAACCTCCCAGAGATGCCGGGGAACATAGGGTCTGATGAAAGGGTGGAACTGAAAGAAATCAGTATTTGTAGGGAAATGGTGTTAGGAAAATTGATGGGACTGAAGGCCGATAAATCCCTAGGGCCTGATGGTCTACATCCCAGGGTACTTAAAGAAGTGGCCCTAGAGATAGTAGATGCATTGCTGGTCATCTTCCAGAACTCGATAGACTCTGGAACGGTACCCATGGATTGGAGGGTAGCTAATGTTACCCCACTATTCAAAAAAGGTGGTAGAGAAAAAGCGGGGAATTATAGACCGGTAAGCCTGACATCGGTGGTGGGGAAAATGCTAGAGTCTATTATAAAAGATGTAATAGCAGAGCACTTGGAAAGCAGTGACAGGATCGGACAAAGTCAACATGGATTTACAAAAGGTAAATCATGCTTGACTAATCTACTGGAATTTTTTGAGGATGTAACTGGTAAAATAGATAAGGGAGAACCAGTGGATGTGGTGTATTTGGACTTTCAGAAGGCTTTCGATAAGGTCCCACATAAGAGATTAGTGTGCAAAATTAAGGCACATGGGATTGGGGGCAAGGTATTGACTTGGATAGAGAACTGGTTGGCCGACAGAAAGCAAAGAGTTGGAATAAACGGGTCGTTTTCCGAGTGGCAGGCAGTGACTAGTGGGGTTCAGCAAGGATCGGTCCTTGGACCCCAGCTGTTCACAATATATATTAATGATCTGGACGAGGGAATTGGATGTAATATCTCCAAATTTGCAGACGACACAAAGCTGGGTGGGAGGGTAAGCTGTGAGGAGGATGTCGTGAAACTCCAGTACGATTTGGACAGGTTGGGTGATTGGGCAGAAACATGGCAAATGCACTATAATGTGGATAAATGTGAGGTTATCCACTTTGGTGGCAAAAACAGGAAGGCAGATTATTATTTGAATGGCAATAGATTGATGGAAGGGGAAGTGCAAAGTGACCTGGATGTTCTTGTGCACTAGTCGCTGAAGGTAAGCATGCAGGTGCAGCAGGCGGTTAAGAAGGCAAATTGTATGTTGGCCTTCGTAGCAAGAGGGTTCGAGTACAGGAACAAGGATGTCTTGCTGCAGTTGTACAGGGCCTTGGTGAGACCGCACCTTGAGTATTGTGTGCAGTTTTGGTCACCTTACCTGAGGAAGGACGTTCTTGCCATGGAGGGAGTGCAGCGAAGATTCACCAGGCTGATACCTGGGATGGCAGGAATGACGTATGAGAAGAGATTGTGTCGATTGGGCTTATACTCACTGGAGTTCAGAAGATTGAGAGGGGATCTCATCGAAACCTATAAAATTCTGTCAGGTCTGGACAGACTAGATGCAGGAAGGATGTTTCTGATGGCTGGGGAGTCCAGAACCAGGGGTCATAGTCTAAGGATAAGGGGTAAGCCATTTAGGACTGAAATGAGGAGGAATTTCTTCACCCAGAAAGTGGTGAACCTGTGGAATTCTCTGCCACAGAGGGTGGTGGAGGCCAGTTCATTAAATATATTCAAGAAAGAGTTGGATATATTTCTTGAGGCTAAAGGGATCAAGGGATATGGGGAGAAGGCAGGGACAGGGTACTGAATTTGGATGATCAGCCATGATCGCCTTGAATGGCGGAGCAGGTTCGAGGGGCTGAATGGCCTACTCCTGCTCCTATCTTCTATGTTACTGTTTTCTATGTTAACATCAGTAGAGATACAGTCAGTAACACAGGGTGCTGGGGGAGGGGTTACTGAGTAACAGTGTGAGGGAGCTGGATTAACATCAGTAGAGATACAGTTAGTAACGCGGCGCTGGGGGAGGGGTTACTGAGTGACAGTGTGAGGGAGCTGGATTAACATCAGTAGAGATACAGTCAGTAACACAGTGCTGGGGGAGTGGTTACTGAGTGACAGTGTGAGGGAGCTGGATTAACATCAGTAGAGATACAGTCAATAACACAGGGTGCTGGGGGAGGGGTTACTGAGTGACAGTGTGAGGGAGCTGGATTAACATCAGTAGAGATACAGTCAGTAACACAGGGTGCTGGGGGAGTGGTTACTGAGTGACAGTGTGAGGGAGCTGGATTAACATCAGTAGAGATACAGTCAGTAACACGGTGTTGGGGGAGGGGTTACTGAGTGACAGTGTGAGGGAGCTGGATTAACATCAGTAGAGATACAGTCAGTAACACGGTGCTGGGGGAGGGGTTACTGAGGGACAGTGTGAGGGAGCTGGATTAACATCAGTAGAGATACAGTCAGTAACACGGTGCTGGGGGAGGGGTTACTGAGTGACAGTGTGAGGGAGCTGGATTAACATCAGTAGAGATACAGTCAGCAACACAGGGTGCTGGGGGAGGGGTTACTGAGTGACAGGGTGAGGGAGCTGGATTAACATCAGTAGAGATACAGTCAGTAACACGGTGCTGGGGGAGGGGTTACTGAGGGACAGTGTGAGGGAGCTGGATTAACATCCGTAGAGATACAGTCAGTAACACAGGGTGCTGGGGGAGGAGTTACTGAGTGACAGTGTGAGGGAGCTGGATTAACATCAGTAGAGATACAGTCAGTAACACAGGGTGCTGGGGGAGGGGTTACTGAGTGACCGTGTGAGGGAGCTGGATTAACATCAGTAGAGATACAGTCAGTAACACAGGGTGCTGGGGGAGGGTTACTGAGTGACAGTGTGAGGGAGCTGGATTAACATCAGTCGAGATACAGTCAGTAACAGGGTGCTGGGGGAGGGGTTACTGAGTGACAGTGTGAGGGAGCTGGATTAACATCAGTAGAGATACAGTCAGTAACACAGGGTGCTGGGGGGAGGGGTTACTGAGTGACAGTGTGAGGGAGCTGGATTAACATCAGTAGAGATACAGTCAGTAACACAGGGTGCTGGGGGAGGGGTTACTGAGGGACAGTGTGAGGGAGCTGGATTAACATCAGTAGAGATACAGTCAGTAACACAGGGAGCTGGGGGAGGGGTTACTGAGTGACAGTGTGAGGGAGCTGGATTAACATCAGGAGAGATACAGTCAGTAACACAGGGCACGGGGGGAGGGGTTACTGAGTGACTGTGAGGGAGCTGGATTAACATCAGTAGAGATACAGTCAGTAACACAGGGTGCTGGGGGAGGCGTTACTGAGTGACAGTGTGAGGGAGCTGGATTAACATCAGTAGAGATACAGTCAGTAACACAGGGTGCTGGGGGAGGGGTTACTGAGTGACAGTGTGAGGGAGCTGGATTAACATCAGTAGAGATACAGTCAGTAACACGGTGCTGGGGGAGGGGTTACTGAGTGACAGTGTGAGGGAGCTGGATTAACATCAGTAGAGATACAGTCAGTAACACAGGGTGCTGGGGGAGGGGTTACTGAGTGACAGGGTGAGGGAGCTGGATTAACATCAGTAGAGATACAGTCAGTAACACAGGGTGCTGGGGGAGGGTTACTGAGTGACAGTGTGAGGGAGCTGGATTAACATCAGTCGAGATACAGTCAGTAACAGGGTGCTGGGGGAGGGGTTACTGAGTGACAGTGTGAGGGAGCTGGATTAACATCAGTGGAGATACAGTCAGTAACACGGTGCTGGGGGAGTGGTTACTGAGTGATAGTGTGAGGGAGCTGGATTAACATCAGTAGAGATACAGTCAGTAACACAGGGTGCTGGGGGAGGGGTTAGTGAGTGACAGGGTGAGGGAGCTGGATTAACATCAGTCGAGATACAGTCAGTAACACAGTGTTGGGGGAGGGGTTACTGAGTGACAGTGTGAGGGAGCTGGATTAACATCAGTAGAGATACAGTCAGTAACACGGTGCTGGGGGAGGGGTTACTGAGTGACTGTGTGAGGGAGCTGGATTAACATCAGCAGAGATACAGTCAGTAACACAGGGTGCTGGGGGAGGGGTTACTGAGTGACAGTGTGAGGGAGCTGGATTAACATCAGTAGAGATACAGTCAGTAACACAGGGTGCTGGGGGAGTGGTTACTGAGTGACAGTGTGAGGGAGCTGGATTAACATCAGTAGAGATACAGTCAGTAACACAGGGTGTTGGGGGAGGGGTTACTGAGTGACAGTGTGAGGGAGCTGGATTAACATCAGTAGAGATACAGTCAGTAACACGGTGCTGGGGGAGGGGTTACTGAGGGACAGTGTGAGGGAGCTGGATTAACATCAGTAGAGATACAGTCAGTAACACGGTGCTGGGGGAGGGGTTACTGAGTGACAGTGTGAGGGAGCTGGATTAACATCAGTAGAGATACAGTCAGTAACACAGGGTGCTGGGGGAGGGGTTACTGAGTGACAGGGTGAGGGAGCTGGATTAACATCAGTAGAGATACAGTCAGTAACACGGTGCTGGGGGAGGGGTTACTGAGGGACAGTGTGAGGGAGCTGGATTAACATCCGTAGAGATACAGTCAGTAACACAGGGTGCTGGGGGAGGAGTTACTGAGTGACAGTGTGAGGGAGCTGGATTAACATCAGTAGAGATACAGTCAGTAACACACGGTGCTGGGGGAGGGGTTACTGAGTGACAGTGTGAGGGAGCTGGATTAACATCAGTAGAGATACAGTCAGTAACACAGGGTGCTGGGGGAGGGGTTACTGAGTGACAGTGTGAGGGAGCTGGGTTAACATCCGTAGAGACACAGTCAGTAACACAGGGTGCTGGGGGAGGGGTTACTGAGTGACAGGGTGAGGGAGCTGGATTAACATCAGTAGAGATACAGTCAGTAACACGGTGCTGGGGGAGGGGTTACTGAGTGACAGTGTGAGGGAGCTGGATTAACATCAGTAGAGATACAGTCAGTAACACAGGGTGCTGGGGGAGGGGTTACTGAGTGACCGTGTGAGGGAGCTGGATTAACATCAGTAGAGATACAGTCAGTAACACAGGGTGCTGGGGGAGGGTTACTGAGTGACAGTGTGAGGGAGCTGGATTAACATCAGTCGAGATACAATCAGTAACAGGGTGCTGGGGGAGGGGTTACTGAGTGACAGTGTGAGGGAGCTGGATTAACATCAGTAGAGATACAGTCAGTAACACAGGGTGCTGGGGGGAGGGGTTACTGAGTGACAGTGTGAGGGAGCTGGATTAACATCAGTAGAGATACAGTCAGTAACACAGGGTGCTGGGGGAGGGGTTACTGAGGGACAGTGTGAGGGAGCTGGATTAACATCAGTAGAGATACAGTCAGTAACACAGGGAGCTGGGGGAGGGGTTACTGAGTGACAGTGTGAGGGAGCTGGATTAACATCAGTAGAGATACAGTCAGTAACACAGGGCACGGGGGGAGGGGTTACTGAGTGACTGTGAGGGAGCTGGATTAACATCAGTAGAGATACAGTCAGTAACACAGGGTGCTGGGGGAGGCGTTACTGAGTGACAGTGTGAGGGAGCTGGATTAACATCAGTAGAGATACAGTCAGTAACACAGGGTGCTGGGGGAGGGGTTACTGAGTGACAGTGTGAGGGAGCTGGATTAACATCAGTAGAAATACAGTCAGTAACACGGTGCTGGGGGAGGGGTTACTGAGTGACAGTGTGAGGGAGCTGGATTAACATCAGTAGAGATACAGTCAGTAACACAGGGTGCTGGGGGAGGGGTTACTGAGTGACAGGGTGAGGGAGCTGGATTAACATCAGTAGAGATACAGTCAGTAACACAGGGTGCTGGGGGAGGGTTACTGAGTGACAGTGTGAGGGAGCTGGATTAACATCAGTCGAGATACAGTCAGTAACAGGGTGCTGGGGGAGGGGTTACTGAGTGACAGTGTGAGGGAGCTGGATTAACATCAGTAGAGATACAGTCAGTAACACGGTGCTGGGGGAGTGGTTACTGAGTGATAGTGTGAGGGAGCTGGATTAACATCAGTAGAGATACAGTCAGTAACACAGGGCGCTGGGGGAGGGGTTAGTGAGTGACAGGGTGAGGGAGCTGGATTAACATCAGTCGAGATACAGTCAGTAACACAGTGTTGGGGGAGGGGTTACTGAGTGACAGTGTGAGGGAGCTGGATTAACATCAGTAGAGATACAGTCAGTAACACAGGGTGCTGGGGGAGGGGTTACTGAGTGACAGGGTGAGGGAGCTGGATTAACATCAGTCGAGATACAGTCAGTAACACAGGGTGCTGGGGGAGGGGTTACTGAGTGACAGGGTGAGGGAGCTGGATTGACATCAGTCGAGATACAGTCAGTAACGGTGCTGGGGGAGAGGTTACTGAGTGACAGTGTGAGGGAGCTGGATTAACATCAGCAGAGATGCAGTCAGTAACACGGTGCTGGGGGAGGGGTTACTGAGTGACAGCGTGAGGGAGCTGGATTAACATCAGTAGAGATACAGTCAGTAACACAGGGTGCTGGGGGAGGGATTACTGAGTGACGGGGTGAGGGAGCTGGATTAACATCAGTAGAGATACAGTCAGTAACACAGGGCACTGGGGGGAGGGGTTACTGAGTGACAGGGTGAGGGAGCTGGATTAACATCAGTGGAGATACAGTCAGTAACACAGGGTGCTGGGGGAGGGGTTACTGAGTGACAGTGTGAGGGAGCTGGATTAACATCAGTAGAGATACAGTCAGTAACACAGGGTGCTGGGGGAGGGGTTACTGAGTGACAGTGTGAGGGAGCTGGATTAACATCAGTCGAGATACAGTCAGTAACACAGGGTGCTGGGGGAGGGGTTACTGAGTGACAGGGTGAGGGAGCTGGATTAACATCAGTAGAGATACAGTCAGTAACACAGGGAGCTGGGGGAGTGTTACTGAGTGACAATGTGAGGGAGCTGGATTAACATCAGCAGAGATACAGTCAGTAACACAGGGTGCTGGGGGAGGAGTTACTGAGTGACAGTGCGAGGGAGCTGGATTAACATCAGTAGAGATACAGTCAGTAACACAGGGTGGTGGGGGAGGGGTTACTGAGTGACAGTGTGAGGGAGCTGGATTAACATCAGTAGAGATACAGTCAGTAACACGGTGCTGGGGGAGGGGTTACTGAGTGACTGTGTGAGGGAGCTGGATTAACATCAGCAGAGATACAGTCAGTAACACAGGGTGCTGGGGGAGGGGTTACTGAGTGACAGTGTGAGGGAGCTGGATTAACATCAGCAGAGATACAGTCAGTAACACAGGGCACGGGGGGAGGGGTTACTGAGTGACAGTGTGAGGGAGCTGGATTAACATCAGTAGAGATACAGTCAGTAACACAGGGCGCTGGGGGAGGGTTACTGAGTGACAGTGCGAGGGAGCTGGATTAACATCAGTAGAGATACAGTCAGTAACACAGGGTGCTGGGGGAGGGGTTACTGAGTGACAGTGTGAGGGAGCTGGATTAACATCAGTAGAGATACAGTCAGTAACACAGGGTGCTGGGGGAGGGGTTACTGAGTGACAGTGTGAGGGAGCTGGATTAACATCAGTAGAGATACAGTCAGTAACACAGGGTGCTGGGGGAGGGGTTACTGAGTGACAGTGTGAGGGAGCTGGATTAACATCAGTAGAGATACAGTCAGTAACAGAGGGTGCTGGGGGAGGGGTTACTGAGTGACAGTGTGAGGGAGCTGGATTAACATCAGTAGAGATACAGTCAGTAACACAGGGAGCTGGGGGAGGGGTTACTGAGTGACAGTGTGAGGGAGCTGGATTAACATCAGTCGAGATACAGTCAGTAACACAGGGTGCTGGGGGAGGGGTTACTGAGTGACAGGGTGAGGGAACTGGATTAACATCAGCAGAGATACAGTCAGTAACAGGGTGCTGGGGGAGGGGTTACTGAGTGACAGTGTGAGGGAGCTGGATTAACATCAGTAGAGATACAGTCAGTAACACAGGGTGCTGGGGGAGGGGTTACTGAGTGACAGTGTGAGGGAGCTGGATTAACATCAGTAGAGATACAGTCAGTAACAGAGGGTGCTGGGGGAGGGGTTACTGAGTGACAGTGTGAGGGAGCTGGATTAACATCAGTAGAGATACAGTCAGTAACACAGGGAGCTGGGGGAGGGGTTACTGAGTGACAGTGTGAGGGAGCTGGATTAACATCAGTAGAGATACAGTCAGTAACACAGGGAGCTGGGGGAGGGGTTACTGAGTGACAATGTGAGGGAGCTGGATTAACATCAGCAGAGATACAGTCAGTAACACAGGGTGCTGGGGGAGGAGTTACTGAGTGACAGTGCGAGGGAGCTGGATTAACATCAGTAGAGATACAGTCAGTAACACAGGGTGCTGGGGGAGGGGTTACTGAGTGACAGTGTGGGGGAGCTGGATTAACATCAGTAGAGATACAGTCAGTAACACAGGGTGCTGGGGGAGGGGTTACTGAGTGACAGTGTGAGGGAGCTGGATTAACATCAGTCGAGATACAGTCAGTAACACAGGGTGCTGGGGGAGGGGTTACTGAGTGACAGGGTGAGGGAGCTGGATTAACATCTGTACAGATACAGCCAGTATTCTGGACATAATCCAGCCTGAACTGCCTCAGCCTGGTCTGATGGTCTGTCTCAGTATTTTGTGGCTGTTGGTTTGTGTGAACAAATATATCAGTGATTTGAATGAGACTCTTTCTGTGTCCCAGCTCCTGTAAACACTGGCTGTAAAGGGGCCGGACTCTCAGGAGGCTCCACACCGCTGGCTGCTCGTGTGTAAGTGATCTCCCATCAGATTAATGTGATTCTTTTTTCAATTGATTTAGTCATTCCAGGGACATGGGCATCGCCAGCATTTATTGCCCATCCCTAATTGCCCTTGAGAAGGTGGTGGTGAGCTACCTTATTGAGCTGCTGCAGTCCGTGTGGTGAAGATACTCTCTCAGTGCTGTTAAGTAGGGAGTTCCAGGATTATAACGCAGCGATGATGAAGGATCGGCGATATATTTCTAAGAATGGTGTGTGACTTGGAGGGGAGCTTGGAGGTGGTGGTGTTCCCATGCGCCCGCTGCCCTTGTCCTTCTAGGTGGTGGAGGTCGTGGGTTTGGGAGATGCTGTCGAAGAAGCCTTGGCGAGTTGCCGCAGTGCATCTTGTAGATGGTACACACTGCAGCCACAGTACGCCGGTGGTGGAGGGAGTGAATGTTGAAGGTGGTGGATGGCGTCGAGCTTCTTGAGTGTTGTTGGAGCTGCACTCATCCAGGCAAGTGGAGCGTATTCCATCACACTCCTGACTTGTGCCTTGTAGATGGTGGAAAGGCTTTGGGGAGTCAGGAGGTGAGACACTCACCGCAGAATACCTAGCTTCTGACCTGCTCTTGTAGCCACAGTATTTATGTGGCTGGTCCAGTTAAGTTTTTGGTCAATGGTGACCCTCCAGCTTGTTGATGATAAGGGATTCAACAATGGTGATGCCATTGAATGTCAAGGGTCAGTGGTTAGACTTTCTCTTGTTGGGGATGGTCATTGCCTGGCACTTGTGTGGCACAAATGTTCCTTGCCACTTATCAGACTAAGTCTGAATGTCGTTCAGGTCTCTGCATGTAGGCATGGACTGGTTCATTATCTGAGGAGTTGTGAATGGCGCTGAACACTGTGCAGTCATCAGTGAACATCCCCACTTCTGACCTTCTGATGGAGGGAAGGTCATTGATGAAGCAGCTGAAGATGGTTGGGCCGAGGACACTGCCCTGAGGAACTCCAGCAGCGATGTCCTGGGGCTCAGATGATTGGCCTTTGTGTTCGGTATGACTCCAGCCAGTGGAGAGTTTCCCCCCCGATTCCCATTGACTTCAACTGTACTCGGATTCCTTGGTGCCACACATGGTCAAAAACTGCCTTGATGTCAAGGGCAGTCACTCTCACCTGGGTTTTAAAGGAAGAAGGTGAGCACATTGCCGATGCCTTAACTATAATCTCCCAAAGTTCTCCCGATTCAGGAACCGTTCCTTTAGATTGGAAAATTACGCATGTCACTCCGCTGTTTACGAATGGCGAGAGAGGGAAACCAGGGAATTATAGACCAGTTATCCTAACATCTGTTGTTGGGAAATTCCTGGAGTCTATAATTAAGGAGAGGGTGACTGAACACCTCGGAAATTTTCAGTTGATCAGAGAGAGCCAGCATGGATTTGTGAAAGGTCGGTCATGCCTGACAAACCTGATTGATTTTTTTGAGGTGGTGACTAAAGTAGTGGACAGGGGAATGTCGATGGATGTTATTTATATGGACATCCAGAAGGCAT
This sequence comes from Somniosus microcephalus, assembly GCF_052327205.1. Lineage (NCBI taxonomy): Eukaryota > Metazoa > Chordata > Chondrichthyes > Squaliformes > Somniosidae > Somniosus > Somniosus microcephalus. The sequence continues at coordinate 73,323,703 of NC_140990.1, forward strand.
TTGATCAAGTCCCACGTAAGAGACTGTTATCTAAGGTAGAAGCCCATGGAATTGAAGGCAAATTATTGACCTGGTTAGGAAATTGGCTGAGTGGCAGGAGACAGAGAGTGGGGGTAATGGGCAGGGACTCGAATTACATAAGAACATAAGAATTAGGAGCAGGAGTCGGCCATACAGCCCTTGGAGCCTGCTTCACAATTCAATAACAGCATGGCTGATCTTCGACCTCAACTCCACTGTCCTGCCCGATCTCCATATCCCTCGATTCCCCTAGAGTCCAAAAATCTATCTGTCTCAGCCTAGAATATACTCAACGACTCAGCTTCCACAGCCCTTGTCAATGTGATATTGTCAATGATAATAAGGAAATGGCGGACATGTTGAATAATTACTTTGCATCAGTATTTACAGTAGAGGAATTGAGGGCAAATTATTGACCTGGTTAGGAAATTGGCTGAGCGGCAGGAGACAGGCAGTGGGGATAATGGGCAGGTACTGAAATGGGCAGGAGGTGACTAGTGCTGTCCCGCAGGGATCTGTGTTGGGGCCTCAACTATTCACAGTATTTATTAACGACTTAGATGAAGGTAAAGAAAGTCATATATCCAGATTTGCCAATGACACAATGACAGGGGCATTGTAGGCAGTGTAGATGGAAGCATAAAATTACAAAGAGATATTGACAGATAAAGTGAATGGGCAAAACTGTGGCAAATGGATTTCAATGTAGGCAAATGTGAGGTCATCCACTTTGGACCTAAAAGGATAGAACAGAGTACTTTCTAAATGGTGAAAAGCTGGAAACAGTGGAGGTCCAACGAGACTTGGGGATCCAGGTACATAGATCATTAAAATGTCATAGACAGGTACAGGAAATAATCAAAAAGGCTAATGGAATGCTGGCCTTTATATCTCGAGGACTAGAATACAAGTGGGTAGAAGTTACACTACAGCTGTACAAAGCCCTGGTTAGACCACACCTGGGGTACTGAGAGCAGTTCTGGGCACCACACCTTGGGAAGGATATATTGGCCTTGGAGGGAGTGCAGCGTAGGTTTACCAGAATGATACCCGGACTTCAAGGGTTAAGTTACGGGGAGAGATTAAACACATTAGGGTTGTATTCCCTGGAATTTAGAAGGTTAAGGGGTGATCTGATCGAAGTTTTCAGGATATTAAGGGGAACAGATAGGGTAGATAGAGAGAAACTATTTCCGCTGGTTGGGGATTCTTGGACTGGGGACATAGTCTAAAAATTAGAGCCAGACCTTTCAGGAGTGAAATTAGGAAACACTTCTGCACACAAAGGGTGGTAGAAGTTTGGAACTCTCTTCCACAAACGGCAATTGATGTTAGATCAATTGTTAATTTTAAATCTGAGATTGATAAGTTTTAGTTACCCAAAGACGGGTGTATGGAGTTAGATCGCAGATCAGCCATGATTGCACTGAATGGCGGAACAGGCTCGAGGGGCTGAATGGCCTACTCCTCTTCCTATAGACTAGTCAGCTTAACATCGGTGGTAGGAAAAATAATGGAATACCTACTATAGGAGAAAATAGAAAAATATCTAGAATAATGAATAGTCAACATGGATTTCAGAAAGGAAAGTCTTGCTTGACCAACCTCATTGAATTATTTGAAGAAGTAACAGAGAGAGTAGACAAGGGTAATGCAGTAGATATAATTTATCTCGATTTCCAAAAGGCCTTCGATAAGGTCCTACATAATAGGCTAATGAATAAGGTCAGAGCCCGTGGAGTCAGGGGACAGAGGGCAGAATGGAGAGCTCCTTGGCTGTAAGGTCCCACATAATAGGCTAATGAATAAGGTCAGAGCCTGTGGAGTCAGGGGACAGATGGCAGAATGGAGAGCTCCTTGGCTGTAAGGTCCTACATAATAGGCTAATGAATAAGGTCAGAGCCTGTGGAGTCAGGGGACAGATGGCAGAATGGAGAGCTCCTTGGCTGTAAGGTCCCACATAATAGGCTAATGAATAAGGTCAGAGCCTGTGGAGTCAGGGGACAGAGGGCAGAATGGAGAGCTCCTTGGCTGTAAGGTCCCACATAATAGGCTAATGAATAAGGTCAGAGCCTGTGGAGTCAGGGGACAGAGGGCAGAATGGAGAGCTCCTTGGCTGTAAGGCCCCACATAATAGGCTAATGAATAAGGTCAGAGCCTGTGGAGTCAGGGGACAAATGGCAGAATGGAGAGCTCCTTGGCTGTAAGACAGAAAGTATTGTTGCTGTCAGCTTCAAGCACTCGGCCTGGCAGTGAGCTCCACACTCTCAACACCCTCTGAGTAAAGAAATCCCTCCTAAATTCTTTATTTGATCTGTTAGTGACGATCTTATATTGCTGCCCTCTTGTCCTGACTCACCCAGAAGTGGAAACAGTTTCTCCAGATCTACCCTATAAACCCCCTCGTATCAATCAGGACTCCTCTCAGTCTTCTCTTTTCCAGAGAAAAGAGCCCAAGCCTGCTCAATCGTGCCCGAGAGTTGCATCCTCTCAATTCAGGTAACGTTCTTGTCAATCTTTTCAGCATTTTCTCCAGTGCTTCAATATCCTTTTGTAGTGTTGAGACCGGAACTGCTCACAGTGCTCCAACTGTGGTCTCACCAAGGTTCAATATAAATTGATCATTACCTCCCTGCTCTTGCATTATATTCCTCTAGAAATGAACCGCTCACAGTGCTCCAACTGTGGTCTAACCAAGGTTCAATGGCCCAGTAATTCCTCTCTGAATGCGTGAGTACGGTCGGTGTACTCACGCGTCTGGCCGGAGGAAATGCCCGTGTTCAGCATGCACAGCGCATGCGGAGAAAACCGGCATTTCCAGTCCTCTGAACGAAGGGGTTCAGAGGCACAGCGCGTGCGACTGCACAGGCAGCGCTTGCGCAGTGAACTTCGTCGATTTCATTCATGGATTCAGTGAGGGTAAGTCCTTACAAGTTACACTTGAAAAAAGCATGTGTAAAGTTGTTCCAAGGCTGCGGAGGAAGATATATTTTATCGTGGAGCTTCTGAAAGGCAATATTTTTGTTTGGGAAAGGGAGGAAAGTTATTTTAAGAAATGCTGAGGTAAGTTTTAAAGTTTAAATTTTTTTTTTTAAGCGGGTTTTCAGTACGGTAGGTAGAAGGAGCAATTGTGGCTGTGTGAATTGAGTGTGAAAATGAGTGTTCTAAAATGAGTAATGTAACATTTCCAACACTTTTAAGAAAGAAACTTTTCATCAGTAATAAGTAATTATGTATGTATGTCCGCATATATTCCTTTACGTATATGTATGTATGTTTTATATTCCTTTACTTATGTGTATGAATGTATAATTTTAATTATGATTTTCCAATAAGTTACTTTCTCTGAAAGTCATAATTAAATACATACATTCATACACATAAGTAAAGGAATATATACATACACGCAAAGGAATATATACAGACATACATACATAATTACTTAAAAGAATATATTACTGATGAAAAGTTTCTTTCTTAAAAATGTTGGAGTCATTTTTACATTTAATAAACACAGCAAATCCAATTCACATAGCCACAATTGATCCTTCTACCTACAGTACTGAAAACCCGTTTTAAAAAACAAAAATAAACTTTAAAACTTACCTCAGCATTTCTTAAAATAACTTTCCTCCCTTTCCCAAACAAAAATATTGCCTTTCAGAAGCTCCACGATAAGAAATATCTTCCTCCGCAGCCTCTGGAGCAACTGTACTCATGCTTTTTTCATGTGTAAGTTGTAAGGACTTGACCTCACTGAAAGCATGAATGAAAGCGGCGAATTTTACTGCGCACGCGCTGCCTGTACAGTCGCACGCGTTCTGCCTCTGAACCCCTTCGTTCAGAGGACAGGAAATGCCGGTTTTCCCCGCATTCGCTGTGCATGCTGAAAACCGGCATTTCCTCTGGCCAGACGCGTAAGTACCCCGACCGTACTCGCGCGTTTGGAAGGGAATTACTGGGCCAACATTTTACATGTCAATAAAATGAAAAATTTAACAATTGCACGATTTGCCCCCTCGCATCTGCGACTGAGGGTCCAAGGAGGTGCATTGCGCAAGAGGTCATCGTCGTACGTATCCTCACACTGTTCCCTTTCGGGAACTGTATGAAGTGGTGGAAGGATTTCTGGCCACGTTAACACTCCTTCCGTGACCATAACCATCTTCATACCAGCCATTATGGTGGTTAGTCCTATGGCGTGAGGGTTTTACGGGCTCCCACAACCCATCTGAGGGGGGGGGGCCACCCACACCCGTGGACGCAAGTATCCCGCTGGATGTCCACCCAGAATTTATAGTTGGAGCTCCGACTCCACTTGCCGGGACTGTCTGGAGCGGGGTTCGAAACCCTACTCCTTCTGGCCCAGCGGCGGGGATGCTTACCGCTAGGCAAAAGGCCCACTCCGCGCAAAAGGTGACACCCATACGTTTCCTGCGCCTTTTCCCTCCCCGTGACTGGAGCCCTATGCTGCCACTTGAAAGACCAAGCTATCATCTGTCCTTTTTGCGGCGCCTTGGACTTCTCATTACCAATGATGAGCAGGCGCTGCGCCTCCACCTCGTTGAGGAGATTGCTGAGGTCATCATCAGTTCAATTGTGAGTTCTTTTAATGCCGTGAATTGTGCTCATTCCAGCCATTTCACGTTGCTAATCGGATTGGGCCTTTGGCGTAGCGGTAGGATCCCCGCCGCTGGGCCAGACGGGGTAGGGTTTCGAACCCCGCTCCACACAGTCCCGGCAAGTGGAGTCGGAGCTCCGGCTCTAAATTCTGGGTTGACATCCAGCGGGATATTTGCGTCCGTGGGTGTGGGTGGCCCCCCCTCCTTGTATAGCTTGTGGGAGCCCGTAAAACCCTCCCGCCATAGGACTAACCACCCTAATGGCTGGTTCAAAGATGGTTACGGTCACGGAATGAGCGTTAATCACGGCCATAAATCCTTCCACCACTTCATACAGTTCCCCAAAGGGAACAGTGTGAAGACACGTATGACGACGACATTGCTAAATAAATAAATGGAATAAAAAAAATTCTTTTAGGGCTTTTAAAAGTCTTTAAATTGCTTTAATTCTGTTTAAAACTACTTCAGATTCTTCAAAATAATGTAAACGTTTTTAAAATTTTATAAAAGTTCACAAAACATCCATAAAATAGCAGATAACTTACTTTCCCTGCAGCTGTGTAACTACAAAGTCCTCTGCAGCTGCTTGGAGAGATTGGGGGCGTGTCCTACTACAATGAGACCTTAAGGGGCGTGTCTCACTTGCACAGCGCGCTCCAGGCTTCGCGCTGGCTGCACTCCTGGGCGGTGTGACGTCAAACGTTGCCCGGGATTCTTCTGTTTCAAAATGGAATTCCAGGCGTCCCTGGAGGTGAACGGCAGGCGCGTCGGGTAAGTGCATATCGGGGGCTTGCACGCGCGGCAAGCCACTGACCCGAATTACTGCCCCAATATAAATTGATCATTACCTCCCTGCTCTTGTATTATATTCCTCTAGAAATGAACCGCTCACAGTGCTCCAACTGTGGTCTCACCAAGGTTCAATATAAATTGATCATTACCTCCCTGCTCTTGTATTATATTCCTCTAGAAATGAACCCCAGGCCTTTCTTTGCAATCTTTATGGCCTCATCAACTTGTGTTGCTACTTTTAGTGATTTATGTGTCTGTATTCCCAGATCGCTTTGCTCCTCTGCCCCATTTATTTTCTTACTTTCGAAGGTGTAAGTGGCTTCCTTATTCCTCCTACTAAAATGAACCAGCTGACCTTTCACTACATTGAATTTTGTTGCCCATTTACCTGCCCAGTTTCTGTCTTCCTGTATTATGGTGCAGTCCCCACATTATTAGTTACACCACCCAGTTTGGTGCCATCTTCAAATTCTGAGTCCAAATCATCACAAACAGAATTGGTCCCAGCAGCACAGACCGCTGTGGGACACCACATCTCACTCTCTGCCAGCCCGAGAAACGTTCTTCAACTTCGAGCCTCTGATTTCTGTTTTGTAGCCATCTTTCCATCCATTCTGCTACCTCGCCCTCGACTCCACCTTGGGCATCTTGTAGACCGCACATACTGCAGACACTGCACCAGTGGTGGAGAGGGAGGATATTGAGTCCTGTGGCAGGGGCACTGATGAAGTGGACTTCGCTGTCCCGTGTGGTTCGAGGCATCGCTAGTGGCTTTTTTCACATCTTTGCACCTTTAAAAAAAATGTTACCAGCTTATTTAACCCTTTAACATGTCGGACACATAAAACATGAAGCCTCATCAGTTTTTCTCAGAATAACAGGACTGAATTTGAATTAGAAAACAGTTAGGAAACATTCAGCAATTAAACCAGACTGGGCGGGGCCTGAGGTGCAAGTTAGTGTAAAGGAAAAGTGGCGGCCAGTTTACTTTGCATGATGGCGGAGAGCCCGGGCATTTGCGTTATTGAATAATTTAAAGATTAATTTTGTTTATTGCCTCTGAGGCCCCAATCTCGATGGGATGACGTTTATCCAGAATCCTCCGCGCGGCAGAATGTGCCCTATCAATGACCACTGGAGCCCAGTGCGCAGGTGCGGGACCGGGCTGTGCTCTGAGCAGTCTGTGGCGGAAGAGACGCTCCCGGGAGGCGGTAGGAGATTGTGGTCTCGGGGAGGAATTGGACCCGCGGGTGGGCTGGGAAGCTTCATAAACACCCGGTGTAGGCCTCAGGCCCCGAATAAGAGCCCACAGGCCCCGTGTTTGTCCCGCGGTGATAGGCCCAGCCGCCCGGGTCAGCGGGGTCACTGGCCGCCATCTTGGACAGGGCGGGGTCACGGCGCATGCGCAGCCATCAGCCTGGAACAAAGAGTGGGCGGGGCTTCAGGGTCCCAGTGACCAGGAGAGACAATCATTGACTCATTGATTTTATTCTCACTCTGCACACAGCAGCTGTCTCACCATTCTCAAAAAGATTTCAAACATCAGTGTGACTGGAAAAGCACCGAGACACACACACCCGAGTGAGAGTGTTCCAGTGCACTGACTGTGGAATGAGCTTTAACCAGTTACACAGCCTGAAAAAACATTGCACCATTCACAGCGGGGAGAAACCATACACGTGTTCTGTGTGTGGACGAGGCTTCAACTGATCGTCCAACCTGGAGAGACACAAGGACACCCGCACCATGGAGAAACCGTGGAAATGTGAGGACTGTGGGAAGGGATTTAATTACCCATCTGAGCTGGAAACTCATCAACGCAGTCACACTGGAGAGAAGCCATGTAAATGTGGGGACTGTGGGAAGGGATTCAATTACCCATCCCAGCTGAAAATTCATCGGCGAATTCACACCGGAGAGCGGCCGTTCTCCTGCTCCATGTGTGGCAAGGGATTCACAGAGTTATCCAAGCTTCATATGCACATGCGAATTCACACCGGGGAGAGGCCATTCCACTGCTCCGTCTGTGGGAAGGGATTCGCTCAGTTATCCACCCTACTGACACACCAGCGAGTTCATACTGAGGAGAGACCTTTTAAATGTTCTGAGTGTGAGAAGAGTTTTAAAAGCAGAAGTGAAGTTCTGACACATCAACGCACTCACACTGGGGAGAGGCCGTTCACCTGCTCCGAGTGTGGGAAGGGATTCACTCAGACATCCACCCTGCGGAAACACCAGAGAGTTCACACTGGGGAGAGGCCGTTCACCTGCTCAGTGTGTGAGAAAAGATTCACTCAGTCATCCAGCCTGGTGGAACACCAGCGAGTTCACACTGGGGAGAAGCCGTTCACCTGCTCAGTGTGTGGAAAGGGATTCACCCATTCATCCCACCTGTTGACACACCAGCGAGTTCACACCGGGGAGAGGCCATTCACCTGCTCTGTGTGTGGGAAGGGATTCACTCAAAGATCCAGCCTGCTGGCACACCAACGACTTCACACTGGGGAGAGGCCATTCACCTGCTCCGTGTGTGAGAAAGGATTCACACGTTCATCTAACCTGGTGACTCACCAGCGAGTTCACAAGTGACTGTAGGGGTTGGATTCTGCTGTTATTGCTGCTGTTAATCACATCCAAGACTGAACCATGTTCATTTCAACAGTTGGAATTTGTTTCTGCTGATGTTAATAACCCCAATAACTGGGCTGCAGTTTAAGATTCTGGATATTATCTCTTCTATATATATAAAAGGATACTTCTGTCTGTCATTCTGTCTGTCTGTCTTGAATTAACTTGAAAGTTATAGAGCGTACCTACACGTGCGTTACGTCGAAAGAAAGCTGACGATTCCAGAACCATCCTAAGTGTATTTACGTTTCGGCCGGACAAAAATTGCGCTCGCGGTATCCAAAAAACGTTCAACATTCCGCACATTATCCGCTCATTAGCATCAAGTGACATCGAGGTCGACCAATCATACGGCGGGTTCCTGGTGCGTGCGGCCGGGCCCTCCTACGGTCGAGTGACGGGACGATTGACCAATCCTACGCTTCGGTGACCTGACGGTCCACCAATCGGTGCCTGTGTGGGCGGGCCTTATCGTTCTGAACCGAGGTGAGTCGCCGCCATCTTGATTCCAAACTTTTCCTTTTTCCCGCTTTCTGCATGTTTCTTTTCAAATCGACAATTCCAGCAAAAAAAAAGTTGCTTTTAAAGGACAAATTGTTTTAAAAAAAAATTAATTAATTTGTAAATCTTTTGTCTAACCTCTATAATTTTCCTACCTTTCACCGTTTTTCCAGGCCTCAAAGCCTGGGCGTCTGTTGACCAGCCACGCCCGAGCTAGGCGCCTCCCGTCGCGATCGACAAAAGGCCAGCGATCGCCGCCATCTTTGAGAAGGCTGGAGGGGGCCGGCCTGAGCCGAGCGTCGCCACTGCCGCCATCTTAGTAAAGGCGGGCGGGGCGGGAGTCAGCGTCCGCGTCATCTTCTGCCCGGAGCGCGACTTGAGTCCGGCCGGGCCTCACGCGGTAGGTTGCGCGGCAGCGTCTCTCTGGTCTTGAAGCCGGCTCGGGCGGGGACATCGGGGGGCGGGACATCGGGAGATCGTGGGGCGGGCCATCGGGAGAGCGGGGGACGGGAGATCGGGGGGCGGGAGATCGGGGGGCGGCACATCGAGAGATCGCGGGGCGGGACATCGGGAGATCGGGGGCGGGACATTGGGAGATCGGGGGCGGGACATTTGGGAGATTGGGGGCAGGACATCAGGGGGCGGGAGATCGGGGGGCGGGGCTCGGGGACTCCTCTCCCCCCTCCCCTCCCCTTCCTCCCCCCCACCCCTTCCTCCCCCTCCCCCTCCCCCCCCTCCCCCCTCCCCTTCCTCCCCCCCTCCCCCCTCCCCTTCCTCCCCCCTCCCCTTCCTTCCCCCTCCCCTTCCCCCCCTCCCCTCCCCTCCCCCTCCCTCCCCCCCTTCCCCCCTCCCCTTCCTCCCCCCCTTCCCCCCTCCCCTTCCTCCCCCCTTCCCTCCCCCTCCCCTCCCCCCTCCCCTCCCCCCCACCCCCCTCCCCTTCTCCTCCTCCCCCCCACCCCCCCTCTCCTCCCCCTACCCTCCCCTCCCCCCTCCCCTACCCTCCCCTCCCCCCTCCCTCCCTCCCCCCCTTCCCCCCAGTCGCTGTCTCTCTTCCCCCCAGTCGCTCTCTCTCTTCCCCCCAGTCGCGCGCTCTCTCTCTCTTCCAACAACAACATGCCCTCGAAAAAGCCTCGGCACCGCCGGGCACTCCAGCTAGTGTCAAATAAATCAGCTTTGTGTTAAACACATTGTTGTAGATTTTTGTCTTTCCCACCTGAGTGTTTAGCATCACCTGGCTGGAGCTCAGAAAGGACAATCTGGGGGAGGATCGTACGGCGGGAACAGAACTTCAGCCTGGACACAGTCCTTCAGGGCCACACTGAGAGGGGCAAACGGCACTTTAGTCTTTCTCGTCTTTCTTCACTGACAGCAAAGTCCCTGTGAGGGTTAATCTTGAAGCGTGTGAGAAATGTGCCCCAGCCGCTCTCTTCCATGGTTCAGAGCTCCTAGGCACGGAACAGAAGGCTCCTTTACAACTGTGTTTAGAGTCAGGAAGAACAACGGTGAATGCTGGAAACGTGCTGTCAAATCAGAGATTGGTGTCAAACGGCGATCTGTTCCTGACTGAAAGTGAAACAGCAGGTTTAAGATTCCAGTCTAAAAATTACTGGTAATTATTTTATAAAGATTTAACATGTTTGTGGGACAGTCCTGAATCTACCATTTTAAGGCAGGTTAAAATAAATTGGTTAAAGTCTGCACTAAAATAGCAGAGGGAGGAGTTCACAGGAGCCTGTTAACTGCTGGTACAATTATACAACAGACATTTGATCTCCAGATAAAGAAGGACCTGCAGCGTGTTTCCAGGAATTCCCTGTTTTATTGATGTGAGTGTGTTAGTCACCAGGATAACTAAAAATACACGACCCGGAACATCCATGGGGGTGCGATCCTGACAGTTACTCTGGGATCACTCCCGCTGTGGAACTCCACCACTGACCCTGCTGAAGGTTGTAGGCTCAGGGAGTGGGGCCTCCAGGAGTGGACGGTAAGGAAGCTGGGTTTCGGTATCCTGACAAATATATGGCGAGGAACCAGAGGAATCCTTACTGAGGAACCGTCTGGGGTTTTACCGGCCAGCGTAGGTCTAGGGGTGAATGATGCCTGACTCCCCGAACTGTCTTACATTGAACCCAGTTCAGGTCAAGGTGAGTTCAGTTTATAGGAGAATAGGGACAAATATCACCTACAATTGAGGGAGTCAAAAGCAGCCATTAGAGAGGCTAAGAGATATTTGGAAATGAAGATGGTGTACAATTGTGGTAATAATAGTAAAAGCTTTTCCAGCTATGTCAGAAGGCAGAAGACATAGTTACATAGATTCCCAAATCCGTGCCCATCGTTCCTGCAATTCCAGGTTTGAATCCCTCCAATCAGGTTTCCGCCCTTGCCACAGTACCGAAACGGCTCTCATCAAAGTCACAAGTGACATCCTTTGTGACTGTGACAAAAGTAAACTATCCCTCCTCGTCCTTCTTGACTTGTCTGCAGCCTTTGACATGGTTGACCACTCCATCCTTCTCCAACGCCTCTCCACCGTCGTCCAGCGGGGTGGGACTGCACTCGCCTGGTTCCATTCTTATCTATATAATCGTAGCCAGAGAATCACCTGCAACGGCTTCTCTTCCCGCTCCCGCATCGTTACCTCTGGTGTCCCCCAAGGATCTATGTTTGGCCCCCTCCTATTTCTCATCTACATGTTGCCCCTTGGCGACATCATCCAAAAACACAGCGTCAGTTTCCACGTGTACGCTGATGACACCCAGCTCTGCCTCACCACCTCTTCTCTCGACCCCTCCACGGTCTCTAAATTGTCAGACTGATTGTCCGACATACAGTTCTGGATGAGCAAAACTTTTCTCCAATTAAATATTGGGAAGACCGAAGCCATTGTTTTCTGTCCCCGCCACAAACTCCGTTCCCTAGCCTCCATCCCTCTCCCTAACATCTGTCTGAGGCTGAACCACGCTGTTTGCAACCTTGGTGTCATATTTGACCCTGAAATGAGCTTCCGACCACATATCCACAGCATAACTAAGACTGCCTACTTCTACCTCCGTAACATCGCCCGTCTCGGCCCTTGCCTCAGCTCATCTGCTGCTGAAACCCTCATCCATGCCTTTGTTACCTCTAAACTTCACTATTCTAATGCAATCCTCATTCCCTCATTCTACCCTACATAAGCTTGAGGTAATCCAAAACTCGGCTGCCCGTGTCCTAACTTGCACCAAGTCCTGTTTGCCCATCACCCCTGTGCTCGCTGACCTACATTGGCTTCTGGTTAAGCAGGGCTTCAATTTCAAAATTCTCATCCTTGTTTTCAAATCCCTCCATGGCCTCGCCCCTCCCTATCTTTGTAATCTCCTTCAGCCCCACACCCTCCCCCGCCCCCGAGATATCTGCGCTCCTCTAATTCTGCCCTCTTGAGCATCCCTGATTATAATCACTCAACCATTGGTGGCCGTACCTTCTGTTGCCTAGGCTCCAAGCTCTGGAACTCCCTGCCTAAACCTGTCTGCCTCGCTACATCTCCTCCTTTAAGACGCTCCTTAAAACCTACCTCTTTGTCCAAGCTTTTGGTCACCTGCCCTAATTTATCCTTATGTGGCTCAGTGTCAAATTTTTTGTCTTATAACACTGCTGTGAAGCACCTTGGGAAGTTTTACTACGTCAAAGGTGCTATATAAATAAAACTTGTTGTTGTAGAATTACAGAGTCTACAGCACAGGAACAGGCCATTCGGCCCAACTGGTCAATGCCGGTGTTTCTGCTCCACACGAGTCTCCTCCCAGCACTCTTCATCTAACCCTATTAGCATATCCTTCTATTCCTTTCTCCCTCATGTGCTTATCTACCTTCCCCATGAATGTATCTGTGCTATTCACCTCAACTACTCCTTGTGGTAGCACGTTCCACATTCTGACCTCTCTTTGGGTAAAGAAGTTTCTCCTGAATTCCCCATTGGATTTATTAGAGACTGTGTTATATTTATGACCTGTAGTTTTGGACTCCCCCACAAGTGGAAACATTTTCTCCAGGTCCACCTTATTGTGGTAAACCACTGTTGTTCACTTCACTGTTGTTCACTGTTGTTCACTTCACTGTTGTTCACTCTTGCCCATTGTTGTACCTGTCTGTGCATGCCTCAGCTGGCTCCGCCCCTGGCTCCACCCATATGCCCTGGTATAAAGGCGGCTGCTCGGCAGTTCCCCAGGCATTCAGGACCGGTCGACCACTAGAGGCATGCCTTCGTTCTTTAGCTAATAAAAGCCTGTTTGTTACTCTCTTAACTTCCAGTCTTTCTCAGTAATTGATAGCGCATCAATTTTATTAGCTAAACTTTTTTTTCGATGGAGCAAATCCTCAAACCAGCACGCCTGGAACTAGACCCTCAAGAGGCGGATTCATCTACCAAGTTTGCACACTGGCTGCGATGCTTTGAATTTTTCCTGGAAGCCTCCGTCGAAACTGTTCAAAACGATGGCGACAAACTAAGGGTTCTGACCTCCAAGGTGAACCACCAAGCTTATTCGCTCATCCAAGATGCGACTACCTACAAGGGTGCTCTCGACCTCCTTAAAGAACAGTACGCACGCCCGGTAAATGAGGTTTACGCCAGACACCTCCTGGGGTCCCGCAAACAGCAACCCGGGGAATCGATGGAGGTATACCTACGGGTGCTGAAGGTGCTCGGCCAGGCCTGCAAATGTAAAGAGGTGTCGGCCGCGGTGTACACGGAGGAACTTGTCCGGGACGCCTTCGTCGCGGGCCTCAGGTCCAACTACACCCGGCAGAGACTGTTGGAGCAGGGCGAACTCGACCTGAAGAAGGCCACGGCCCTCGCACTCTCGCTCGACGTGGCCCACCGGAATATGGACGCCTACTCCCCTGACCGCGCGGCCGCATCGTGGATGGCGCGGGCGCCGCCATTCTGGGACACGGTAGGACCGCCACCCTGCGCCGCGCCACCCCCGTCACATCCCGCCAACGGCCCAACTTCTGCAGCGATGTCCCGGGGCCCGAAGTGTTACTTCTTTGGCCAAGCCAAACACCCCAGAGCGCGCTGCCCGACGAAAAACGCTACTTGCTCTGGTTGTGGGAAGAAAGGGCACTACGCCAGCGTCTGCAAGGCTAAACCTACCCCAAATTCCAGCAGTGCCGCGTGTGGGCCGAGCGGGCCGCCATCTTGGACGCCGCCATCTTGGACGCCATCTTGTACGACTCCAGCCGCGTGTGGATCATGGGCGCCGCCATCTTGGACACCATCTTGGACGCCTTCGACCATGGGTGATCCGTTCCGGCCGCCATTTTTGCAACGGGCCCCCGACTCACCCACCGCCTCACCTGATGACTGCAGCGACACGCCTGACCCTACGCTGGCCTCCGTTACACTGGACCAATCTAGACCTCACCAACTAGCCAGGTCCATGATGGACATTAAGGTAAACGGCCGCGCCACGACCTGCCTTTTCGACTGCGGGAGCACGGAGAGCTTTATCCACCCCGACACGGTGCGGCGTTACTCTCTCCCGGTCCTGCCAGCACGCCACCGGGTCTCTATGGCCTCCAAGTCCCATTCAGCGGACGTCGGCGGCTACTGCGTGGTGACCCTTTCGGTGAGGGGCACAGAGTACAGAAACTTTAAACTGCTTGTCCTGCCCCATCTCTGCGCTGCCGTCCTACTGGGGTTGGATTTTCAGTGCCACCTTAAGAGTGTCACGATGGCGTACGGTGGACCCCTTCCCCCACTCACAGTCTGCAACCAGCAGTTTTCAAATTGCCCGCCGCGCACCTTTTGCAGCCTCTCCACGCTTAAAGTCACCCCCCCACCCCCGTTGTTCGCTAACCTCGCCCACGACTGTAAGCCCATCGCCACCAAAAGCAGGCGATACAGCGCTGGTGACAGAGTTTTTATTAAATCTGAGGTGGAGCGGCTCCTGAAGGAGGGGATTATTGAAGCTAGCACCAGCCCCTGGCGAGCCCAGGTTGTGGTCGTCAAGACCGGCGAGAAGCAGCGCCTGGTCATTGACTACAGCCAAACAATTAATCGATATACCCAACTGGACGCATACCCCCTCCCCCGCATATCTGATATGGTCAATCAGATCGCACAATACCGCATATTCTCCACCATTGACCTTAAGTCAGCATATCACCAACTCCCTATCCGCTATGAGGACCGCCAGTATACTGCCTTCGAGGCAAACGGCCGCCTCTACCACTTCCTTCGGGTTCCCTTCGGCGTCACCAACGGGGTCTCCGTTTTCCAAAGGGAGATGGACCGGATGGTCGACCAGGATGCATTGCAGGCCACTTTTCCCTACCTGGACAATGTGACCATCTGCGGCCATGACCTGCAGGACCATGACGCCAACCTCGACAAATTCCTCCGCACTGCCCAACTCCTAAACCTTACATATAACAAGGAGAAGTGCATATTCCGCACAACCCGCCTCGCTATCCTTGGCTGTGTTGTGGAACACGGAGTCATCGGCCCCGACCCCGACCGGATGCGTCCCCTTATGGACCTTCCCCTGCCCCACTGCCTCAAGGCCCTGAAGAGATGCCTGGGGTTTTTCTCCTACTACGCCCAGTGGGTCCCTAATTATGCGGACTAAGCCCGTCCACTTATCAAGTCCACCTCTTTTCCCCTGGCGGCAGAGGCCGGCTTAGCCTTCCACCGTATCAAAGAGGACATTGCTCAAGCCACCATGCACGCGGTGGACGAGTCCATCCCTTTCCAGGTGGAGAGCGATGCGTCCGACTTTGCCCTGGCC
Organism: Somniosus microcephalus; assembly: GCF_052327205.1. Taxonomy (NCBI): domain Eukaryota; kingdom Metazoa; phylum Chordata; class Chondrichthyes; order Squaliformes; family Somniosidae; genus Somniosus; species Somniosus microcephalus. The sequence continues at coordinate 73,339,043 of NC_140990.1, forward strand.
GCTACCCTTAACCAGGCGGGAAGGCCCGTGGCCTTCTTTTCACGAAGCCTCCAAGGCTCCGAAATCAGACACTCCTCTGTCGAATAGGAGGCCCAGGCCATTGTGGAAGCTGTGCGACATTGGAGGCATTACCTGGCTGGAAAACGATTCACCCTACTCACTGACCAGCGTTCAGTTGCTTTTATGTTTAATAACAAGCAGAGGGGCAAAATCAAAAATGACAAGATTTTGAGGTGGAGAATTGAACTTTCCACCTACAATTATGATATCTTGTACCGGCCCGGGAAACTCAATGAGCCCCCGGATGCTCTATCGCGAGGTACATGTGCCAACGCACAGGTTGATAGACTGCGGGCCCTCCACAATGACCTCTGCCACCCGGGGGTCACCAGGTTCTTCCATTTCATCAAGGCCCGCAACCTGCCTTACTCCATTGAGGAGGTCAGGACCATGACCAGGAACTGCCAAGTCTGCGCTGAGTGCAAACCGCACTTTTATAGACCAGACAGGGCTCACCTGATAAAAGCCACTCGCCCCTTCGAGCGCCTGAGCGTTGATTTTAAAGGGCCTCTCCCCTCCTCCGACCGCAATGTGTACTTCCTCAACATTATTGATGTGTACTCCCGTTTCCCGTTCGCCATCCCCTGCCCGGACATGACCAGTGCCACGGTCATTAAATGTCTGAACGACCTCTTCACCCTGTTCGGTTTCCCCAGCTATATCCATAGCGACCGGGGCTCATCGTTTATGAGCGACGAACTCCGCCAGTACCTGCTCGCTAGGGGTATTGCCACAAGCAGGACCACCAGTTACAACCCCCGGGGGAACGGACAGGTGGAAAGAGAGAATGCGACAGTTTGGAAGGCCGCCCTGCTAGCCTTAAAGTCTAGGGGCCTTCCGACCTCCCACTGGCAGGATGTGCTCCCCGATGCGCTCCACTCTATTCGGTCACTGCTCTGCACTGCCACTAACGCCACCCCTCATGAGAAAATGTTTGTCTTCCCAAGGAAGTCCACATCGGGGACATTGCTACCGCCATGGCTGACATCCCCAGGGCCGGTCCTACTGAGAAGACACGTGAGGACCCATAAAACGGACCCCCTGGTCGAGAGGGTCGACCTCCTCCACGCCAACCCCCAGTATGCTTACATTGCGTACCCGGACGGGCGGGAGGACACAGTCTCCATACGAGACCTCGCACCCTCGGGGGCCCCTGAAACCAACATCACCGCTACCCACAATGCACCGGCGGCAACGGACCCATACCTAACCCCTGTAGACGGCACGCCGTGGCCCCGTGACCCGCCACTGATCACCAAACAACTCAACACCCATGAGGACGACACGCCAGTGCTCCGGCCTACGCGGGACTCGGCGTCGGAAGCTGCACCACCTCAGCCGTCGCCACGACGATCACGACGGCATACAAGACCCCCAGAAAGACTTAATTATACGAACTTTTAATACACTTCACCCCGTCGGACTCATTTTTAAGCAAGGGGTGAATGTGGTAAACCACTGTTGTTCACTGTTGTTCACTTCACTGTTGTTCACTGTTGTTCACTTCACTGTTCACTCTTGCCCATTGTTGTACCTGTCTGTGCATGCCTCAGCTGGCTCCGCCCCTGGCTCCACCCATATGCCCTGGTATAAAGGTGGCTGCTCGGCAGTTCCCCAGGCATTCAGGACCGGTCGACCACTAGAGGCATGCCTTCGTTCTTTAGCTAATAAAAGCCTGTTTGTTACTCTCTTAACTTCCAGTCTTTCTCAGTAATTGATAGCGCATCACCTATATAACCTTTTCATAATCTTAAAGACCTCGATCAGGTCACCCATCGGCCTCTTTATTCTAGAGAAAAGAGCCCCAGCCTGTTCAGCCTTTCCTGATAAGTATATCCTCTCAGTTCTAGGATCATCCTTGCAAAGCCTTTTTCCACCGTCTCCAGTGCCTCCATATCCTTTTTATAATATGGAGACCAGAACTGTTCATTGTACTCCAAGTGTGGTCCAACCAATGTCCTATACAAGTTTAACATAACTTTTCTGCTTTTCAATTCTATCCCTATAGAAATGAGCCCCAGTCCATTGTTTGCTCCTGTTATGGCCTCATTAACCTGCGTCGCTACTTTTAGTGATTTGTGTATCTGGACCCCGAGATCCCTTTGCTCCTCTACCCCATTTAGACTCTTATTTTCCAAGTAGTGTGTGGCCTCATTATTCCTACCAAAATGCACCACCTTTCTTAAAATTAATTTGCTAATTGCCCTCCCATTCTGGAAGTTTATTAATGTCTTCTTGCATGTTGTCGCAGTCTTCCTCAGTATTAACTCTACCTCCCAATTTGGTGTCATCGATAAATTTTGGAATTGTACCTCTGATTCCCAAGTCCAAATAGTTTCTGTAAATGGCGAACAACAGTGGTCCCAGCACCGATCCCTGTGGAACACCACTTCCCACCTTTTGCCAGTCTGAGTAGCTACTCCCAACCCCTACTCTCTGTTTTCTGTAACCAGCTTGCTATCCATAACAGTTTGTAAGATCGACAAGATGACCAAGGTCAGGCCGTGTGGAGTGAAGGGCCAGGCAGCAGAATGGATGGAAAGATGGCTACAAAACAGAAATCAGAGGGTTGGAGTTAAGGGAAGTTTGTTGCAATCTTTCCATCCATTCTGCTGCCTGACCTTTGACTCCACACGGCCTGACCGTGGTCATCTTGTAGACCGTACATACTGCAGACACAGTGCACCAGTGGTGGAGGGGGTGGATATTGAGTCCTGTGGCAGGGGCGCTGATGAAGTGGATTTCTCTGTCCATGAGTTTTGAGGCATCGCTAGTGGCGTTTTTCACCACTTTCCACCTTTTAAAAAAAACCTTGCTGCCAGTTTATTAAAGCCATTAACAGCCGCTCGGGTGGGACACACCAATAACTGAGGCCTTGTTTACCTCACAATGACAGGCCTGAACCCGAGTTAGAAAACATTTAGTAATTAAACCAGACTGGGCGGGGCCTGAGGTGCGAGTCAGTAACGGAAAATTGGTGGCCAGCGTACTTCACACCAGGACTGAGGACCCGGGGACTCGGGTTTCTGTATCATTTATTGATTCATTTCGTTTATTGCCCAATCTCAATCAGACTGGTGGGTCATCTTGCTGTCCGGCGGAGGCGAGGTTCCCCAATGGAGGGCTCTCTACGTGGGGGTCCTTCCCTGCACCATTGGGGATCTGGGGTGGAGACTGTTACAAGGAGCTGTCGTGTGCAACAGTTTTTAAGCTACTTTCCGGACTCCAAGCCCAGATATGTTTTTTGCGGCCCAGAGGAGTCCATGGGCCGTGTATATATTCAGTGTGAGAGGTTGCAGCCCCTGTATAGTTACCTGAAGGGGCTGCTCCTCAACTCTTGGTTACACTTTAGCCCCACGCTCCTAATCTTTGCCCGCCCGGTGCGGAGGGGGGTGGGTAAGTTGGAGGATCTTCTCCTGGACCTGCTCTTGGGCCTGGTGAAAACAGCAATTTGTAGGCCCAGGATGGGCGGGGCCCATGGGGGGTCACTCTGGCTGCCTGCCTCTCTCCCGTGGTCTTGTCCCTGCCTGGGTGACCCTGGAGAGGGAGCAGGCGGTGTCCACCGGTTCACTTGATACCTTCCTCGATCGGTGGGCACGGAAGGTTAAAGAGGCGATAATCGATCCTCACAATCACATTGTGATGTAATTATTAATTGTGTGTGTGTCACAAATACATTTCTTCAATTTTAATACAAAAGCTCGACTAGGCATGTTAAACTACTAGTTATTTAATCAGGGCTGCAGCTGCTGAAAGGTTGACTGCTGAGGTTTGTGGCCAGAGCTGGCACACGTGTTGTTCTGAAGTCTGATGTCTCACACCTGAAGAGTCTGTTTATGTTGTGTTGTAATGACCTTTTTCTGTTGCCTGGTGTCAGAAATAGAAATCAAAGGGAGATGATGCCCCACTCTGTTAATCAACTCTTTGACACATTTCCATGCATTTCCTTTCTTAATTTACAAAGATCACAACTCCATTAGTGAACAATGGATTGCCAGTCTGCCACTTTTCAGTGAGGCTTGAAAGGATTCGCTGTGAAGCTACACCTGGCCATCTGTCTGTGTGTCACTGTGTTTGGATTGTGTCAGACAACAGACCTAATATCTTGCCTACATCCATTACAATTTTTGAAATGTTAGATTGTACTTGGAAGAAGTTGAGTTTGAATCTGACAATTCTGAAATTGGAAGCTGTTAATGATTTCTGTTTTTCACGTAACTATATAGTGATGTGATCAATCAAAGCAAATTAACAGATGCTGCTATTTACTGAACACAACTGAATAATTCTACAAGGATGTTATCGCAGTCTTCCTCAGTATTAACTACATCCCCCAATTTAGTGTCATCTGCAAATTTTGAAATTGTACTTCTGATTCCCAAGTCCAAATCATTCATGTAAATGGTGAACAACAGTGGTCCCAGCACCGATCCCCGTGGAACACCACTTCCCACCTTCCGCCCGTCTGAGTAAATGCATTTAACTCATCCCGTTACTATAACTGGACTTATCTCCATTCCCGTGCCGAGGGGATTGCTGTACCAGACGAGAGGGGCAACATTTGGGGACTCTCGATTCTCCACCAATTCCTATTCCCCTTCTTTCTGGTGGATAATGGAGGTGCCACTGTGTGTAATGTGCAAGTCAGTAAGAATTGTCAGCGAGGATTAATCAGCACTTTCTAATTGGAGATGTTAATCAGTGGAACCTTTCAGACACTGAATTGTAGATTTTGTACCAAAGATCAATTTAGGATTGAAGTAAAAGTTCATAATTTTATTGTAAAATAATTCAGGGACTCTCATCAGAAATTAAGGGGAAAGATCAGACAGCGGTTCTTAAACAAACAGTGCAGCCCCGACAACTCAATCAGCTTTATATCCAGAATATTAAACTCCAGCCCAGTTATAGGGGTTATTAACATCAGCAGAAACAAACCCCAACTGTCAGAATGAACATTGTTCAGTCCCGGATGTGATTAACAGCAGCATCCAAACCCTGCAGTCACATGTGAACTCGCTGGTGTCTCAGCAAGTTGCATGAACGATTAAATCCCTTCTCACACACGGAGCAGGTGTACGACCTCTCCCCAGCGTGAACTCGCTGGTGTGTCAGCATGTTGGATGACTGAGTGAATCCCTTCCCACACACGGATCCAGTGTGACTGCGTTGATGAGTTTCCAGCTAAGCCGGGTAATGGAATCCCTTCCCACAGTCCCCACATTTTCACGGTTTCCCCGTGGTGCGGGTGTCCTTGTGTCTCTTCAGGTTGGACAATCGGTTGAAGCCTCGTCCACACACAGAACACGTGTACGGTTTCTCTCCGCTGTGAACGGTGCGATGTTTTTTCAGGCTCTGTAACTGTTTAAAGCTCTTTCCAGAGTCAGTGCACTGGAACACTCTCACTCGGGTGTGTGTGTCTCGGTGCTTTTCCAGTCACACTGATGTTTGAAATCTTTTCCCACAGACAGAACAGACAAACATTTCTCCTTCCACATTCAACGGCTGATGATATTCAGGTCCTGATGAATGGAGTGACTCTGTCAGATCTTGACGTGATGTTTGGATTGAGTTTGCGGTCTGTAAATGCTGCCCTTCTCACAGCCTGTAAAAGGAGTTTACAAAAGCCATCACTGTGAGTCCAGGATAGAAATTGACAAGATTCTCTCCTCCTGGTTCCTGGCCAAGGGGGCCGCGCATGCGCCCTGCTGCCCCCTGAGACTCTCAAGATGGCGGCCGTTAACCAGGGCCTGTCACCGGGAGAAAGCCCCGCAGCTGCCGCCCCGCTTGGGGCAAACGCCCGGCCTGGAGGCTCTTGTTCGGGGACTGAGGCCCACCCCGGGTATTTGTGAAGCGGATAATGTTGAGTGTTTTAATAATGGGGCCTAGGGCCGCACTCGGGGTGTGAGCAGCTCGCGTCCCCCCGGGGTTTATTTTTTTAAATTTAACATATTTATTTAAATATGGCAGTACTTGTTACAACTCATCAATTACATAATAAATCCATTACATTCATTAGCCGCAATAAAATAAAGCCTTAAAAACAGCTTTAGGGTTAACCGTATAAATGCAGTGATAAATTTTACAGACAAATCAACAATATTAACAGTACAGGTACCCATAGTGAAAAACAATTTTACACCAGTCCTATTGGCAATCTAGTAACTCTTTGTTTTTGCTTGGTATTACCTGTTGTCTTTTTTAAACATTCAAGTATAACAGTACTTATACAACTCATCAATTACATAGTAAATCCATTACATTCATTGACCACAATAAAAAGGATAAAGCCTCAAAAACAGCTTCATGGTCAACAATATAAATACAATAATAAATTTTTACAGGTAAATCAATCATGTTTACAGTACAAACTGCCACTATTTAATAAACCAAGAAAAGAAAGAACCCGTATACGCCAGTCCTACTGGCATCGCTCAATCATTCAGTCATTCATTCCTCCGTTTGTTCGTTCGCTCAAGCGTAAGTTCCATTGTGCATGTCTGCGTGCGTGCGTGTCATTTGTCTACCTGCGTGCATACGTGCGTTCGTTCATCCGTCCAGACAGGCCTCATGCTCACCCAATAGGATGCCGGCCTTCCTCCTGGGGAGCGAGGGCCCTTCATTCGGTCGAACGTAAGTTCCATTGTGTATGTGTGTGTGCGTGCGTATTATTTGTGTCCGCATGCGTGCGTTCACTTGAGCGTTCGTTCATTCGAATGTTCATACATTGAGGAAGGCTTTAACACTAAATAACACCACAATATACAAAGTCCCATAACCATATCAGAAATCAATTAAAACTTCAAGTAAACTACTTTTAACCAGAAACCCAAAACTTCTTCAACAAAACAAGTAAATACCAGTTCTACGCCAGTCCTAGTGGCACTCTAATAACTCCTCGTTTTCACTTGATGTTATCTAACCATATAATGTCATGATCCTTGTCCACAGTCTTCAACTTTTCCACAGAAAAAAAGCCGACCACTTTCTCAAATCCCGTAAAAGAAGAAAACAACTACTCAAATTTCCTTCTTCTTGCTGTTATCACTCACAGGACCCAGCCATCAAGACATTCATTATTCCTTGCCGATATTACTTTGTTTTGCCTTTTATTTTCCTTTTTCACTTTTATTCCGTTCTCTTTTCCCATCTTATGGCCGCTCAAGCACCATACTATAGATAGGAACAGTCTGTCTTTCCTCCACCAAAATGGCGGCGCACAAACCGGCCCCCGTCACCGAGAAAAAGCCTCACAGCTGCCACCAAACGGAGCACAGGCGGGGCCGCTGGAACTCATTCAGGCCGGAGACCGTTCTTCAACTTTAGAAACCGTGCAGCATGAGAGGTTGCAGCCCCTGTTTACACGCTCCTAATCTTTGGCCGCCCGGTGCGGAGGGGGGTGGGTAAATCAGAGGATCTTCTCCTGGACCTGCTCTTGGGCCTGGCGAAAACAGCAATTTGTAGGCCCAGGATGGGCGGGGTCCATGGGGGGGACACTCTGGCTGCCTGCCTCTCTCCCGTGGTCTTGTCCCTGCCCGGGTGGCCCTGGAGAAGGGGCAGGCGGTGTCCACTGGTTCACTTGATACCTTCCCCGACCGGTGGGCACGGCGCAGGTAAATGGCCTCTCCCCCGTGTGACTGCGTTCATGATTTTTCAGCTCAGATGGGTAATTGAATCCCTTTCCACACACGGAGCTGATGAATCGAGTGACTCTGTCAGATTTTGAAGTGATGTTTAGTTTGAGTTCCCCGTCTGCAAATCCTATTCTTCTAATACCCTGTAAAATGAGTTTAAAACAGGAAAAATGGAGCGTGAGAGAGAACCCACAAAAACACAAAGGCAGGTTGTGAAATTGAGCTCAATGAATCTGGTCATTGTGGGGCCGGCAGTAGAATTTTTTTTTTTTTTTTAATTTTTTAAAATTCATTGATGGGATGTGGGCGTCACTGGCTGGCTAGGCCTGCATTTAATGCCAATCCCTAATTGCCCTTGAGAAGATGGTGGTGAGCCGCCTTCTTGAACCACTGCAGTCCATATGGTGTAGGAACACCCACAATGCTGTTAGGAAGGGAGTTCCAGGATTTTGGCCCAGCGACAGTGAAGGAACGGCGATACAGGTCCAAGTCAGGATGGTGTGTGGCTTGGAGGGGAACTTGTAGGTGGTGATGTTCCCATGCGTCTGCTGCCCTTGTCCTTCTAAGTGGTAGAGGTCGCGGGTTTGGAAGGTGCTGTTGAAGGAGCTTTGGCGAGTTGCTGCAGTACATCTTGTAGATGTACACACTGCAGCCACAGTGCGCCGGTGGTGGAGGGAGTGAATGTTGAAGGTGGTGGATGGAGTGCCAATCAAGCGGGCTGCTTTATCCTGAATGGTGTCAAGCTTCTTGAGTGTTGTTGGAGCTGCACTCATCCACGCAAGTGGAGAGTATTCCATCACACTCCTGACTTGTGCCTTGTAGATGGTGGAAAGGCTTTGGGGAGTCAGGAGGTGAGACACTCGCCGCAGAATTCCCAGCCTCTGGCCTGCTCTTGTAGCCACAGTATTTATATGGCTGGTCCAGTTCAGTTTCTGATCAATGGTAACCCCCAGGATGTTGATAGTGGGGGATTCAGCGATGGTAATGCCATTGAATGTCAAGGGGAGATGGTTAGAGTCTCGCTTGTTGGAGATGGTCGTTGCCTGGCACTTGTGTGGTGCGAATGTTACTTGCCACTTGTCAGCCCAAGTCTGAATGTTGTCCAGGTCTTGCTGCATATGGACACGGACTGCGTCAGTATCTGACGAGTCTCGAATGGTGCTGAACAGTGTGCAATCATCAGCGAACATCCCCACTTCTGACCTTATGATGGAGGGAAGGTCATTGATGAAACAGCTGAAGATGGTTGGGCCTAGGACACTGCCCTGAGGAACTCCTGCAGTGATGTCATGTGATTGAGATGAATGACCTCCAACAACCACAGCCAACTTCCTTTGTGCTAGGTATGATTCCAACCAATGGAGAGTTTTCCCCTTGATTCCCATTGAATTCAGTTTTGCTCGGGCTCCTTGATGCCACACTCGATCAAATGCTGCCTTGATGTCAAGGGCAGTCACTCTCACCTCACCTCTTGAGTTCAGCTCTTTTGTCCATGTTTGGACCAAGGCTGTAATGAGGTCAGGAGCTGAGTGGCCCTGGCGGAACCCAAACTGGGCGTCAGTTAGCAGGTTATTGCTGAGTAAGTGCCGCTTGATAGCACTGTCGATGACACCTTCCATCACTTTGCTGATGATTGAGAGTAGACTGATGGGACGGTAATTGGCCAGGTCGGATTTGTCCTGCTTTTTGTAGACAGGACATACTTGGGCAATTTTCCACATTGCCGGGTAGATGCCAGTGTTGTAGCTGTACTGGAACAGCTTGGCTAGGGGCGCAGCTAGTTCTGGGGCACAAGTCTTCAGTACTATTGCTGGAATGTTGTCAGGGCCCATAGCCTTTGCAGTATCCAGTGTCTTCAGCCATTTCTTGACATCACGTGGAGTGAATTGAATGGGCTGAAGACTGGCATCTGTGATGCTGGGGACCTCAGGAGGAGGCCGAGATGGATCATCCACTCGGCACTTCTGGCTGAAGATAGTTGCAAATGCTTCAACCTTGTCTTTTGCACTCACGTGCTGGGCTCCACCATCATTGAGGAGAAAAATGTCAGCATGAAAGGTGCCAAATAAAAGCAGAGACACTCAATGTTTTCAAGGGGAGACTGGATAGGCACTTGGGGGAAATAAACTTGCAGGGCTACGGGGATAGAGCAGGGGAATGGGACTGACTGAATTGCTCTACAGAGAGCTGGCATGGACTCGATGGGCTGAATGGCCTCTTTCTGTGCCGTTATGACTCAATGGGATTGTCACAAAAACCCAACTGGTTCACTAAATGTCCTTCAGTAGCCTCTATGGGAGGAGAGAGAGGTGGGCGGGGGTGAAGGTGAGGGCTTTTATACATCTGCAACTCGACCAGAACTTTGACAGAACCTCCCAAACCCGCGACCTCTACCACCTTGAAGGACAAGGTGCATGGGAACAGCATCACCTCTAAGTTCCCCTCCAAGTCACACACCACCCTGACTTGGACATATATCGCCATTCCTACGTCGTCGCTGGGTGAAAATCCTGGAATTCCTTACCTGGCAGCACTGTGGGAGCACCTTCGCCACACAGACTACAGCAGTTCATGAACAAGGATCACCATCACCTTCTCACCGGGGATTTTGACAACATATGCTGGCCTTACTCGCGACGCCCACACCCCACGAATGAATTCAAAAAATCTGCATATGTAAAATGGATTAAAAGCCTCTACAGAAATACTTGTTCCTAAAACAATACTTTTTTACATTGTAGGGACAGTGTCTGTTTAACAACCTAATCTCCCCCAGAATCCACCTCCCTTGACAGTCTCACATTGGAAATTGTTGGGTCCTCCTGGGCTCAGAAGTACTGGGGGTTAAACCCAGCAGCTTCTCCTCCATCTCCACTCCAGCTCAAACTGAAGCAACAAAAAGACCTACACAGGCGGCCAGGGACCGACTTCCACATTCAGCGCCCACCCTGATACAAGCCAGCTCTGGATTGGCGGCTCTGCTGTGTCGATCCAGTTGTGGTTTCTCCTGGCTGGTCACTTCCGCGAATGCTCAGCTCACACTGCCCGGGTGATTGACGGGAGCTCCGGACCAATAGGAAGAGGGGGCGGGGCTGGAGGACCGAGCGGGTGGCAGGTCCTCCAACCAATCGGAGTGTGTGAGGGGAGGGGCTTGACCTTTGAACCTGAACAACTGAAAGCGAGCTGAGCATGCGCGGACCTTGGCAGCAGCCGTTGACACATCAGGTGAGAGAGCTCAGGGAGCGGGTTCATGAACCCCGGGGGGACGCGGGCCGCTCACACCCCGAGCTCAGGGAGCGGGTTCATGAACCCCGGGGGGACGCGGGCTGCTCACACCCCGAGTGCGGCCCCAGGCCCCATTATTAAAACACTCAACATTATCCGCCTCCCCAAAACTATCCGCCGAAAAATCCAAATTTCTATCCTGACATTTGTAAACTCCTTTTACAGGGTATTAGAAGGGGAGGATTTACAGATGAGAAAATCAAACCAAACATCACGTCAAGATCTGACAGAGTCACTCCATTTTTCAGATTTCAAACATCAGTGTGACTGGAAAAGCACCGCGACACACACACCCCAGTGAGAGTGTTCCAGTGTACTGACTGTGGAAAGAGCTTTAACCAGTTACACAGCCTGAAAAAACATCGCACCGTTCACAGCGGGGAGAAACCGTACACGTGTTCTGTGTGTGGACGAGGCTTCAGCTGATCATCCAACCTGGAGAGACACAAGGACACCTGCACCATGGAGAAACTGTGGAAATGTGAAGACTGTGGGAAGGGATTCCATTACCAGCACCAGCTGGAAGTTCATCGACGCAGTCACACCGGGGAGAGGCCATTCACCTGCTCCGTATATGGGAAAGGATTCACTCAGTCATCTCACTTGCTGACACACCAGTGAGTTCACACTGGGGAGAGGCCGTTCACCTGCCCCGTATGTGGGAAGGGATTCACTCACTCATCCCCGCTCCGAACACACCAGCTCATTCACACTGGGGAGAAACCTTTTAAATGCTCTGACTGTGAGGACAGCTTTAAAAGTTCTGCAGAGCTGGTGAGACACCAGCGAGTTCACACTGGGGAGAGGTCGTTCACCTGCTCCGTGTGTGGGAAGGGATTCACTCTGGTAGGCAACCTGCTGAGACATCAACGAGCTCACACTGGGGTGAGGCCGTTCATCTGCTCTGTGTGTGGGAAGGGATTCACTCAGCACTCCAGCCTGCTGACACACCAGCGACTTCACACTGGGGAGCGGCCGTTCATCTGCTCCATGTGTGGGAAGGGATTCACTCAGTCATCCAACCTGCTGGCACACCGAGTTCACAAGTAATGGCAGGGGTTGGATTCTGCTGTTATTGCTGCTGTTAATCACATCCAGGACTGAACCATGTTCATTCTGACAGTTGTTTCTGCTGATGTCAGTAATTCCTGTAACTGGGCTGGAGTTTAATATTCTGGATATATGTCAAATAAATCAGCTTTGTTTTAAATACATTGTTGTAGATTTTCGTCTTTCCCACCTGAGTGTTTAGCATCACCTGGCTGAAGCTCAGAAAGGACAATCTGGGGGAGGATCGTACGGCGGGAACAGAACTTCAGCCTGGACACAGCCCTTCAGGGCCACACTGAGAGGGGTAAACGGCACTTTGGTCTCTATCATCTTCTCGGGTGAATTTCTCACGTGTCCAGAATCATTTTCTGCAACAATATGTTCTAGAACCAACAAGGGGGCAGGCCATATTAGATTTAGTAATGAGCCAGATTTAGTCAACAGCCTCACGGTGCATGAACATTTATCTAACAATGATCATAACATGATCGAGTTTCACGTTATGTTTGAAAGGGAGAAACGCTAAACAGCTACTAAGATTCTAGTGTTAGATAAAAGCAATTTCAATGGGATGAGACAGAGACTGTCCACAGTAAACTGGGGAAATCTGTTAATGGGTAAAGCGACAGAAGATCAGTGGGAGGTGTTCAAAAACATAGAAACATAGAAGATAGGAGCAGGAGTAGGCCATTCGGCCCCTCGAGCCTGCTCCGCCATTCAATGTGATCATGGCTGATCGTCCAAATTCAGTACCCTGTCCCTGCCTTCTCTCCATATCCCTTGATCCCTTTAGCCTTAAGAAATATATCCAACTCCTTCTTGAATATATTTAATGAATTGGCCTCTACTGCCTTCTTTGGTAGAGAATTCCACAGGTTCACCACTCTCTGGGTGAAGAAATTCCTCCTCATCTCTGTCCTAAATGGCTTACCCCTTACCCTTAGACTGTGACCCCTGGTTCTGACTCCCCGACCATCGGGAACATCCTTCCAGCATCTAGTCTGTCTAGTCCTGTTAGAATTTTATAAGTTTCGATGAGATCCCCTCTCATTCTTCTAAACTCCAGCGAGTACAAGCCCAATCGAACCAATCTCTCCTCATACGTCATTCCTGCCAACCCAGGTATCAGCCTGGTGAATCTTCGCTGCACTCCTTCCATGGCAAGAATATCCTTCCTCAGATAAGGCAACCAAAACTGCACACAATACTCAAGATGTGGTTTCACCAAGGGCCTGTACAACTGCAGCAATACATCTTTGTTCCTGTACTCAAACCCTCTCGCTACGAAGGCCAACATACCATTTGCCTTCTTAACCGCCTGCTGCACCTGCATGCTTACCTTCAGCGACTGGTGCACAAGGACACCCAGGTCTCGTTGCACTTCCCCTTCTCCCAATCTATTGCTATTCAGATAATAATCTGCCTTCCTGTTTTTGACACCGAAGTGGATAACCTCACATTTATACACGTTATATTGCATCTGCCATGCTTCTGCCCAATCACCCAACCTGTCCAAATCATACTGGAGTTTCTCGGCATTCTCCTCACAGCACACACGCCCACCCAGCTTTGTGTCGTCTGCAAACTTGGAGATATTACATCTAGTTCCCTCATCCAGATCATTAATATATATTGTGAATAGCTGGGGTCCAAGGACCGATCCTTGCGGTACCCCACTAGTCACTGCCTGCCACTCGGAAAAAGAGCCGTTTATTCCAACTCTTTGCTTTCTGTCTGCCAACCAGTTCTCTATCCAAGTCAATACCTTGCCCCCAATCCCATGTGCCTTAATTTTACACGCTAATCTCTTATGCAGGACCTTATCGAAAGCCTTTTGAAAATCCAAATACACCACATCCACTGGTTCTCCCTTATCTATTTTACCAGATACATCCTCAAAAAATTCCAGTAGATTAGTCATGCACGATTTACCTTTTGTAAATCCATGTTGACTTTGTCCGATCCGGTCACTTTTTTCCAAGTGCTCTGCTATTACATCCTTTATAATGGACTCTAGCATTTTCCCCACTACCGATGTCAGGCTTACCGGTCTGTAATTCCCCGCTTTCTCTCTACCACCCTTTTTGAACAGTGGGGTAACATTAGCTACCCGCCAATCCGTGGATACTGTTCCAGGGTCTATTGAATTTTGGAAGATGACCAGCAATGCATCTACTATTTCTAGGGCCACTTCCTTAAGTACCCTAGGATGTAGATTATCAGGCCCTGGGGATTTATCGGCCCTCAATCCCATCAATTTCCCTAACACTATTTCCCTACAAATACTGACTTCTATCAGTTCCTCCCTTTCATTAGACCCTATGTTCCCCGACATCTTTGGGAGGTTATTTGTGTCGTCCTTTGTGAAGACAGAACCAAAGTATGTATTTAATTGGTCAGCCATTTCTTTGTTCCCCATTATTAATTCCCTGATTCTGACTGCAAGGGACCTACGCTTGACTTCAGCAATCTTTTTCTCTTCACATATCTATAAAAGCTTTTACAGTCAGTTTTTATGTTCCCTACAAGCTTACTCTCATATTCTATTTTCCCCCTCTTAATTAATCCCTTTGTCCTCCTTTGTTGAATCCTAAACTGCTCCCAATCCTCAGGTTTACTGCTTTTTCTGGCCAATTTATATGTCCTCTCCTTGGATCTTATGCTATCATTAATTTCCCTTGTTAGCCACGGTTGAGTCACCTTTTTTGTTTTATTTTTATGCCAAACTGGGATGAACAAATTCTGTAGTTCATCCATGCGATCTTTGAATGTTTGCCATTGCCCATCCACCGTCAACCCTTTGAGTGACATTCCCCAATCAATCCTACCCAACTCGCTCCTCATACCATCGTAGTCTCCTTTATTTAAATTCAGGACCCTAGTCTCTGAGTCAACTTTTTCACTCTCCATCTTAATGAAGAATTCTATCATATTATGATCGCTCTGACCCAAGGGGCCTCGCACAACAAGATTGCTAATTAATCTTTTCTCATTACATAATACCCAGTCTAAGATGGCCTGATCTCTAGTTGGTTCCTCGACATATTGGTCCAGGAAACCATCCCGTATACACTCCAGGAATTCCTCCTCCACAGTATTGTTACTAATTTGGTTAGCCCAATCTATATGTAGATTAAAGTCACCCATGATAACTGCTGTGCCCTTATTGCACGTTTCTCTAATTTCCCGTTTACTGCCATCCCCGACCTCTGCATTACTGTTTGGAGGTCTATATACAACTCCCACTAACGTTTTCTGCCCTTTGGTATTTCTCAGTTCTACCCATACAGATTCCACATCATCAGAGCTAATATCCTTCCTTTCAATTGTGTTAATCCCCTCTTTAACCAGCAATGCTACCCCACCTCCTTTTCCTTTTTGCCTGTCGTTCCTGAATATTGAATACCCCTGGATGTTGAGTTCCCAGCCTTGGTCACCCTGGAGGCATGTTTCCGTAATCCCAATCATCTCATATCCATTTACCTCTATCTGCACAGCGAATTCATCCACCTTATTACAAATGCTCTTCGCATTAAGACACAAAGCCTGCAGGCTTGTTTTTTTAACGCTCTTAGATCTTTTAGAATTATTATTTACTGTGGCCATGTTTGATTTAAACCCTTGATTTCTCTGCCTGCCACTTTTGTTTTTCTCCTTCCTGTCTTTTGCTTTTATCCTTGATTCCCTTTCCTCTGTCTCCCTGCAAAGGTTCCCAACCCCCTGCCATTTTAGTTTAAACCCTCCCCCAGAGCATTAGCAAACACTCCCCCTAGGACTTCGGTCCCGGCCCTGCCCAGGTGCAAACCATCCGTTTTGTACTGGTCCCACCTCTCCCAGAACCGGTTCCAATGTCCCAGGAATTTGAATCCCTCCCCCTTGTACCATTCCTCAAGTCACGTATTCATCAGAAATATCTTTCTATTTCTACTCTGACTAGCATGTGACACTGGTAGCAATCCTGAGATTACTACCTTTGAGGTCCTATTTTTTAATTTACGTCCTAACTCCCTATATTCAGCTTTTAGGACCTCATCCCGGTATTTACCTATATCGTTGGTACCTATATGCACCACGACAACTGGCTGTTCACCCTCCCCTTCCAAAATGTTCTGCAGCCGCTCTGAGACATCCTTGACCCTTGCACCAGGGAGGCAACACACCATCCTGGAGTCTTGTTTGCGGCCGCAGAAACGCCTATCTATTCCCCTTACAGTAGAATCCCCTATTACTATAGCTCTCCCCCTCTTTTTCCTCCCGTCCTGTGCAGCAGAACCACCCCTGGTGCCAAAAGTTGGCTGCTGCTGCCTTCCCCTGGTAAGCTATCCCCCCCATCAGTATCCAAAGCGGTACATCTGTTTGAGAGGGGGATGGCCACAGGGAACCCCTGCACTACCTGACTGCGCCTACTACTCTGCCTGTTGGTCACCCATTCCCTTTCTGCCTGTGCCACCTTTACCTGCGGTGTGACCAACTGCTTAAACGTGATATCCACGACATCCTCAGCATCGCGAATGGTCCAGTATGTATCCATTCGCAGCTCCAGTGCCAAAATGCGGTCTGTCAGTAGCTGCAGCTGGACACACTTCCTGCACACATGGTTGTCAGGGACAGAAGAAGTGTCCCTGAGTTCCCACATAGCGCAGGAGCATACCACTGCACCAGGCTGTCCTGCCATGACTTACCCTTTAATTAATTCAAATTAAATTAAACAAATCAATCCCACCAATTCAATTCAATTCAATTTTTATTTGTCATATATGCAGCAGACGTGTGTACTGCACAATGAAATGCTGATTTTTACGAGTCCTCCCAACATTGGAATAAATATGGCATAACAATGATAAAAATACTAATAGAAATACTAATAGAAAGACAGTAATAATAAATAAAACAACAGTAATAAATAATAATAAATTAATCGTTCATGAGTCTTATGGCCTGGGGGTAGAAGCTGTTTCGAAACCTGTTGGTACGAGACCGTATGCTTCGGTATCACTGGACGGGAGCAGGGCGAAGAGGTTGTGGCTGGGGTGACTCGCGTCTTTAATGATTCTCAGGGCCTTCCCCCGGCACCTCTCGGGGTAGATATCCTGCACAGCAGGTAGTTTAATTCCTATAGTGTGTTGTGCAGCTTTCACTACCATCTGTAGAGCCTTGCGGTCTGTGGCGGTGCAGTTGCCATACCAGGTAGCGATGCAGCCGGACAGGATACACTCGATGGTGCACCGGTAGAAGTTGGTGAGAATCTGGGGCTCCATTCCAAATTTCTTCAGTCTCCTGAGGAAGATCAGGCATTGGCATGCCTTCTTGGTTACAACGTCAATGTGATGGGACCACGTTAAGTCCTCCGTAATGAATACACCCAGGAATTTGAAGCTGCTGACCCTCTCCACCTCAGCCCCTTCGATGTAGATTGGGGTGTGTCCCTCCCCCTGCCGCTTCCTGTAATCCACGATCATCTCCTTTGTTTTGCTGATGTTGAGGGAGAGGTTGTTGTACTTGCACCATTCTCCTAGGGCTCTTACCTCCTCCCTGTAGCCTGTCTCGTCGCCATCTGTGATCAGGCCTACAACGGTAGTGTCATCAGCAAACTTGATGATGGAGTTGAAGTTGTGCGTGGCCACGCAGTCGTGAGTAAACAGGGA
Organism: Somniosus microcephalus; assembly: GCF_052327205.1. NCBI lineage: Eukaryota > Metazoa > Chordata > Chondrichthyes > Squaliformes > Somniosidae > Somniosus > Somniosus microcephalus. The sequence continues at coordinate 73,356,717 of NC_140990.1, forward strand.
GTACAGAAGGGGGCTGAACACACAACCCTGGGGAGCTCCCTTGTTCAGGGTCAGTGTGGAGGAGGTGTTTCTGCCTATTTTCACCACCTGGGGTCTTCCCGTCAGGAAGTCCAGGATCCAGTTGCATAGGGAGGTGGTAAGTCCTAGCTCACTGAGCTTGTTGACAAGCTTGGAGGGGATAATGGTATTGAATGCTGAACTATAATCAATGAACAACATTCTCACATAGGTGTTCCTCTTATCCAGGTGTGATAAGGCAGTGTGCAGTACAGTGGCGATGGCATCATCCCTAGATCTGTTTGGGCGGTAGGCAAATTGGAGTGGGTCCAGTGTGTCAGTTAGTAAGGAGTTGATGTGGGTTTTGACCAGCCTCTCAAAGCACTTCATGATGACAGAAGTGAGTGCTATGGGGCGGTAGTCGTTTAAACAGGTTAATTTTGTTTTTTTGGGGACTGGAATAACCGATGTCATCTTGAAGCGGGTGGGGACTACAGACTGGTACAGTGAACGGTTTAATATACCCGTAAACACGGCTGCCAGCTGGTCAGCGCATGCTCTAAGGACACGCCCAGGGATTCCATCTGGACCGGGTGCTTTGTGGGTGTTCACTCTCTTAAAGGTCTTGCTCACGTCAGCCACGGAGATTGAGAAGACCCGGTCGTCCTGAGCCGCGGGCGCCCTTGTAACAGGCCAGTTGTTGTTGGCCTCAAACTGGGCGTAAAAAGTGTTAAAGCTCATCCGGGAGAGAGGCATTGCTGGGCATGACACAGTTGGGTTTCCCTTTGTAGTCTGTAATAGATTGTAGTCCACTCCACATCCTTCGCGAATCTGAGCTATGATAGTATGACTCCACTTTGTCCGTGTATTGTCTTTTTGCATTTTTGATGGTTTTTCTGAGGTCGTACCTTGATTTCTTGTACTCATCCATGTCCCCAGAGTTGAATGCGATGGACCGTGCTTTTAGCATAGCACGGATATCGCCATTTACCCATGGTTTCTGGTTGGGAAATGTTCGTACAACAATCCTCGGAACAAAGTCGTCTATGAAACTAATGACTGAATCTGTATATGTGTTGATGTCATTGTCCGAGGCTTTCCGAAACATATCCCAGTCAGTGGAATCAAAACAGTCTTGTAACATAGCGTCTGATTGATCCGACCAGCGTTGTAGAGATCTCATCACAGGCTTTTCCTGTTTCAGTTTCTGCCTATAGGTGGGTAGCAGCAGGATGGAGTCGTGATCTGATTTGCCGAAGGGAGGGCGGGGGAGGGCCTTGTATCCATCCCGGAATGTAGTGTAAACGTGATCTAGTGTGTTCTTGGCTCGCGTTGGGCAGGTGATATGCTGATGGTATTTAGGCAGTACTTTCTTCAGATTGGCTTTGTTGAAATCGCCAGCCACGATGAATGCAGCCTCTGGATGGGAAGTTTCAAGCCTGCTAATGATCCCATACAGCTCGTTTAGTGCCCTATTTGCGCCGGCCTGTGGTGGAATATACACCGCTGTAATGATCACGGATGAGAACTCTCTCGGGAGGTAGAAGGGTCGGCATTTGATCATCAGGTGTTCAAGATCAGGTGAACAAGAAGATGTAAGTAGTTCCACGTCGGAACACCAAGAATTGTTGATCATAAAGCATACTCCACCCCCTCTATTTTTCCCCGAGTCCTTTGTTCGGTCTAGCCGGTGAATGTTGAATCCCTCTGGTTGAATGGCCGAAGCTGATGTCGATGGATCAAGCCAAGTCTCAGTAAAAATCAAGACATTGCAGTTCTTAATGTCTCGCTGGAAGGTGAGCCTCCCTCTGAGTTCGTCCAGCTTATTGTCCATTGACTGCATATTCGCCAGGAGAATACTCGGAAGGGGGGCGGTGTTCACGTCGCCTCAGCTTCACTAATGCACCTCCTCGTCTGCCCCGCTTGCGCCATCGTCGCTTCCTGATCACAGGAATGAAGTCAGGTAAGCAGGTGGGAGGGTAGATGGTAGTAGCAGCAGAATCCCAGTTCGAAAAATCGGGGGTAGGTCCTATATCTCCGGACGATCTTATGTCCAGAAGTGATTGACGGTCGTAGCGGATAAGTGAAGAAACAGTACTTACAAAATTGTTTAATAATAACAATAAAATAATAAATAAAGTGGAAAGTTGTGGACGAGCTCGTAAAACAGCGGCTACCCTCATAAGCCATACAGGTCGGTTAAACAGTAGAATATTTTTTTAAAAACAACTAAACTACTAATACTAAAACTAGAATGCTAAATACTAAACAGTAGAATACTAAAAAACTAACAGTACGATATATTAAAATACAACATTAAATACATTAAATACAACATTAAAATACCAGTTGGGGAGCTCATAAAACAGCAGCCATACAGGTCGGTTAAACAGTAGAATATTTTTTTAAAAAACAACTAAATTACTAATACTAAAACTAGAGTGCTAAATACTAAACAGTAGAATACTAAAAACTAACAGTACGATATATTAAAATACAATATTAAATACATTAATACATTAAATACAAATAAATACATTAAATACAACATTAAAATACCAGTTGGGGAGGAGCTCGTAAAACAGCAGCCATACAGGTCGGCGCTGATGTCACAATTTCACTACAGTTAAATGATATAAGGGCCCTGTTTTACAAACAGTTCCCGCTACACCACAGAGAGCTTAGAAACTATAAACCACAGAGTTGAAGTTTAAAAAGAGAGAAATACTCACCAACCAATCACTTACCTGCTTTCTGGTGACGTCACACTTCGATTACTTTTTACTTCTCTCCCTCTGAGATTGGAGATCAGTACACTCTGGGGCCTACCTGCACCTCGGGCTCATCTTAAATACTTGCCGCCGCTCGGATTCCCGCCGCTGCTGCACTGAGGCCTACCCGCGCCTCGGGCTCACCTTAAATACTCACCGCCGCTGGGATTACCGCCGCTGCCGCACTGAGGCCTACCCGCACCTCGGGCTCACCTTAAATACTTGCTGCCACTCGGATTCCCACCGCTGCCGCACTGAGGCCTACCCGTGCCTCGGGCTCACCTTTTATAGCTCACCGTCACCGAGATTCCCGCCGCTGCCGCTCTGAGGCCTACCCGTGCCTCGGGCTCACCTTTTATAGCTCACCGTCACCGAGATTCCCGCCGCTGCCGCTCTGAGGCCTACCCGTGCCTCGGGCTCACCTTTTATAGCTCACCGCCACCGAGATTCCCGCCGCTGCCGCTCTGAGGCCTACCCGTACCTCGGGCTCACCTTTTATAGCTCACCGCCGCTGAGATTCCCGCCGCTGCCGCTCTGAGGCCTACCCGCGCCTCGGGCTCACCTTTTATAGCTCACCGCCGCTGAGATTCCCGCCGCTGCCGCTCTGAGGCCTACCCGCGCCTCGGGCTCACCTTTTATAGCTCACCGCCGCTGAGATTCCCGCCGCTGCCGCTCTGAGGCCTACCCGTACCTCGGGCTCACCTTTTATAGCTCACCGCCGCTGAGATTCCCGCCGCTGCCGCTCTGAAGCCTACCCGCGCCTCGGGCTCACCTTTTATAGCTCACCGCCGCCGAGATTCCCGCCGCTGCCGCTCTGAGGCCTACCCACGCCTCGGGCTCACCTTTTATACTGCCGCCGCCGCTGAGACAATCATTGGCTCATTGATTTTATTCTCACTCTGCACACAACGGGTGTGGAACTGAACCCAACCAGAGTAGAGGGAGGGGGGAAACTGGGAGTGGAGGAAAGAAATGTTGGAGATGGTGCAATGGGTTTGGATTTCAGCACAGGGAGGAGGGAGAGTGTGTGGGACGGGGATTTACAGCTTTGGGGGAACAAGAGAGGAAAGAATGTTCCATAGAAACTAGAATTGTCTGTTCTGAATTTCTATCCTGTACTTACAGTGATGACTTTTGTAAACTCCTTTTACAGGGTATTAGAAGGGGAGGATTTACAGACGGGGAACTCAAACCAAACATCATGTCAAGATCTGACACAGTCACTTCATTCATCAGGACCCGAATATCATCGGCCTTTAAATGTGGAAGGAGAAATGTTTATCTGTTCTGTCTGTGGGAAAAGATTTCAAACATCAGTTTGACTGGAAAAGCACCAAGACACACACACCCGACTGAGAGTGTTCCAGTGCACTGACTGCGGAAAGAGTTTAACCTGTTACACAGCCTGAAGAAACATTGCGCCGTTCACAGCGGGGAGAAACTGTACACGTGTTCTGTGTGTGGACGAGGCTTCAACCGATTGTCCAACCTGGAGAGACACAAGGACACTCGCACCATGGAGAAACCGTGGAAATGTGGGGACTGTGGGAAGGGATTCAATTACCCATCTGAGCTGGAAACTCATCGACGCAGTCACACTGGGGAGAGACCTTTCACCTGCTCCGAGTGTGGGAAGGGATTCAGTCAGTCATCCAACCTTCTGACACACCAGCGAATTCACACTGGGGAGAGGCCATTCACCTGTTCCGTGTGTGAGAAGACTTTCACTCACTTGTCCACCTTGCTGACACACCAGCAAGTTCACACCGATGATAGACCTTTTGAATGTACTAACTGTGGGAAGAGCTTTAAAAGCACAAAGCAACTGGTGACCCATCAACGCACTCACACTGGGGAGAGGCCTTTCACTTGCTCCATGTGTGGGAAGGGATTCAATTACCTATCTGAGCTGGAAACTCATCGACGCAGTCACACTGGGGAGAGACCATTCACCTGCTCCGAGTGTGGGAAGGGATTCAGTCAGTCATCCAACCTTCTGACACACCAGCGAATTCACACTTGGGAGAGGCCATTCACTTGTTCCGTGTGTGAGAAGACTTTCACTCACTTGTCCACCTTGCTGACACACCAGCAAGTTCACACCGATGATAGACCTTTTGAATGTACTAACTGTGGGAAGAGCTTTAAAAGCACAAAGCAACTGGTGACCCATCAACGCACTCACACTGGGGAGAGGCCTTTCACTTGCTCCGAGTGTGGGAAGGGATTCAATTGTTCGTCCACCCTGCTGACACACCAGCGAGTTCACACTGGGGAGAGGCCATTCACCTGCTCCCTGTGTGGGAAGGGATTCAATCAGTCATCCCAAATCATTGTACACCAGCGTGTTCACACTGGGGACAGACCTTTCACCTGCACTGTGTGTGGTAAGGAATTGATTGATTCATCCAACCTGCTGACACACCAGCGAGTTCACACTGGGGAGAGGCCATTCACCTGCTCCCTGTGTGGGAAGGGATTCAATCAGTCATCCCAAATCATTGTACACCAGCGTGTTCACACTGGGGACAGACCTTTCACCTGCACTGTGTGTGGTAAGGGATTCATTGATTCATCCAACCTGCTGACACACCAGCGAATTCACAAGTGACTACAGTGGTTGGATTCCACTGTTATTGCTGCTGTTAATTACATCCAGGGCTGAACCATGTTCACTCTGACAGCTGGAGTTTGTTTCTGCTGACGTTAATAATCCCTATAACTAGGCTGTAGTTTAATATTCTGAAAACTGTTGAATAAATCTACTTTGTTTCCAGCACACAGTGTGTTGAGTCCTTGATTTCTCCAAGATAAGAGGAGACTAATTGATGTCCTGTTACTGACGGCTGCATTTTTTTTGGTGCCTTTTCTCTTCTCTAACTCGAGATTATTTCAGTTCTCATACCTTCGGTTACTCTCATGGACAAGTCCCAGCTCCCCATACATTCCAGAGTGCCTCTCCTAGCCTTGGTATCCAGGGAAGGTCTCGGTAACACGCCCGGGATCACTAAATACAAACCCAGTCTGTTAATCACTTTCAGCTACTGGACTTAGCGTGTGACCCACAGCACCTCTCACCTTCGATGTGTGAATGGAGAATCATGCCTGCAAACCTCATCTTGAATTAAAATCCACTCAGCAAATGTATTTAACAAATTACGAACAAGTAAACACATCACGGCCCAAGAATCCAGCTCTATATTCACAGGAGAAAGTCTGGTATCTAAACCTCGAGTGGACAAAATAAGGAAAGATCCCAAATGGAAGATGCCCTTGAATTCTTTATTAATACCTTTCAAATCGTGATCGGTTCCTTCCTTATTCTAGAATTCCCCATCCCTGTGGGAATCGATATTGGGCAATAACTGCGAATTGGAAATTTCTAACTAGAGTTTCAAGCTGACCAGTTCCTTCCCTCAGAGAATCTCCAAGGAGACTCTTTGATTTAAACACAGCTCTCCCCTCTTTTATATCCAGGATTAGAGTTACTGGGAATTTAAAAAGGGCTCGTCAGTCTTCTACAGACTGAACCAATCACACAGCTCTGGGTCAGTTTGAATTATTCCTCTCTCCAGCCTGTAACTGATGAAACTTGTAACACTGAGACTGAAATTCACTTCTGTGCTCCAGGGGTGCAGGGAGTGCTGGGCACAGAAAGAGCAGCAAACCGGCTTCAGAGAGGGCACTCTGGGTGAAACTTACCCTGGGTTTTCCAATTAACTTGCGCAGGGGATTCTAACCCTGGGACTGTACATGGGGATTCTAACCCTGGGACTGTACATGGGGATTCTAACCCTGGGACTGTACATGGGGTTTCTAACCCTGGGACTGTAAATGGGGATTCTAACCCTGGGGCTTTACATGGGAATTCTAACCCTGGGAATGTACATGGGGATTCTAACCCTGGAATGTACATGGGGTTTCTAACCCTGGGACTGTACATGGGGATTCTAATCCTGGGTCTGTACATGGGGATTGTAACCCTGGGACTGTACATGGGGATTCTAACCCTGGGACTGTACATGGGGATTCTAACCCTGGGACACTACATGGGGATTCTAACCCTGGGACTGTACATGGGGATTCTAACCCTGGGACTGTACATGGGGATTCTAACCCTGGGACTGTACATGGGGATTCTAACCCTGGGACACTACATGGGGATTCTAACCCTGGGACTGTACATGGGGATTCTAACCCTGGGACTGTACATGGGGATTCTAACCCTGGGACTGAACATGGGGATTCTAACCCTGGGACTGTACATGGGGATTCTAACCCTGGGACAGTACATGGGGATTTTAACCCTGGGACTGTACATGGTGATTCTAACCCTGGGACTGTACATGGGGATTCTAACCCTGGGACTGCACATGGGGATTCTAACCCTGGGACTGTACATGGGGATTCTAACCCTGGGACAGTACATGGGGATTTTAACCCTGGGACTGTACATGGTGATTCTAACCCTGGGACTGTACATGGGGATTCTAACCCTGGGACAGTACATGGGGATTTTAACCCTGGGACTGTACGTGGGGATTCTAACCCTGGGACTGTACATGGGGATTCTAACCCTGGGACTGTACATGGGGATTCTAACCCTGGGACTGCACATGGGGATTCTAACCCTGGGACTGTACATGGGGATTCTAACCCTGGGACTGTACATGGGGATTCTAACCCTGGGACTGTACATGGGGATTCTAACCCTGGGACTGTACATGGGGATTCTAACCCTTGGACTGTACATGGGGATTCTAACCCTGGGACTGTACATGGGGATTCTAACCCTTGGACTGTACATGGGGTTTCTAACCCTGGGACTGTACCTGGGGATTCTGATTCCATCCCTGTGACTGTACATGATCATTCTAACCCTGGGACTGTATATGGGGATTCTAACCCTAGGTCTGTACATGGGAATTCTAACCCTGGGGCTGTAAATGGGGATTCTAACCCTGGGACAGTACATGGGGATTCTAACCCTGGGACTGTACATGGGGATTCTAACCCTGGGACTGTAAATGGGGATTCTAACCCTGGGACTGTACATGGGGATTCTAAACCTGGGACTGTAAATGGGGATTCTAACCCTGGGACTATACATGGGGATTCTAAACCTGGGTCTGTACATGGGGATTCTAACCCTGGGAATGTACATGGGGATTCTAACCCTGGGACTGTACATGGGGATTCTAACCCTGGGACTGCACATGGGGATTCTAACCCTGGGACTCCACATGGGGATTCTAACCCTGGGACTGTACATGGGGATTCTAACCCTGGGACTCTACATGGGGATTCTAACCCTGGGACTGTACATGGGGATTCTAAACCTGGGACTGTACATGGGGATTCTAACCCTGGGAATGTACATGGGGATTCTAACCCTGGGACTGTACATGGGGATTCTAACCCTGGGACAGTACATGGGGTTTCTAACCCTGGGACTGTACATGGGGATTCCAACCCTGGGACTGTACATGGGGATTCTAACCCTGAGACTGCACATGGGGATTCTAACACTGGGACTGTACAGGGGGTTTCGAACCCTGGGACTGTACATGGGGATTCTAACCCTGGGGCTGTACATGGGGATTCTAACCCTGGGGCTGTACATGGGAATTCTAACCCTGGGACTGTACATGGGGATTCTAACCCTGGGACTGTACATGGGGATTCTAACCCTGGGACTGTACATGGGGATTCTAACTTTGGGACTGTACATGGGGTATCTAACCCTGTGACTGTACATGGGGATTCTAACCCTGGGACTTATCATGGGGATTCTAACCCTGGGACTGTACATGGGGTTTCTAAACCTGGGGCTGTACATGGAGATTCTAACCCTGGGACGGTACATGGGGATCCTAATACTGGGACTGTACATGGGGATTCTAACACTGGGACTGTACATGGGGATTCTAACCCTGGGACTGTACATGGGGATTCTAACCCTGGGACTGTACATGGGGATTCTAACTTTGGGACTGTACATGGGGTATCTAACCCTGTGACTGTACATGGGGATTCTAACCCTGGGACTTATCATGGGGATTCTAACCCTGGGACTGTACATGGGGTTTCTAAACCTGGGGCTGTACATGGAGATTCTAACCCTGGGACGGTACATGGGGATCCTAATACTGGGACTGTACATGGGGATTCTAACCCTGGGGCTGTACATGGGGATTCTAACCCTGGGGCTGTACATGGGAATTCTAACCCTGGGACTGTACATGGGGATTCTAACCCTGGGACTGTACATGGGGATTCTAACCCTGGGACTGTACATGGGGATTCTAACTTTGGGACTGTACATGGGGTATCTAACCCTGTGACTGTACATGGGGATTCTAACCCTGGGACTTATCATGGGGATTCTAACCCTGGGACTGTACATGGGGTTTCTAAACCTGGGGCTGTACATGGAGATTCTAACCCTGGGACGGTACATGGGGATCCTAATACTGGGACTGTACATGGGGATTCTAACACTGGGACTGTCCATGGGGATTCTAACCCTGGGACTGTACATGGGTATTCTAAACCTGGGACTGTACATGGGGATTCTAACCCTGGGGCTGTTAATGGGGATTCTAACCCTGGGACTGTACATGGGGATTCTAACCCTGGGACTGTACATGGGGATTCTAACCCTGGGACTGTACATGGGGATTCCAACCCTGGGACTGTACATGGGTATTCTAATCCTGGGACTGGACATGGGGATTCTATCCCTGGGACTGTACATGGGGTTTCTAGCCCTGGGATTGTACACGGGTTTTCCCACCCTGGGACAGTACATGGGGATTCTAACCCTGGGACTGTACATGGGGATTTTAACACTGGGACTGTGCATGGGGATTCTAAACCTTTGACTGTACATGGGGAATCTAACCCTGGGACTGTACATGGGGATTCTAACCCTTGGACTGTACATGGGGATTCCATCCCTGGGACTGTACACGAGGATTCTAACCCTGGGACTGTACATGGGGTTTCTAACCCTGGGACTGCACATGGGGACTCTAACCCTGGGGCTGCACATGGGGATTCTAACCCTCGGACTTTACATGGGGATTCTAACCCTGGGACTGTACATGGGGATTCTAAACCTGGGACTTTACATGGGGTTTCTAACCCTGGGACTGTACATGGGAACTCTAACCCTGGGACTGTACATGGGGATTCTAACCCTGGGGCTGTACATGGGGATTCTAACCCTGGGGCTGTACATGGGGATTCTAACCCTGGGACTTTAAATGGGGATTCTAACACTGGGACTGTACATGGGGTTTCTAACCCTGGGACTGTACATGGGGATTCTAACCCTGGCGCTTTACATGGGGATTCTAACCCTTTGGCTGTACATGGGAATTCTAACCCTGGGACTGTACATGGGCATTCTAACCCTGGGAATGTACATGAGGATTCTAACCCTGGACTGTACATGGGGTTTCTAACCCTGGGACTGTACATGGGGATTCTAACCCTGGGTCTGTACATGGGGATTCTAACCCTGGGACTGTACATGGGGTTTCTAACCCTGGGACTGTACAAGGCGATTATAACCCTGGGACTGTACATGGGGATTCTAACCCTGGGACACTACATGGGGTTTCTAACGCTGGGACTGTACATGGGGTTTCTAACCCTGGGACTGAACATGGGGATTCTAACCCTGGGACTGGACATGGGGAGTCTAACCCTGGGACTGCATATGGGGATTTTAACCCTGGGACTGTACATGGTGATTCTAACCCTGGGACTGTACATGGGGATTCTAACCCTGGGACAGTACATGGGGATTCTAACCCTGGGACTGTACATGGGAATTCTAACCCTGGGACAGTACATGGGGATTCTAATCCTTGGACTGTACATGGGGATTCTAACCCTGGGACATCAGATGGGGATTCTAAACCTGGGACAGTACATGGGGATTCTAACCTGGGACTGTACATGGGGTTTCTAACCCTGGGACTGTACATGGGGATTCTAACCCTGGGACTGTACATGGGGATTCTGATTCTAACCCTGTGACTGTACATGATCATTCTAACCCTGGGACTGTATATGGGGATTCTAACCCTTGGACTGTGCATGGGGATTCTAACCCTAGGTCTGTACGTGGGGATTCTAACCCTGGGACTGTAAATGGGGATTCTAACCCTGGTGCTGTAAATGGGGATTCTAACCCTGGGACTGTACATGGGGATTCTAACCCTGGGACTGTAAATGGGGATTCTAAACCTGGGGCTGTAAATGGGGATTCTAACCCTGGGACTGTACATCGGGATTCTAACACTGGGACTGTACATGGGGATTCTAACCCTGGGACTGTACATGGGTATTCTAAACCTGGGACTGTACACGGGGATTCTAACCCTGGTGCTGTAAATGGGGATTCTAACCCTGGGACTGTACATGGGGAATCTAACCGTGGGAATGTACATGGGGATTCCAACCCTGGGACTGTACATGGGGATTCTAACACTGGGACTGTACATGGGGATTCTAACACTGGGACTGTCCATGGGGATTCTAACCCTGGGACTGTACATGGGTATTCTAAACCTGGGACTGTACACGGGGATTCTAACCCTGGGACTGTACATGGGGATTCTAACCCTGGGACTGTACATGGGGATTCTAACCCTGGGACTGTACATGGGGATTCTAACCCTGGGACTGGACATGGGGATTCCAACCCTGGGACTGTACATGGGGATTCTAACCCTGGGACTGTACATGGGGATTCTATCCCTTGGACTGTACATGGGGTTTCTAGCCCTGGGACTGTACACGAGTTTTCCAACCCTGGGACAGTGCATGGGGATTCTAACCCTGGGACTGTACATGGGGATTCTATCCCTTGGACTGTACATGGGGTTTCTAGCCCTGGGACTGTACACGAGTTTTCCAACCCTGGGACAGTGCATGGGGATTCTAACCCTGGGACTGTACATGGGGATTTTAACACTGGGACTGTGCATGGGGATTCTAAACCTTTGACTGTACATGGGGATTCTAACCCTGGGCCTTTACATGGGGATTCTAAACCTAGGACTGTACATGGGAATTCTAATTCTGGGGCTGTACATGGGGATTCCAGCCCTGGGACTGTACATGGGGATCCAACCCTGGGACTGTGCATGAGGATTCTAACCCTGGGACTGTACATGGGGATTCTAACCCTGGGACTGTACATGGCGATTCTAACCCTGGGACAGTACATGGGGATTCTAACCCTGGGACTGTACATGGGGATTCTAACCTTGGGACTCTACATGGGGATTCTAACACTGGGACTCTGCTTGGGTATTCTAACCAATTGCCTGTACATGGGGATTCTAACCCTGGGACTGTACATGGGGATTCTAACACTGGGACTGTACATGGCGATTCCGACCCTGAGACTGTACATGGGGATTCTAACCCTGGGACTGTAGATGGGGATTCTAATCCTGGGACTGTACATGGGGATTCTAACCCTGGGACTGTACATGGGAATTCTAACTCTGGGACTGCACACGGGGATTCTGACCCTGGGACTGTACATGGGGATTCCAACCCTGGGACAGTACCTGGCGATTCTCACCCTGGGACTGTACATGGGGATTCTAACCGTGGGACTGTACATGGGGATTCTAACCCTGGGACTGTACATGGGGATTCTAACCCTGGGACTGTACATGGGGTTTCTAACCCTGGGACTGAACATGGGGATTCTAACCCTGGGACAATACATGGGGATTCTAACCCTGGGACTGCAAATGGGGATTTTAACCCTGGGACTGTACATGGTGATTCTAACCCTGAGACTGTACATGGGGATTCAACCCCTGGGAATGTACATGGGGATTCTAACCCTGGGATTGTATATGGGGATTCCAGACCTGGGACTGTATATGGGGATTCTAAACCTGGGACTGTACATGGGGTTTCTAACCCTGGGACTGCACATGTGGATTCTAACCCTGGGACTGCATATGGGGATTCGAACCCTGGGTCTGTACATGGGGATTCTAACCCTGGGACTGTACATGAGAATTCTAAACCTGGGACTGTATATGGGGATTCTAACCCTTGGACTGTACATGGGGATTCTAACCCTGGGACTGTACATGGGGATTCTAACCCTGGGACTGTACATGGGGATTCTAACCCTGGGTCTGTACATGGGGATTCTAACCCTGGGACAGTACATGGGGATTCTAACCCTGGGACTGTACAAGTGGATTCTAACCCTGGGACAGTACATGGGGATTCTAACTCTTGGACTGTATATGGGGATTCTAACCCTGGGAGTGTACATGGGGATTCTAACCCTGGGACTGTACATGGGGATTCTAACCCTGGGACTGTACATGGGGATTCTAATCCTGGGACTGGAAATGGGGATTCTAACCCTGGGACAGTACATGGGGATTCTAACCCTGGGAGTGTACATGGGGATTGTAACACTGGGACCGTACATCGGGTTTCTAACCCTGGGACTGTACATGGGGATTCTAATCCTGGGACTGTATATGGGGATTCTAACCCTGGGACAGTACATGGGGATACTAACCCTGGGAGTGTACATGGGGATTGTAACACTGGGACCGTACATCGGGTTTCTAACCCTGGGACTGTACATGGGGATTCCAGCCCTGAGACTGTACATGGAATTCTAACCCTGGGACTGTAGATGGGGATTCTAACCCTGGGACTGTACATGGGGAATCTAACCCTGGGACTGTATATGGGGATTCTAACCCTGGGACTGTACATGGGGATTCTAACCCTGGGACTGTACATGAGGATTCTAACCCTGGAACTGTATATGGGGATTCTAACCCTGGGGCTGTACATGGGAATTCTAACCCTGGGACTGTACATGGGGTATCTAACCCTGTGACTGTACATGGGGATTCTAACCCTGGGACTTATCATGGGGATTCTAACCCTGGGACTGTACATGGGATTTCTAAACCTGGTGCTGTACATGGAGATTCTAACCCTGGGACTGTACATGGGGATTCTAACACTGGGACTGTACATGGGGATTCTAACCCTGGGACAGTTCATGGGGATTCTGACACTGGGACTGTACATGGCGATTCCGACCCTGAGACTGTACATGGGGATTCTAACCCTGGGACTGTACATGGGGATTCTAACCCTGGGACTGTACATGGCGATTCTAACCCTGGGACAGTACATGGGGATTCTAACCCTGGGACTGTACATGGGGATTCTAACCTTGGGACTCTACATGGGGATTCTAACACTGGGACTCTGCTTGGGTATTCTAACCAATTGCCTGTACATGGGGATTCTAACCCTGGGACTGTACATGGGGATTCTAACACTGGGACTGTACATGGCGATTCCGACCCTGAGACTGTACATGGGGATTCTAACCCTGGGACTGTAGATGGGGATTCTAATCCTGGGAGTGTACATGGGGATTCTAACCCTGGGACTGTACATGGGAATTCTAACTCTGGGACTGTACACGGGGATTCTGACCCTGGGACTCTACATGGGGATTCCAACCCTGGGACAGTACCTGGCGATTCTCACCCTGGGACTGTACATGGGGATTCTAACCGTGGGACTGCACATGGGGATTCTAACCCTGGGACTGTACATGGGGATTCTAACCCTGGGACTGTACATGGGGTTTCTAACCCTGGGACTGAACATGGGGATTCTAACCCTGGGACAATACATGGGGATTCTAGCCCTGGGACTGCATATGGGGATTTTAACCCTGGGACTGTACATGGTGATTCTAACCCTGAGACTGTACATGGGGATTCAACCCCTGGGAATGTACATGGGGATTCTAACCCTGGGATTGTATATGGGGATTCCAGACCTGGGACTGTAAATGGGGATTCTAACCCTGGGACTGTAAATGGGGATTCTAAACCTGGGACTGTACATGGGGTTTCTAACCCTGGGACTGTACATGTGGATTCTAACCCTGGGACTGCATATGGGGATTCGAACCCTGGGTCTGTACATGGGGATTCTAACCCTGGGACTGTACATGAGAATTCTAAACCTGGGACTGTATATGGGGATTCTAACCCTTGGACTGTACATGGGGATTCTAACCCTGGGACTGTACATGGGGATTCTAACCCTGGGACTGTACATGGGGATTCTAACCCTGGGTCTGTACATGGGGATTCTAACCCTGGGACAGTACATGGGGATTCTAACCCTGGGACTGTACAAGTGGATTCTAACCCTGGGACAGTACATGGGGATTCTAACTCTTGGACTGTACATGGGGATTCTAACCCTGGGACTGTACATGGGGATTCTAACCCTGGGACTGTACATGGGGATTCTAATCCTGGGACTGTATATGGGGATTCTAACCCTGGGACAGTACATGGGGATTCCAACCCTGGGAGTGTACATGGGGATTGTAACACTGGGACCGTACATCGGGTTTCTAACCCTGGGACTGTACATGGGGATTCCAGCCCTGAGACTGTACATGGGAATTCTAACCCTGGGACTGTAGATGGGGATTCTAACCCTGGGACTGTACATGGGGAATCTAACCCTGGGACTGTATATGGGGATTCTAACCCTGGGACTGTACATGGGGATTCTAACCCTGGGACTGTACATGAGGATTCTAACCCTGGAACTGTATATGGGGATTCTAACCCTGGGGCTGTACATGGGAATTCTAACCCTGGGACTGTACATGGGGTATCTAACCCTGTGACTGTACATGGGGATTCTAACCCTGGGACTTATCATGGGGATTCTAACCCTGGGACTGTACATGGGATTTCTAAACCTGGTGCTGTACATGGAGATTCTAACCCTGGGACTGTACATGGGGATTCTAACACTGGGACTGTACATGGGGATTCTAACCCTGGGACTGTACATGGGGATTTTAACCCTGGGACTGCACATGGGGATTCTAACCCTGGGACTGTACATGGTGATTCTAAACCTGTGACTGTACATGGGCATTCTAACCCTGGGACTGTACATGGGGATTCTAACCCTGGGACTGTACATGCGGATTCCAGCCCTGGGACTGGACATGGGGATTCTAACCCTGGGAATGTACATGGGGATTCTAACCCTGGGACTGTACATGGGGATTCTAACCTTGGGACTCTACATGGGGATTCTAACACTGGGACTCTGCTTGGGTATTCTAACCAATTGCCTGTACATGGGGATTCTAACCCTGGGACTGTACATGGGGATGCTAACACTGGGACTGTACATGGCGATTCCGACCCTGAGACTGTACATGGGGATTCTAACCCTGGGACTGTAGATGGGGATTCTAATCCTGGGACTGTACATGGGGATTCTAACCCTGGGACTGTCCATGGGAATTCTAACTCTGGGACTGTACACGGGGATTCTGACCCTGGGACTGTACATGGGGATTCCAACCCTGGGACAGTACCTGGCGATTCTCACCCTGGGACTGTACATGGGGATTCTATCCGTGGGACTGTACATGGGGATTCTAACCCTGGGACTGTACATGGGGATTCTAACCCTGGGACTGTACATGGGGTTTCTAACCCTGGGACTGAACATGGGGATTCTAACCCTGGGACAATACATGGGGATTCTTACCCTGGGACTGCATATGGGGATTTTAACCCTGGGACTGTACATGGTGATTCTAACCCTGAGACTGTACATGGGGATTCAACCCCTGGGAATGTACATGGGGATTCTAACCCTGGGATTGTATATGGGGATTCCAGACCTGGGACTGTATTTGGGGATTCTAACCCTGGGACTGTAAATGGGGATTCTAAACCTGGGACTGTACATGGGGTTTCTAACCCTGGGACTGTACATGGGGATTCTAACCCTGGGACTGCAGATGGGGATTCTAACCCTGGGACTGTACATGGGGAATCTAACCCTGGGACTGTATATGGGGATTCTAACCCTGGGACTGTACATGGGGATTCTAACCCTGGGACTGTAGATGGGGATTCTAACCCTGGGACTGTACATGGGGAATCTAACCCTGTGACTGTATATGGGGATTCTAACCCTGGGACTGTACATGGGGATTCTAACCGTGGGACTGTACATGAGTATTCTAACCCTGGAACTGTATATGGAGATTCTAACCCTGGGGCTGTAAATGGGAATTTTAACCCTGGGACTTATCATGGGGATTCTAACCCTGGGACTGTACATGGGATTTCTAAACCTGGTGCTGTACATGGAGATTCTAACCCTGGGACTGTCCATGGGGATTCTAACACTGGGACTGTACATGGGGATTCTAACCCTGGGACTGTACATGGGGATTTTAACCCTGGGACTGCACATGGGGATTCTAACCCTGGGACTGTACATGGTGATTCTTACCCTGGGACTGTACATGCGGTTTCCAGCCCTGGGACTGGACATGGGGATTCTAACCCTGGGAATGTACATGGGGATTCTAACCCTGGGACTGTACATGGGGATTCTAACCCTGGGACTGTACATGGTGATTCTAAACCTGGGACTGTGTATGGGGATTCTAACCTTGGGACTTTACATGGGGATTCGAACCCTTGGACTGTACATGGGGATTCCAACCCTGGAACTGTACATGGCGATTCCAACCCTGAGTCTGTAAATGGGGATTCTTATCCTGGGACTTTACAGGGGGATTCGAACACTGGGTCTGTACATGGGGATTCGAACCCTGGGACTGTACATGGGGATTCTATCCCTGGGACTGTACATGGGGATTCTAACCCTGGGACTGTACATGGGGATTCCAACCCTGGGACTGTACACGGGGATTCTAACCCTGGGACTGTACATGGGGATTCTAACCCTGGGACTGTACATGGGGATTCTAACCCTGGGACTGTGCACGGGGATTCTGACCCTGGGAATGTCGATGGGAATTCTAACCCTGGGACTGTACATGGGGATTCTGACCCTGTGATTGTACATGGAGATTCTAACCCTGGGACTGTGCATGGGGATTCTAACCCTGGGACTGTACATGGGGATTCTAACCGTGGGACTGTACATGGGGATTCCAACCCTGGGACTGTACATGGGGATTCTAACACTGGGACTGTACATGGGGATTCTAACACTGGGACTGTCCATGGGGATTCTAACCCTGGGACTGTACATGGGAATTCTAACCCTGGGAATGTAGATGGGAATTCTAACCCTGGGACTGTACATGGGGATTCTGACCCTGTGATTGTACATGGAGATTCTAACCCTGGGACTGTACATGGGGATTCTAACCCTGGGACTGCAGATGGGGATTCTAACCCTGGGACTGTACATGGGGAATCTAACCCTGGGACTGTATATGGGGATTCTAACCCTGGGACTGTACATGGGGATTCTAACCCTGGGACTGTAGATGGGGATTCTAACCCTGGGACTGTACATGGGGAATCTAACCCTGGGACTGTATATGGGGATTCTAACCCTGGGACTGTACATGGGGATTCTAACCGTGGGACTGTACATGAGGATTCTAACCCTGGAACTGTATATGGAGATTCTAACCCTGGGGCTGTAAATGGGAATTCTAACCCTGGGACTGTACATGGGGTATCTAACCCTGTGACTGTACATGGGGATTCTAACCCTGGGACTTATCATGGGGATTCCAAGCCTGGGACTGTACATGGGATTTCTAAACCTGGTGCTGTACATGGAGATTCTAACCCTGGGACTGTACATGGGGATTCTAACACTGGGACTGTACATGGGGATTCTAACCCTGGGACTGTACATGGGGATTTTAACCCTGGGACTGCACATGGGGATTCTAACCCTGGGACTGTACATGGTGATTCTAAACCTGTGACTGTACATGGGCATTCTAACCCTGGGACTGTACATGGGGATTCTAACCCTGGGACTGTACATGCGGATTCCAGCCCTGGGACTGGACATGGGGATTCTAACCCTGGGAATGTACATGGGGATTCTAACCCTGGGACTGTACATGGGGATTCTAACCCTGGGACTGTACATGGTGATTCTAAACCTGGGACTGTGTATGGGGATTCTAACCTTGGGACTTTACATGGGGATTCGAACCCTTGGACTGTACATGGGGATTCCAACCCTGGAACTGTACATGGCGATTCCAACCCTAGTCTGTAAATGGGGATTCTTACCCTGGGACTTTACAGGGGGATTCGAACACTGGGTCTGTACATGGGGATTCGAACCCTGGGACTGTACATGGGGATTCTATCCCTGGGACTGTACATGGGGATTCTAACCCTGGGACTGTACATGGGGATTCCAACCCTGGGACTGTACACGGGGATTCTAACCCTGGGACTGTACATGGGGATTCTAACCCTGGGACTGTACATGGGGATTCTAACCCTGGGACTGTACATGGGGATTCTAACCCTGGGGCTGTACATGGGGATTCTGACCCTGTGATTGTACATGGAGATTCTAACCCTGGGACTGTGCATGGGGATTCTAACCCTGGGACTGTACATGGGGATTCTAACCGTGGGACTGTACATGGAGATTCCAACCCTGGGACTGTACATGGGGATTCTAACACTGGGACTGTACATGGGGATTCTAACACTGGGACTGTCCATGGGGATTCTAACCCTGGAACTGTACATGGGTATTCTAACCCTGGGAATGTAGATGGGAATTCTAACCCTGGGACTGTACATGGGGATTCTGACCCTGTGATTGTACATGGAGATTCTAACCCTGGGACTGTACATGGGGATTCTAACCCTGGGACTGTACATGGGGATTCTAACCCTGGGACGGTACATGGGGATTCCAACCCTGGGACTGTACATGGGGATTCTAACACTGGGACTGTACATGGGGATTCTAACACTGGGACTGTCCATGGGGATTCTAACCCTGGGACTGTACATGGGTATTCTAACCCTGGGACTGTACATGGGGATTCTAACCCTGGGACTGTACATGGGGATTCTAACCCTGGGACTGTACATGGGGATTTTAACCCTGGGACTGCACATGGGGATTCTAACCCTGGGACTGTACATGGTGATTCTAAACCTGTGACTGTACATGGGCATTCTAACCCTGGGACTGTACATGGGGATTCTAACCCTGGGACTGTACATGCGGATTCCAGCCCTGGGACTGGACATGGGGATTCTAACCCTGGGAATGTACATGGGGATTCTAACCCTGGGACTGTACATGGGGATTCTAACCTTGGGACTCTACATGGGGATTCTAACACTGGGACTCTGCTTGGGTATTCTAACCAATTGCCTGTACATGGGGATTCTAACCCTGGGACTGTACATGGGGATGCTAACACTGGGACTGTACATGGCGATTCCGACCCTGAGACTGTACATGGGGATTCTAACCCTGGGACTGTAGATGGGGATTCTAATCCTGGGACTGTACATGGGGATTCTAACCCTGGGACTGTCCATGGGAATTCTAACTCTGGGACTGTACACGGGGATTCTGACCCTGGGACTGTACATGGGGATTCCAACCCTGGGACAGTACCTGGCGATTCTCACCCTGGGACTGTACATGGGGATTCTATCCGTGGGACTGTACATGGGGATTCTAACCCTGGGACTGTACATGGGGATTCTAACCCTGGGACTGTACATGGGGTTTCTAACCCTGGGACTGAACATGGGGATTCTAACCCTGGGACAATACATGGGGATTCTTACCCTGGGACTGCATATGGGGATTTTAACCCTGGGACTGTACATGGTGATTCTAACCCTGAGACTGTACATGGGGATTCAACCCCTGGGAATGTACATGGGGATTCTAACCCTGGGATTGTATATGGGGATTCCAGACCTGGGACTGTATTTGGGGATTCTAACCCTGGGACTGTAAATGGGGATTCTAAACCTGGGACTGTACATGGGGTTTCTAACCCTGGGACTGGACATGGGGATTCTAACCCTGGGACTGCAGATGGGGATTCTAACCCTGGGACTGTACATGGGGAATCTAACCCTGGGACTGTATATGGGGATTCTAACCCTGGGACTGTACATGGGGATTCTAACCCTGGGACTGTAGATGGGGATTCTAACCCTGGGACTGTACATGGGGAATCTAACCCTGTGACTGTATATGGGGATTCTAACCCTGGGACTGTACATGGGGATTCTAACCGTGGGACTGTACATGAGGATTCTAACCCTGGAACTGTATATGGAGATTCTAACCCTGGGGCTGTAAATGGGAATTTTAACCCTGGGACTTATCATGGGGATTCTAACCCTGGGACTGTACATGGGATTTCTAAACCTGGTGCTGTACATGGAGATTCTAACCCTGGGACTGTCCATGGGGATTCTAACACTGGGACTGTACATGGGGATTCTAACCCTGGGACTGTACATGGGGATTTTAACCCTGGGACTGCACATGGGGATTCTAACCCTGGGACTGTACATGGTGATTCTTACCCTGGGACTGTACATGCGGTTTCCAGCCCTGGGACTGGACATGGGGATTCTAACCCTGGGAATGTACATGGGGATTCTAACCCTGGGACTGTACATGGGGATTCTAACCCTGGGACTGTACATGGTGATTCTAAACCTGGGACTGTGTATGGGGATTCTAACCTTGGGACTTTACATGGGGATTCGAACCCTTGGACTGTACATGGGGATTCCAACCCTGGAACTGTACATGGCGATTCCAACCCTGAGTCTGTAAATGGGGATTCTTATCCTGGGACTTTACAGGGGGATTCGAACACTGGGTCTGTACATGGGGATTCGAACCCTGGGACTGTACATGGGGATTCTATCCCTGGGACTGTACATGGGGATTCTAACCCTGGGACTGTACATGGGGATTCCAACCCTGGGACTGTACACGGGGATTCTAACCCTGGGACTGTACATGGGGATTCTAACCCTGGGACTGTACATGGGGATTCTAACCCTGGGACTGTGCACGGGGATTCTGACCCTGGGAATGTCGATGGGAATTCTAACCCTGGGACTGTACATGGGGATTCTGACCCTGTGATTGTACATGGAGATTCTAACCCTGGGACTGTGCATGGGGATTCTAACCCTGGGACTGTACATGGGGATTCTAACCGTGGGACTGTACATGGGGATTCCAACCCTGGGACTGTACATGGGGATTCTAACACTGGGACTGTACATGGGGATTCTAACACTGGGACTGTCCATGGGGATTCTAACCCTGGGACTGTACATGGGAATTCTAACCCTGGGAATGTAGATGGGAATTCTAACCCTGGGACTGTACATGGGGATTCTGACCCTGTGATTGTACATGGAGATTCTAACCCTGGGACTGTACATGGGGATTCTAACCCTGGGACTGCAGATGGGGATTCTAACCCTGGGACTGTACATGGGGAATCTAACCCTGGGACTGTATATGGGGATTCTAACCCTGGGACTGTACATGGGGATTCTAACCCTGGGACTGTAGATGGGGATTCTAACCCTGGGACTGTACATGGGGAATCTAACCCTGGGACTGTATATGGGGATTCTAACCCTGGGACTGTACATGGGGATTCTAACCGTGGGACTGTACATGAGGATTCTAACCCTGGAACTGTATATGGAGATTCTAACCCTGGGGCTGTAAATGGGAATTCTAACCCTGGGACTGTACATGGGGTATCTAACCCTGTGACTGTACATGGGGATTCTAACCCTGGGACTTATCATGGGGATTCCAAGCCTGGGACTGTACATGGGATTTCTAAACCTGGTGCTGTACATGGAGATTCTAACCCTGGGACTGTACATGGGGATTCTAACACTGGGACTGTACATGGGGATTCTAACCCTGGGACTGTACATGGGGATTTTAACCCTGGGACTGCACATGGGGATTCTAACCCTGGGACTGTACATGGTGATTCTAAACCTGTGACTGTACATGGGCATTCTAACCCTGGGACTGTACATGGGGATTCTAACCCTGGGACTGTACATGCGGATTCCAGCCCTGGGACTGGACATGGGGATTCTAACCCTGGGAATGTACATGGGGATTCTAACCCTGGGACTGTACATGGGGATTCTAACCCTGGGACTGTACATGGTGATTCTAAACCTGGGACTGTGTATGGGGATTCTAACCTTGGGACTTTACATGGGGATTCGAACCCTTGGACTGTACATGGGGATTCCAACCCTGGAACTGTACATGGCGATTCCAACCCTAGTCTGTAAATGGGGATTCTTACCCTGGGACTTTACAGGGGGATTCGAACACTGGGTCTGTACATGGGGATTCGAACCCTGGGACTGTACATGGGGATTCTATCCCTGGGACTGTACATGGGGATTCTAACCCTGGGACTGTACATGGGGATTCCAACCCTGGGACTGTACACGGGGATTCTAACCCTGGGACTGTACATGGGGATTCTAACCCTGGGACTGTACATGGGGATTCTAACCCTGGGACTGTACATGGGGATTCTAACCCTGGGGCTGTACATGGGGATTCTGACCCTGTGATTGTACATGGAGATTCTAACCCTGGGACTGTGCATGGGGATTCTAACCCTGGGACTGTACATGGGGATTCTAACCGTGGGACTGTACATGGAGATTCCAACCCTGGGACTGTACATGGGGATTCTAACACTGGGACTGTACATGGGGATTCTAACACTGGGACTGTCCATGGGGATTCTAACCCTGGAACTGTACATGGGTATTCTAACCCTGGGAATGTAGATGGGAATTCTAACCCTGGGACTGTACATGGGGATTCTGACCCTGTGATTGTACATGGAGATTCTAACCCTGGGACTGTACATGGGGATTCTAACCCTGGGACTGTACATGGGGATTCTAACCCTGGGACGGTACATGGGGATTCCAACCCTGGGACTGTACATGGGGATTCTAACACTGGGACTGTACATGGGGATTCTAACACTGGGACTGTCCATGGGGATTCTAACCCTGGGACTGTACATGGGTATTCTAACCCTGGGACTGTACATGGGGATTCTAACCCTGGGACTGTACATGGGGATTCTAACCCTGGGACTGTACATGGGGATTCTAACCCTGGGACTGTACATGGGTATTCTAACCCTGGGACTGTACATGGGGATTCTAACCCTGGGACTGTACATGGGGATTCTAACCCTGGGACTGTACATGGGGATTCTAACCCTGGGACTGTACATGGGGATTCTAACCCTGGGACTGTACATGGGGATTCTAACCCTGGGAATGTACATGGGGATTCCAACCCTGGGACTGTACATGGGGATTCTAACCCTGGGACTGTACATGGGGATTCTAACCCTGGGACTGTACATGGGGTTTCTAACCCTAGGACTGTACACGGGTTTTCCAACCCTGGGACAGTACATGGGGATTCTAACCCTGGGACTGTACATGGGGATTTTAACACTGGGACTGTGCATGGGGATTCTAAACCTTTGACTGTACATGGGGATTCTAACCCTGGGACTGTACATGGGGATTCTAACCCTTGGACTGTGCATGGGGATTCTAACCCTGGGCCTTTACATGGGTATTCTAAACCTGGGACTGTACATTGGAATTCTAATTCTGGGACTGTACATGGGGATTCCAGCCCTGGGACTGTACATGGGGATTCTAACCCTGGGACTGTGCATGGGGATTCTAACCCTGGGACTGTGCATGGGGTTTCTAACCCTGGGACTGTACATGGGGATTCCAACCCTGGGACTGTACATGGGGATTCTAACACTGGGACTGTACATCGGGATTCTAACCCTGGGGCTGTACATGGGGATTCTAACCCTGGGGCTGTACATGGGGATTCTAACCCTGGGACTGTGATATACCTATCAATTCGTCCAATAAAAAGCGATGAGTTAGGAACGTAACTAAAGGTTTTTATTGACTAAATAACAGAGCCCACCCTCGTGGGTGATCGGGTCCAACAAGGAGGAATACCAGCCAGTCGACTACCTTTATACCTGGGCAGGTAGGTGGAGCCATGGGCGGAGTCGGAGGTGGTCAGCCCAGGTATAACAGCGCGACAAGAGGCGACCTCGTATAGTGATACAACAGTGAGAACAGTGATAACAATACAACAGTGATAACTATAGTGTCACGATAGTGAACGATAAAAGTGGTTTACCACATTCACCCCTTGTTTAGATTTGAGTCCGGCGGGGTGAAGTGTACTACCAGTTCTGGTATGTCAGTCTGTCCGGAGGCCTCGTAATCTTCTCCGATCGTCGCAGCGGCGGTGCTGCATTATCCAGTGTTAATGCTGGTGTCTGCGTGGTCGGCGAAGGCTCGTGGGGTTCCGGCATGCCGTCTACCTGGGCTGGAATTGGGGGGGTGGTTGGGGGGGGTAAAGGTGGTGTCTCCGGAGTGCCCGAGGGTGCGAGGTCTCGTAAGGAGACAGTGTCCTCCCGCCCATCTGGGTAAGCCACGTAGGCGTACTGGGGGTTGGCGTGCAGGAGGTTCACCCTCTCGACCAGGGGGTCCGTTTTATGGGCCCTCACGTGCTTTCGCAGCAAGACGGGCCCCGGGGAGGTCAGCCAGGTTGGTAGAGTGGTTCCCATAGTCGACTTCCTGGGGAAAACAAACATTCGTTCATGGGGGGTGGCGTTAACGGCAGTGCAAAGTAGTGACCGGATGGAGTGCAGCGCTGTCGGGAGGACTTCCTGCCAGCGGGAGGTTGGGAGGCCCTTAGACTTTAAGGCTAAGAGGACGGCCTTCCATACCGTTGCGTTCTCTCTTTCCACCTGGCCGTTCCCTCGGGGGTTGTAGCTGGTGGTCCTACTTGCTGCAATACCTCTCGCTAGTAGGAACTGACGGAGTTCCTCGCTCATGAAGGAGGAGCCCTGGTCACTATGTATATAGTTCGGGAACCCGAACAAGACGAAGAGGTCGTTCAGGCACTTGATGACCGTGGTACTGGTCATGTCTGGGCAGGGGAAGGCAAAAGGGAAACGGGAGTACTCATCAACGATGTTGAGGAAGTACACATTGCGGTCAGATGATGGTAGAGGCCCCTTAAAGTCGATGCTCAGGCGCTCGAAGGGGCGGGTGGCCTTGATCAGGCTTGCTCTGTCCGGCCTATAGAAGTGCGGTTTGCACTCGGCGCAGGTCTGGCAGTTCCTGGTCATGGTCCTGACCTCCTCGATGGAATAGGTCAGGTTGCGGGCCTTAATGAAATGGTAAAGTCTGGTGACCCCGGGGTGGCAGAGGCCGTTGTGGAGGGTCTGAAGTCTATCAATATGCGCGCTGGCGCATGTAATTCGTGAAAGAGCATCAGGGGGTTCGTTCAGCTTACCTGGCCGGTACAAGATATCATAATCGTAGGTGGATAGCTCGATTCTCCACCTCAAGATCTTGTCATTCTTGATTTTGCCCCTCAGCTTGTTATTAAACATGAAAGCAACCGAACGTTGGTCGGTGAGGAGGGTAAATCGTTTGCCTGCCAGGTAATGCCTCCAGCGCCGTACCGCCTCCACAATTGCCTGGGCTTCCTTCTCGACCGACGGGTGTCGGATCTCGGGGCCCTGTAGGGTCCTTGAGAAGAAGGCCACCGGCCTCCCCTCCTGGTTAAGGGTAGCGGCTAGGGCGAAGTCGGATGCATCGCTCTCCACTTGGAAGGGGATGGACTCATCCACTGCGTGCATTGTGGCCTTGGCTATGTCTCCCTTGATGAGGGAGAAGGCCGCGCACGCTTCCTCCGTGAGGGGGAAGGATGTGGACTTCATGAGGGGTCTGGCTTTGTCCGCATAATTGGGCACCCATTGGGCATAGTAGGCGAAGAGCCCCAGGGTTCTCTTAAGTGCCTTAGGGCAGTGGGGGAGGGGTAGCTCCATGAGGGGACGCATTCTTTCGGGGTCGGGGCCGATGACTCCGTTCTCTACTACACAGCCAAGGATGGCAAGGCGCGAGGTGTTAAACACACATTTCTCCTTATTGTAGGTGAGGTTCAGCCGTTGGGCCGTACGGAGGAATTTCTCCAGATTCACGTCATGGTCCTGCCGGTCGCGGCCGCAGATGGTGACGTTATCTAGATAGGGGAATGTGGCCTGCAGTCCGTTCTGGTCAACCATCCGGTCCATCTCCCTTTGGAAGACCGAGACCCCGTTGGTGACACCGAAGGGGACCCAAAGGAAGTGGTATAGGCGCCCATTTGCCTCGAAGGCGGTGTACTGGCGGTCCTCGGGGTGGATAGGGAGTTGGTGGTAGGCCGACTTAAGGTCGATGGTCGAGAATACGCGGTATTGTGCAATCTGATTGACCATGTCAGATATGCGGGGAAGTGGGTATGCGTCCAGCTGGGTGTATCTGTTTATGGTCTGGCTGTAGTCGATGACCAGGCGATTTTTATCGCCGGTCTTAACGACCACGACCTGGGCACGCCAGGGGCTGTTGCTCCCCTCGATAATGCCCTCTTTCAGGAGGCGCCGCACCGCAGAGCTAATGAAGGCTCTGTCCCCAGCGCTGTACCGCCTGCTCTTGGTAGCGACGGGTTTGCAGTCGGGGGTGAGGTTAGCGAACAGGGAAGGTGGCGGCACCTTGAGGGTGGATAGGCTGCAGGTGTTACGCGGTGGGCGGTTTAACATTCGCTGGTTGTCGACTGTGAGTGGGGGGAGGGGTCCACCGTATGCTAGGGTTACACTTTGGAGGTGGGATTGGAAGTCCAGCCCTAGTAGGACGGCAGCGCAGAGCTGGGGGAGGACAAGGAGTTTAAAATTTTTATACTCCGTACCCTTAACCGACAAGGTCACAACACAGTAGCCGCTGATGTCCGTGGCGTGGGACCTCGATGCCATCGAGATTCGGTTGCGCGTTGGCAGGACAGGGAGGGAGTAGTGGCTCACCGTGTCTGGGTGGATGAAGCTCTCCGTGCTTCCGCTGTCGAACAGGCAGGTCGTGGCGTGGCCGTTTACTTTGATGTCCATCATCGACTTGGACAGGTGGTGCGGGCGGGCTTGATCCAGAGTGACGGAGGCTAGTGTGTAGGTAAGCGAGTCGTTGTCGTCTGCGGGCGAGGCGGTCGTCGGGTCCGGAGGCCCGGTGGCAGTCGGGCGTGGTGGGTAAAATGGCGTCTCCCACGGGGTAGGACAAAATGGCGGAGAAGATGGCTGCTCCCATAACTCACATGAGGCACTATTGGGGTCGGTTGCCTTGATCAAAGATGGCCGCCCCATGACTCACGTGTGGGGATGCTGGCCTCAGTTGCCTTGAAAGAAGATGGTTCGCATGAGGCACTGCTGGCCTCTGAAGATCCGCTCCTGCAGGCCTTAGAGAAGTGGCCTTT
The DNA here is from genome assembly GCF_052327205.1 of Somniosus microcephalus. NCBI lineage: Eukaryota > Metazoa > Chordata > Chondrichthyes > Squaliformes > Somniosidae > Somniosus > Somniosus microcephalus. The sequence continues at coordinate 73,384,790 of NC_140990.1, forward strand.
CTTCCTGCAGGTTGAGCAGGTAGAGTTCCTGGCTGGGCAGCGCGACCTCGGGTGCTTCTCCTGGCCGCAAAAGAAGCAGCCGGTGGCCCGATCGCGGGTGCCCGATGTCGGAGCCGATACCGGGGGTGGCGGTCCCGGTCGGGTCCGGGACGCCGACGCTGAGGTAGGTCCCGAGGGCGGCGCTGCGAAGGGTATTGCGGTAGGGGTCGGGCCCGAGTCCCAGGGTCGCGAGCAGTACCTGGAAAACGCCTCCTGGTCCTGATGGGCCACCTCTAGGGAGAGAGCGAGGGCTTCAGCTTTGTCCAGGTCGAGGTCTTTAGCTTCAAGCAGTCTTTGCCGTGAGTAGTCGGACCGTAGGCCTTTCACAAAGGCATCGCGGATATTATCTTCCGTATTTTCAACAGCCGTCACCGCTTTAAAGTCACAGTTCCTGCCGAGTGCTTTTAGCGCCCGTAAAAATTCAGCTACAGACTCTCCTGGCTGTTGCGGGCGGGATCTTAGGAGGTGCCTAGTGTACATGTAATTTACCGGGCTCCGGTACTGCTGTTTCAGTAGGTTGATAGCGGCCTCGTATGTAGTCATGTCCTGGATGAGTGCGTATACTCTCGGGCTCGCTTGGGCATTCAGAACTCTTAGTTTGGATCTCTGAGGGTCGCCAGATTCTTCCAGGTAGGATTCGAAGCAGTCCAGCCAGTGTTTGAAGTCGAGGGCTGAGTTTGCTGCCTGTGGGTTTAGATCCAGGTACGGTGGTTTGAGGGCTTGCAGCCAAGCCGGCTGGTGTGGCTGGTGTAGCCCGGTGTCTGAAAGCTGCTGTGGCTGTGCTTCTGGGAGGGCTTCTGGCTGGCCAGTAGTAGACATCTTTAAAATTTAGTCAATAAAATTGATATACCTATCAATTCGTCCAATAAAAAGCGACGAGTTAGGAACGTAACTAAAGGTTTTTATTGACTAAATAACAGAGCCCACCCTCGTGGGTGATCGGGTCCAACAAGGAGGAATACCAGCCAGTCGACTACCTTTATACCTGGGCAGGTAGGTGGAGCCATGGGCGGAGTCGGAGGTGGTCAGCCCAGGTATAACAGCGCAACAAGAGGCGACCTCGTATAGTGATACAACAGTGAGAACAGTGATAACAATACAACAGTGATAACTATAGTGTAACGATAGTGAACGATAAAAGTGGTTTACCACAGACTGTACATGGGGATTCTAACACTGGGACTGTACATGGGGTTTCGAACCCTGGGACTGTACATGGGGATTCTAACCCTGGGGCTTTACATGGGGATTCTAACCCTGGGGCTGTACATGGGAATTCTAACCCTGGGACTGTACATGGGGTTTCTAACCCTGGGAGTGTACATGGGGATTCTAACCCTGGGTCTGTACATGGGGATTCTAACCCTGGGGCTTTACATGGGTATTCTAACCCTGGGAATGTACATGGGGATTCTAACCCTGGACTGTACATGGGGTTTCTAACCCTGGGAGTGTACATGGGGATTCTAACCCTGGGTCTGTACATGGGGATTCTAAACCTGGGACTGTACATGGGGATTCTAACCCTGGGATTGTACATGGGGTTTCTAACCCTGGGACTGTACATGGGGATTATAACCCTGGGACTGTACATGGGGACTCTAACCCTGGGACACTACATGGGGTTTCTAACCCTGGGACTGTACATGGCGTTTCTAACCCTGGGACTGAACATGGGGATTCTAACCCTGGGACTGTACATGGGAATTCTAACCTTGGACTGCATATGGGGATTTTAACCCTGGGACTGTACATGGTGATTCTAACCCTGGGACTGTACATGGGGATTCTAACCCTGGGAATGTACATGGGGATTCTAACCCTGGGATTGTATATGGGGATTCTAACCCTGGGACTGTACATGGGGATTCTAACCCTAGGAATGTACATGGGGATTCTCACCCTGGGACTGCATATGGGGATTCGAACCCTGGGTCTGTACATGGGGTTTCTAACTCTGGGACTGTACATGAGAATTCTAACCCTGGGACTGTATATGGGGATTCTAACCCTTGGACTGTACATGGGGATTCTAACCCTGGGACTGTACATGGGGATTCTAACCCTGGGACTGTACATGGGGATTCTAACCCTGGGTCTGTACATGGGGATTCTAACCCTGGGACAGTACATGGGGATTCTAACCCTGGGACTGTACATGGGGATTCTAACCCTGGGACAGTACATGGGGATTCTAACCCTGGGACTGTACATGGGGATTCTAACCCTGGGTCTGTACATGGGGATTCTAACCCTGGGACAGTACATGGGGATTCTAACCCTGGGACTGTACATGGGGATTCTAACCCTGGGACAGTACATGGGGATTCTAACCCTGGGACAGTACATGGGGATTCTAACCCTGGGACTGTACATGGGGATTCTAACCCTTGGACTGTACATGGGGATTCTAACCCTGGGACTGTACATGGGGATTCTAACCCTGGGACTGTACATGGGGATTCTAATCCTGGGACTGTATATGGGCATTCTAACCCTGCGACTGTACATGGGTTTTCTAACCCTGGGACTGTACATGGGTATTCTAACACTGGGACTGTACATGGTGATTCTAACCATGGGACTGTACATGGGGATTCTAACCCTGGGACTGTACATGGGGATTCGAACCGTGGGACTGTACATGGGGATTCCAACCCTGGGACTGTACATGGGGATTCTAACCCTGGAACTGTACATGAGGATTCTAACCCTGGGACTGTATATGGGGATTCGAACCGTGGAACTGTACATGGGGATTCCAACCCTGGGACTGCACATGGGGATTCAAACCCTGGGACTGTACATGGGGATTCTAACCCTGGGACTGTACATGGGGATTCTAACCCTGTGACTCTACATGGGGATTCTAACCCTGGGACTGTACATGGGGATTCTAACCCTGGGACTGTACACGGGGATTCTAACCCTGGGACTGTACATGGGAATTCTAACCCTGGGACTGTACATGGGGATTCTAACCCAGGGACTGTACATGGGGAATCTAACCCTGGGTCTGTACATGGGGATTCTAACCCCGGGACTGCACATGGGGATTCTAACCCTGGGACTGTACGTGGGGTTTCTAACCCTGGGACTGTACATGGGAATTCTAACCCTGGGACTGTGCATGGGGATTCTAACCCTGGGACTGTACATGGGAATTCTAACCCTCGGACTGTACATGGGGATTCGAACCCTGGGACTGTACATGGCAATTCCAACACAGGGACTGTACATGGGGATTCTAACCCTGGGTCTGTACATGGGGATTCGAACCCCGGGACTGTACATGGGGATTTGAACCCTGGGACTGTACATGGGGATTCTAACCCTGGGACTGTACATGGGGTTTCCAACCCTGGGACTGTACATGGGGATTCTAATCCTGGGTCTGTACATGGGGATTCGAACACTGGGTCTGTACATGTGGATTCGAACGCTGGGACTGTACATGGGGATTCTAACCCTGGGACTGTACATGGGGATTCTAATCACAGAAATCACAGAAATCACAGAAACCCCACAGTGCAGATAGAGGCCATTTCGGCCCATCGAGCCTGCACCGACACATATCCCACCCGATCCCCGTAACCCCTACACCAACACATATCCCACCCTATCCCCGTAACCCCACGTATTTAATCCCCCCTAACACTAAGGGTCAATTTATCATAGCCAATCAACCTAACCCGCACACCTTTGGACTGTGGGAGGAAACCGGAGCGCCCGGAGAAAACCCACGCAAACACGGGGAGAATGTGCAAACTCCACACAGACAGTCACCCGAGGCCAGATTCGAACCCGGGTCCCTGGCGCTGTGAGGCAACAGTGCTAACCACTATGCCACCGCGCTGTACATGGGGATTCGAACCCTGTGTCTGTACATGGTGATTCGATCCCTGGGACTGTACATGGGGATTCCAAAGCTTGGACTGTACATGGGGATTCGAACACTGGGTCTGTACATGGGGATTCTAACCCTGGGACTGTACATGGGGATTCCAACCCTGGGACTGTAAATGGGGATTCCAACTCTGGGACTGTACATGGGGATTCTAACCCTGAGACTGTATATAGGGATTCTAACCCTGGGACTGTACATGGGGATTCTAACCCTGGGACTGTACATGGGGATTCTAACCCTGGGACTGTACATGGGGATTCTAACCCTGGGACTGCATATGGGTATTCTAACGCTGGGACTGTACATGGGGGTTCTAACCCTGGGACTGTACATGGGGATTCTAACCCTGGGACTGTACATGGGGATTCTAACCCTGGGACTGTACATGGGGATTCTAACCCTGGGACTGTACATGGGGATTCTAACCCTGGGACAGTACATGGGGATTCTAACCCTGGGACTGTACATGGGGATTCTAACCCTGGGACTGTACATGGGGATTCTAAACCTGGGACTGTACATGGGGATTCTAACCCTGGGACTGTACATGGGGATTCTAACCCTGGGACTGTACATGGGAATTCTAACCCTCGGACTGTACATGGGGATTCGAACCCTGGGACTGTACATGGCAATTCCAACACAGGGACTGTACATGGGGATTCTAACCCTGGGTCTGTACATGGGGATTCGAACCCCGGGACTGTACATGGGGATTTGAACCATGGGACTGTACATGGGGATTCTAACCCTGGGACTGTACATGGGGTTTCCAACCCTGGGACTGTACATGGGGATTCTAATCCTGGGTCTGTACATGGGGATTCAAACACTGGGTCTGTACATGGGGATTCGAACGCTGGGACTGTACATGGGGATTCTAACCCTGGGACTGTACATGGGGATTCTAATCCTGGGTCTGTACATGGGGATTCGAACCCTGTGTCTGTACATGGTGATTCGATCCCTGGGACTGTACATGGGGATTCCAAAGCTTGGACTGTACATGGGGATTCGAACACTGGGTCTGTACATGGGGATTCTAACCCTGGGACTGTACATGGGGATTCCAACCCTGGGACTGTACATGGGGATTCCAACTCTGGGACTGTACATGGGGATTCTAACCCTGAGACTGTATATGGGGATTCTAACCCTGGGACTGTACATGGGGATTCTAACCCTGGGACTGTACATGGGGATTCTAACCCTGGGACTGTACATGGGGATTCTAACCCTGGGACTGCATATGGGTATTCTAACGCTGGGACTGTACATGGGGATTCTAACCCTGGGACTGTACATGGGGATTCTAACCCTGGGACTGTACATGGGGATTCTAACCCTGGGACTGTACATGGGGATTCTAACCCTGGGACTGTACATGGGGATTCTAACCCTGGGACAGTACATGGGGATTCTAACCCTGGGACTGTACATGGGTATTCTAACCCTGGGACAGTACATGGGGATTCTAACCCTTGGACTGTACATGGGGATTCTAACCCTGGGACTGTACATGGGGATTCTAACCCTGGGACTGTACATGGGTTTTCTAACCCTGGGACTGTACATGGGGATTCTAACACTGGGACTGTACATGGGGATTCTAACCCTGGGACTGTACATGTGGATTGTAACCCTGGGACTGTACATGGGGATTCTAACCCTGGGACAGTACATGGGGATTCTAAACCAGGGACTGTACATGGGGATTCTAACCCTGGGACTGTATATGGGGATTCCAACCCTGGGACTGTACATGTGGATTGTAACCCTGGGACTGTACATGGGGATTCTAACCCTGGGACAGTACATGGGGATTCTAACCCTGGGACTGTACATGGGGATTCTAACCCTGGGACTGTCCATGGGGATTCTGACCCTGCGACTCTACATGGGGATTCCAGCACTGGGACTGTACATGGGGATTCTAACCCTGGGACTGTACATGGGGATTCTAACCCTGGGACTGTACATGGGAATTCTAACCCTTGGACTGTACATGGGGATTCTAACCCAGGGACTGTACATGGGGAATCTAACCCTGGGTCTGTACATGGGGATTCTAACCCTGGGACTGTACATGGGGATTCTAACCCTGGGACTGTACGTGGGGATTCTAACCCTGGGACTGTACATGGGAATTCTAACCCTGGGACTGTACATGGGGATTCTAACCCTGGGACTGTACAAGGGGATTCCGACCCTGAGACTGTACATGGGGATTCTAACCCTGGGACTGTACATGGGGATTGTAAACCTGGGACTGTACATGGGGATTTTAACCCTGGGACTGTACACTGGGATTCTAACCCTGGGACTGTAGATGGGGATTCTAACCCTGGGACTGTACATGGGAATTCTAACCCTGGGACTGTACATGGGGATTCTAACCCTGGGTCTGTACATGGGGATTCAAAACCTGGGACTGTGATGTGCTATCAATTACACATTAAAGACGGAGAGTTAGGAGAGTAACTAAAAGCCTTTTATTAACAAAGAACAGAGCATGCCTCTCGTGGTTGGCTGGTTTCCAAGAAGGCAGTGGGCTGCAGAGCAGTCACCTTTATACCTGGGCCTGTGTGGGTGGAGCCAAGGGCGGAGCCAGCTGAGGCATGCATAGATACAACAGTGTGCAACAACAGCAACAACGGTGAACAACAATAACAGTTGTTTACCACATTCACCCCTTGTTTAAAATTGAGTCCGGCAGGGTGAAGTGTACTAAAGGTTCGTGTAAGTAAGTCTATCCGGTGGCCTTGTATGCCGTCCTGATCGTCGTGGTGGCGGCGGTGATGGTGCAGCATGCAACATTGAATCTGGCGTCTCAATGAGTGGTTGGGTGGTCAATGACGGGTCCTGGGGCTGCGGCATGCCGTCTACAGGGGTTGGGTTGTGGGTAGTGGTGGATGGCAATGGTAGTGTTTCAGGGGCACCCGAAGGTGCGAGGTCTCGTATGGAGACTGTGTCCTCCTGCCCGTCCGGGTACGCCACGTAAGCATACTGGGGGTTGGCATGTAGGAGGCTCACCCTCTCGACCAGGGGGTCCATTTTATGGGACCTCACATGCTTCCGCAGTAGGACGGGTCCTGGAGACGTCAGCCATGTCGGTAGCGAGGTCCCCGATGTGGACTTCCTGGGGAAAGTGAACATTTTTTCATGGGGGGTGGCATTGGTGGCCGTACAAACCAGTGACCGAATGGAGTGGAGCGCCGCAGGGAGGACCTCCTGCCAGCGAGAGGTCGGAAGGCCCTTAGATTTTAAGTTTATGAGGACGGCCTTCCAAGCCGTCGTGTTCTCTTTTTCCACCTGGCCGTTCCCCCGGTGGTTGTAGCTGGTGGTTCTGCTTGTAGCAATACCTCTCGTGAGCAGGTACTGACGGAGTTCGTCGCTCATAAAGGATGAGCCCCGGTCGCTATGGATATAGCTAGGGAAGCTGAACAAGGCGAAAAGGTCATTCAGACCTTTAATGACCGTGGTACTGGTCATGTCTGGGCAAGGGATGGCAAACGGGAAACGGGAGTACTCATCAATTATGTTGAGGAAGTACACGTTGCGGTCAGAGGAGGGGAGGGGCCCTTTAAAATCGACGCTCAGGCGCTCGAAGGGGCGAGTGGCCTTGATCAGGCTTGCTCTGTCTGGCCTATAAAAATGCGGTTTGCACTCGGCACAGATTTGGCAGTTCCTGGTCATGGTCCTGACCTCCTCGATGGAGTAGGGCAGGTTACGGGATTTGATGAAATGGAAGAACCTGGTGACCCCCGGGTGGCAGAGGTCATTGTGGAGGGTCTGCAGTCTATCAGCCTGCGCGTTGGCGCATGTACCACGTGATAGGGCATCTGGGGGCTCATTGAGTTTCCCGGGCCGGTACAAGATATCGTAATTGTAGGTGGAGAGTTCAATTCTCCACCTCAAGATCTTGTCGTTCTTGATTTTGCCCCTCTGCTTATTGTTAAACATGAAAGCAACTGAACGCTGGACAGTGAGCAGGGTAAATCGTTTTCCGGCCAGGTAATGCCTCCAATGTCGCACCGCTTCCACAATGGCCTGGGCCTCCTTTTCGACAGAGGAGTGTCAAATCTCGGGGCCCTGGAGGGTCCTTGAGAAAATGGCCACGGGTCTCCCCACCTGGTTAAGGGTTGCAGCTAGGGCGAAGTCGGATGCGTCGCTCTCCACTTGGAAAGGGATGGACTCATCCACTGCGTGCATTGTGGCCTTTGCAATATCTCTTTTTATGAGAGTGAAGGCTGCACATGCCTCTGTTGTCAGGTGGAAGGAGGTGGACTTGATGAGGGGCCTGGCTTTGTCCGCATAGTTGGGCACCCACTGAGCATAGTAAGAGAAAAACCCCAGGCATCTCTTCAGTGCTTTTTGGCAGTGGGGGAGGGGGAGCTCCATAAGGGGGCGCATTCTGTCGGGGTCGTGGCCGATGACTCCGTTCTCCACTACGCAGCCAAGAATGGCGAGGCGCGTGGTGCGAAACATACATTTGTCCTTGTTGTATGTTAGATTCAGCCGCTGGGCCGTACGGAGGAATTTCTCTAGGTTAACGTCATGGTCCTGCTGGTCGTGGCCGCAGATGGTGATGTTGTCTAGATAGGGGAAGGTGGCCTGCAGCACGTTCTGGTCAACCATTCGGTCCATCTCCCTTTGGAAGACCGAAACCCCGTTGGTGACGCCGAAGGGGACTCGGAGGAAGTGGTAGAGACGACCGTCAGCTTCAAAAGCTGTGTACTGGCGGTCCTCAGCCCTGATGGGGAGCTGGTGGTATGCCGACTTCAGATCAATCGTCGAGAACACCCGGTATTGTGCTATCTGATTGACCATGTCAGATATGCGGGGGAGTGGGTATGCATCTAACTGGGTGTAGCGATTGATCGTCTGGCTGTAGTCAATAACTAGGCGCTGTTTTTCGCCAGTCTTCACTACCACCACTTGTGCTCGCCATGGGCTAGTGCTACCCTCAATAATCCCTTCCTTCAGAAGTCTTGCTACTTCGGATTTAATGAAGCTCCTATGCCCGGCACTGTACCGCCTGCTTTTGGTAGCGATGGGCTTACAGTCGCGGGTGAGGTTAGCGAACAAGGTGGGGGGGGAGACTTTAAGCGTGGAGAGGCTGCAAATGGTGTGCGGCGGGCGATTTAAAAGCTGCTGGCTGCAGACTGTGAGTGGGGGGAGGGGTCCGCCGTACGCTAATGTGACACTTTTAAGGTGGCACTGAAAATCCAACCCCAGTAGAACGGCAGCGCAGAGATGGGGCAGGACAAGAAGTTTAAAATTTTTGTATTCTGTGCCCCTTACTGAAAGGGTCACTACACAGTAGCCACCGACGTCTGCTGAATGGGATTTGGAAGCCACAGAGATCCGATGGCGCGTTGGCAGGACCGGGAGAGAGTAACTGCGCACCGTGTCGGGGTGGATAAAGCTCTCCGTGCTCCCGCTGTCGAAAAGGCAGGTAGTGGCGCGGCCGTTTACCGTAATGTCCATCATGGACCTGGACAGTTGGTGAGGGAGAGATTGGTCCAGCGTCACGGAGGCCAGTGTATGGTCGAGCGAGTCGCTGTGGTCGTCAGACGAGGCGGTGGTTGAGTCCGGGTCACCCGCGATTGGAGTTGGAGGCATCCAAGATGGCGGACAAAATGGCTGCGCCCATGATCCCGATCCCCACGCGGCTGGAGGTGTCCAAGATGGCGGACAAGATGGCTGCCCCCACGGTTCACACGCGGTGCTGCTGGCATTAGCAGTTTTACCTTTGCAGGCACTGACGTAGTGTCCTTTCTTCCCGCAGCCAGAGCAGGTAGCGTTTTTCGCCGGGCAGCGTGCTCTGGGGTGTTTTGCCTGGCCACAAAAGTAACATTTCGGGCCCTTGGACATCGCTGCAGCAGTTGGTGCCGGGGGTGGCGATCTCATGACCCAAGGTTGCGGCGTCCACGGTGCGGAGCGGTTAGGGGAGAATGCGTCCATATTCCGGTGGGCAGCGTCTAGCGAGAGCGCGAGGGACACTGCCTTCTTCAGGTCGATTTCACCCTCCTCCAGCAGTCTCTGCCGGGAGTAGTCGGACTTGAGGCCCGCAACGAAAGCATCTCAGATAAGTCCCTCCGTGTGTGTCGCGGCCGATACCTCTTTACAATCGCAGGCTCGGCCGAGTATCTGTAGTGCCCGTAGGAATGCCTCCACCAATTCCCCGGACTGCTGTTTGCGGGATCTCAGGAGGTGTCTGGCATAAACCGTATTTACCGGGCGTGTGTATTGTCCTTTTAGCAGATCGATAGCCGCTGCGTAGGTAGTCGCGTCCTGGATGAGCGTGTAGACTTGGTGGCCCACCTTGGAGGCCAGGATTTTTAGTTTGTTTCCATCTAGTGTCACGGCTGAGGTTTCCAGGTAAGCTTCGAAGCAACGCAGCCATTGTGTGAACTTGGTAGACGAACCCGCCTCTTGAGGGTCTAGGTCCAGGCATGTTGGTCTGAGGGCATGCAGCAGCGCCTGCTGCTCAGCATTTGGTGCCGTCATTTGCTGCAGCGCCGGCTGCTCAGCGTTTTGTGCCGACATTTTGTTTTTGTTAATAAAATTGATGCGCTATCAATTACTCATAAAAGACGGAGAGTTAGGAGAGTAACTAAAAGGCTTTTATTAACAAAGAACAGAGCATGCCTCTCGTGGTTGACTGGTTTCCAAGAAGGCAGGGGGCTGCAGAGCAGTCACCTTTATACCTGGGCATGTGGGTGGAGCCAGGGGCGGAGCCAGCTGAGGCATGCATAGATACAACAGTGTGCAACAACAGCAACAACGGTGAACAACAATAACAGTGGTTTACCACAGACTGTACATGGGGATTCCACCCCTGGGACTGTACATGGGGATTCCAACCATGGGACTTGTCGTGTATGTGCCTTTAGGAGCCCCCTGTGTACTGTAATGCCGGTAATGGCCACTCGGGCTATATAAGCCTGTATATTGTGTTGTATCAGTTAGTTCCCCTCCAGACTTTGTTCAGTAAACACCTGTGAAACCAACTCCTGTCTTCAGTGTCTCAATTAACACACGGACACAATAATGGCGACGAATTGGAAACAGACTTACCTGCAATTCGGCAGCACCTCAAGGACATCGATTCCTCTGACGTCCAATGTTGAAGAAAAGCAAGAAAAAGAAAAAGCTGTGGTTTCACCAGCTAGCCGAGCTGGTGGCAGGTACTGCAATAATCCTTCCTGGGTGTCGGGCTGGGGCTCCAGCGGCTGGCTCTGCAGCGAGGCCAAGCAGCGAAGGCAGAGGCAAACAGTAACAAATGGGGAGGGAGCACTCGGGATACGGCCGGCGCTGCAAGCAGGTCGGCGTTCAGACCTAGCAGAGAGAGTTCGGTGGGAACGAGTCTCCACCTGTAAATAAATAAAAAAATTTAAAAAAACGCGAAAACAGCGTTGTCATCGGCAGCAGCGGCGGGGAAGCGCAGGAAGCACCATATCTTTTCTGCAGAAAAGAAAGCAAAGCGCGGGAAGCGCCATTTTTTTTGCAGGATGCCTAAGGCTGACAATATTGATGCTTTTGATAACAATATGGAGGATTGGACCACATATGTGGAAAGAGTGGAGGTATATTGCAACGCAAATGGAATAGAAAATGATAAAAAAGCATCAGTACTTCTAAATCTAATAGGCGCAAAGACTTACGGGCTGTTGCGAAACTTAATCACTCCAGCCAAACCAAAGGACAAGAATTTTAAAGAAATTGTTGATACCCTACAGGAGCATTTAAACCCAACACCGCTGCTGATAGCGGAACGATTCAAATTCTTCAAGAGGAATCAACACAAGAATGAAAGTAACGCTGATTACCTCACCGAATTAAGAAAGCTATCAAAGCACTGCCAATTCGGGGCAGGACTAGCAGATTATCTTCGAGACAAATTCGTCTGCGGTCTCCTAAGTGAAGGAACACAGAAAAGGCTGCTTTCTGAGAAAGATTTAACACTGGACAAGGCTTTCAGTATGGCTGTATCATACGAAGCAGCCGCTTGAGGAGCTGCAGAGATGCAACAAAAGACACAGGACTTCGGCACCCATGAAATGACACAGGGTTTCGAGAGATGTTATCGCTACGGCAGATCCACCCATGACCAGAGGGACTGCTGGTTCAAGGACAAAGCATGCAGGCAATGTGGGAAGATCGGACACATTGCATGGGTATGCCGATCTCGACAAAAAAAATCCACGGACAGGAAAAAAAAAATCAATAAAGAAAAGTACAGAAAGGTACAAATGATGACGGACAGTAGCTCCGAAGACCAGAAGAGCGATAGCGACTCCGAAAACAAGAGTCTAAGCTGTCTCAAATTACATAATGTAATTGCCAAAGAAGATTACCAGACCATTTGGGTTACCCTCACGATAGCAGGGTCCCCAGTTAAAATGGAGCTAGATTCGGGATCAGCTCTGACCGTCATAAATCGATGGGATTACGAGTGGCTATTTCCGCATATACCTTTAAAAGACACATCCATTATCTTGAAAACATATACGGGGCAGAAACTATACCCCAAAGGAAAAATAAGGGTGCCTGTTGTATACAATGGCAAGGAAATACAAAAGTTGTATTTATACGTTCTACAAGATGGTGGTCCACCGCTGTTGGGACGTGAATGGATCAGGAAAATACGTTTAGACTGGCACTCCATTCAGGCACTGACGGTGACCAGTAAGGAAAAAAATGATGATGACGTCATACCTGAACGATTAAAAGACATCTTCGCCAACACCAAAGAAGTGTTTCAAGAGAAACTAGGAACCTTGAAAGGCATCACCGCCTCAATAAAAGTGGAAGATGCGGCAATTCCCAAGTTTTTTAAGGCAAGACCGGTGCCAAACGCAATTCGTCCAGCAGTCGAGGCAGAGCTGGAGGATTTGGAAAAGGCAGGCGTATTATCCAAAATAGATTGGAGCGAGTGGGCAACACCCATCGTCCCAGTCATGAAGAAAACGTTGAATAATGATAAATCTGAAGAACAGAGAAAAATTCGCATCTGTGGAGACTTCAAGGTGACTGTAAAGCCGGTCCTTCACACGGTACAGTATCCTCTTCCGAGGATAGAAGATATTTTCGCCTCACTATCCGGAGGGAAACGTTTCACCAAAATTGACTTGGCACAGGCATATCTACAGATGGAGGTTGAAGAGGCCTCTAAAAAGTATCTCACGATAAATACACACAAAGGACTGTACCAGTACAATCGACTGGTTTTCGGAGTGGCATCCGCTCCAGCTATCTGGCAAAGAGCTATGGAGCAAGTCCTCCAAGGGATTCCGGGGACTCAATGCTACCTAGACGACATCCTTGTAACAGGAGAAAACAACAACGAGCACCTTGCCAATTTGGAGCAGGTACTCACTAGGCTGAGAGAACGGGGCCTACGAGCAAATCGCCCCAAGTGCGAATTTTTCCAGAATCAAATATCATATTGTGGCCACATAATTAACAAGGAAGGGTTGCATAAGTCACCTGAAAAAATTGAAGCGGTCATAAAAGCCCCAGCACCTGAAAATGTTTCACAATTAAGGTCGTTCCTGGGATTAATAAATTACTATCATAAATTTTTACCGAACTTATCAACTCTTCTGCACCCTCTTAATGAACTGCTACAAACAGGAGTAATTTGGAAATGGAGCGAAGACTGTAAACGTGCCTTCCATAAATGCAAAGACTTAATCACGTCCAAAGAAGTTTTGGCTCATTACAACCCATCACTGCCAATCAGACTGGCGTGCGATGCATCCCCTTACGGCGTAGAAGCGGTATTATCGCATAAATTCCCTGATGGCTCGGAACGGCCGGCAGCTTTTGCGTCACGCTCATTGAACTCAGCTGAGCGTAACTATGCCCAAATCGACAGGGAAGCACTCAGCCTGGTATGGGGAGTGAAGAAATTCAACCATTACCTACACGGACAAAAATTTACCTTGTTGACTGACCATCAACCCCTCATCTCCATATTCAACCCTAAAAAGGGTGTTCCCATTATGACAGCGCAAAGGCTACAGAGGTGGTCCCTTTTTGTAGGGGCACAACAATATAACATAGAATACAAAGGATCAAAACAGCATGGGAATGCTGATGGTTTATCGCACCTACCGTTGCCAACGGTAGAAGAGGCACCTACCGTAGACCCAGTGGAGATTTTCCACTCTACCATAGTCGAATGTCTACCAGTAACAAATTCTGCCATTGAAAGGGAAACTAGAAATGACCCGACTCTCTCACGAGTCTACGATTTAACAGTGAAGGGATGGCCAGCACATGGCGAACCACTGTTGCCAGCATTCTCGCAAAGAAGAGAACAGCTGTCAGTGTGCCGAGGAACCTTGATGTGTGGATCCAGAGTGGTGATTCCACCCAAACTCCAGGATAAAGTTCTAAAGGAGCTCCACGAGGGACATCTGGGTGGAGTGAAAATGAAGAAGCTAGCCAGGGCGTTTGTATGGTGGCCAGGTATCGATGGAGACATCGAAGAAATGACCAAGAGCTGCCTAGGATGCCAGAAGGTCCAAAACGCTCCACCACAAGCCCCTCTACATCCATGGGAGTGGCCCTCATCTCCATGGCAAAGGGTACACATCGACTTTGCTGGTCCATTTATGGACTCAATGTTCTTAATCGCAGTTGATGCACACTCCAAGTGGCCGGAGGTAATAAAGATGTCCTCCACCACCACGGAAAAAACCATCACAGTATTAAGGACCATATTTGCCAGGAATGGGCTGCCTGAACAGATCTGTTCTGATAATGGACCGCAATTTGTGTCCGAAGAATTCAGGAAGTTCTTAAAAAACAATGGGGTTAAGCACTACACGTCCGCCCCATACCATCCCGCCACCAATGGATTGGCTGAAAGGTTTGTCCAGACCTTCAAGAAGGCCATAAAGGCCATGGGTAATGAAGACATAAAACTTCAGCATAAGGTGGAAAACTTCTTGTTTGCATACAGGAATGCAACATATATGGTTACAAACCAAACTCCCGCCATGATTTTCTTCAATAGAAGCCTAAGATGCCGGCTGGATTTGATCAAGCCAAACATCAGAAGGGACGTGGAGAACCGACAATTTCAAGGCATGAATGAAAGGCCAACTAGAACCTTCCAGATAGGTCAACAAGTTTTGGCCCGGGACTACCGTACCGAGAAATGGCAGCCTGGAACTATCTGCACACGACTAGGACCGCTGATGTATACCGTGGACATTGGAGAAAGCATAATAAGGCGCCATGCTGACCAAATCATAGAGTCATCCAAAAAGGGACAACCTACACCACAACTCTATATGCCTAATGATGAAGTAGAGATACCCATAGTATCTACCTCCGATCCGGTGATACTGGAACCCGATGAACCCGACACTGACATTCCAGCCGAATCAGCCTTGCCAAAAGAACCTACTACACCACCAGAATCTACTACACCACCGAGGCGTTATCCGGACCGAGTCAGGAAGCCTCCAGAGATACTGACTTATAATTGATTAACTGCAGCAATGTGTAGATTATTTTTCTTGTAACATGTAATTAATGATTACTTAAAATATTATGTACTTGTTGGCTAAAAGGGGAGGAATTGTAGTGTATGTGCCTTTAAGAGCCCCCTGTGTACTGTAATGCCGGTAATGGCCACTCGGGCTATATAAGACTGCATATTGTGTTGTATCAGTTAGTTCCCCTCCAGACTTTGTTCAGTAAACACCTGTGAAACCAACTCCTGTCTTCAGTGTCTCTATTAACACACGGGCACAACAGGACTGTACATGGGGATTCTAACCCTGGGACTGTACATGGTGATTCTAACCCTGAGACTGTACATGGGGATTCTAACCCTGGGACTGTACATGGGGATTCTAACCCTGGGACTGTACATGGGGATTCTAACCCTGGGATTGCACATGGGGATTCTAACCCTGGGACTGTACACATGGGGATTCTAACCCTGGGTCTGTACATGGGGATTCCAGCCCTGGGACTGTACATGGGGATTCTAACCCTGGGACTGTACATGGGGATTCTAACCCTGGGACTGTACATGGGGATTCTAACCCTGGGACTGTACATGGGGATTCTAACCCTGGGACTGTACATGGGGATTCTAACCCTGGGACTGTACATGGGGATTCTAACCCTGGGACTGTACATGGGGATTCTAACCCTGGGACTGTACATGGGGATTCTAACCCTGGGACTGTATATGGGGATTCTAACCCTGGGACTGTACATGGGGATTCTAACCCTGGGACGGTAGATGGGGATTCTAACCCTGGGACTGTACATGGGGATTCTGACCCTGGGACTGTACATAGGGATTCTAACCCTGGGACTGTACATGGGGATTCTAACACTGGGACTGTACATGGGGATTCTAACCCTGGGACTGTACATGGGGATTCTAACCCTGGTACTGTTCATGGGGATTCTAACCCTGGGACTGTACACGGGGATTCTAACCCGGGGACTGTACACGCGGATTCTAACCCTGGGACTGTACATGGGGATTCTAAACCTGGGACTGTACATGGGGATTCTAACCCTGGGACTGTACATGGGGATTCTAACCCTGGGACAGTACATGGGGATTCCCACCCTGGGACTGTACATGGGGTTTCTAACCCTGGGACTGTACATGGGGATTCTAACCCTGGGACTGTACATGGGGATTCTAACCCTGGGACTGTACATGGGGATTCTAACCCTTTAGACTGTACATGGGAATTCCAACCCTGGGACTGTACATGGGGATTCTAACCCTGGGACTGTACATGGGGATTCCAACCCTGGGACTGTACATGAGGATTCTAACCCTGGGACTGTATATGGGGATTCTAACCCTGGGACTGTACATGGGGATTCCAACCCTGGGAATGTACATGGGGATTCTAACCCTGGGACTGTACATGGGGATTCTAACCCTGGGACTGTACATGGGGATTCTAACCCTGGGACTTTACATGGGGATTCTAACCCTGGGACTGTACATGGGGATTCTAACCCTGGGACTGTACATGGGGTTTCTAAACCTGGGGCTGTACATGGAGATTCTAACCCTGGGACGGTACATGGGGATCCTAATACTGGGACTGTACATGGGGATTCTAACACTGGGACTGTACATGGGGATTCTAACCCTGGGACTGTACATGGGGATTCTAACCCTGGGACTGTACATGGGGATTCTAACTTTGGGACTGTACATGGGGTATCTAACCCTGTGACTGTACATGGGGATTCTAACCCTGGGACTTATCATGGGGATTCTAACCCTGGGACTGTACATGGGGTTTCTAAACCTGGGGCTGTACATGGAGATTCTAACCCTGGGACGGTACATGGGGATCCTAATACTGGGACTGTACATGGGGATTCTAACCCTGGGGCTGTACATGGGGATTCTAACCCTGGGGCTGTACATGGGAATTCTAACCCTGGGACTGTACATGGGGATTCTAACCCTGGGACTGTACATGGGGATTCTAACCCTGGGACTGTACATGGGGATTCTAACTTTGGGACTGTACATGGGGTATCTAACCCTGTGACTGTACATGGGGATTCTAACCCTGGGACTTATCATGGGGATTCTAACCCTGGGACTGTACATGGGGTTTCTAAACCTGGGGCTGTACATGGAGATTCTAACCCTGGGACGGTACATGGGGATCCTAATACTGGGACTGTACATGGGGATTCTAACACTGGGACTGTCCATGGGGATTCTAACCCTGGGACTGTACATGGGTATTCTAAACCTGGGACTGTACATGGGGATTCTAACCCTGGGGCTGTTAATGGGGATTCTAACCCTGGGACTGTACATGGGGATTCTAACCCTGGGACTGTACATGGGGATTCTAACCCTGGGACTGTACATGGGGATTCCAACCCTGGGACTGTACATGGGTATTCTAATCCTGGGACTGGACATGGGGATTCTATCCCTGGGACTGTACATGGGGTTTCTAGCCCTGGGATTGTACACGGGTTTTCCCACCCTGGGACAGTACATGGGGATTCTAACCCTGGGACTGTACATGGGGATTTTAACACTGGGACTGTGCATGGGGATTCTAAACCTTTGACTGTACATGGGGATTCTAACCCTGGGACTGTACATGGGGATTCTAACCCTTGGACTGTACATGGGGATTCCATCCCTGGGACTGTACACGAGGATTCTAACCCTGGGACTGTACATGGGGTTTCTAACCCTGGGACTGCACATGGGGACTCTAACCCTGGGGCTGCACATGGGGATTCTAACCCTCGGACTTTACATGGGGATTCTAACCCTGGGACTGTACATGGGGATTCTAAACCTGGGACTTTACATGGGGTTTCTAACCCTGGGACTGTACATGGGAACTCTAACCCTGGGACTGTACATGGGGATTCTAACCCTGGGGCTGTACATGGGGATTCTAACCCTGGGGCTGTACATGGGGATTCTAACCCTGGGACTTTAAATGGGGATTCTAACACTGGGACTGTACATGGGGTTTCTAACCCTGGGACTGTACATGGGGATTCTAACCCTGGCGCTTTACATGGGGATTCTAACCCTTTGGCTGTACATGGGAATTCTAACCCTGGGACTGTACATGGGCATTCTAACCCTGGGAATGTACATGAGGATTCTAACCCTGGACTGTACATGGGGTTTCTAACCCTGGGACTGTACATGGGGATTCTAACCCTGGGTCTGTACATGGGGATTCTAACCCTGGGACTGTACATGGGGTTTCTAACCCTGGGACTGTACAAGGCGATTATAACCCTGGGACTGTACATGGGGATTCTAACCCTGGGACACTACATGGGGTTTCTAACGCTGGGACTGTACATGGGGTTTCTAACCCTGGGACTGAACATGGGGATTCTAACCCTGGGACTGGACATGGGGAGTCTAACCCTGGGACTGCATATGGGGATTTTAACCCTGGGACTGTACATGGTGATTCTAACCCTGGGACTGTACATGGGGATTCTAACCCTGGGACAATACATGGGGATTCTAACCCTGGGACTGTACATGGGAATTCTAACCCTGGGACAGTACATGGGGATTCTAATCCTTGGACTGTACATGGGGATTCTAACCCTGGGACATCAGATGGGGATTCTAAACCTGGGACAGTACATGGGGATTCTAACCTGGGACTGTACATGGGGATTCTAACCCTGGGACATCAGATGGGGATTCTAAACCTGGGACAGTACATGGGGTTTCTAACCCTGGGACTGTACATGGGGATTCTAACCCTGGGACTGTACATGGGGATTCTGATTCTAACCCTGTGACTGTACATGATCATTCTAACCCTGGGACTGTATATGGGGATTCTAACCCTTGGACTGTGCATGGGGATTCTAACCCTAGGTCTGTACGTGGGGATTCTAACCCTGGGACTGTAAATGGGGATTCTAACCCTGGTGCTGTAAATGGGGATTCTAACCCTGGGACTGTACATGGGGATTCTAACCCTGGGACTGTAAATGGGGATTCTAAACCTGGGGCTGTAAATGGGGATTCTAACCCTGGGACTGTACATCGGGATTCTAAACCTGGGACTGTACATGGGGATTCTGACCCTGTGACTGTACATGGAGATTCTAACCCTGGGACTGTACATGGGGATTCTAACCCTGCGACTGTACATGGGGAATCTAACCGTGGGAATGTACATGGGGATTCCAACCCTGGGACTGTACATGGGGATTCTAACACTGGGACTGTACATGGGGATTCTAACACTGGGACTGTCCATGGGGATTCTAACCCTGGGACTGTACATGGGTATTCTAAACCTGGGACTGTACACGGGGACTCTAACCCTGGGACTGTACATGGGGATTCTAACCCTGGGACTGTACATGGGGATTCTAACCCTGGGACTGTACATGGGGATTCTAACCCTGGGACTGGACATGGGGATTCCAACCCTGGGACTGTACATGGGGATTCTAACCCTGGGACTGTACATGGGGATTCTATCCCTTGGACTGTACATGGGGTTTCTAGCCCTGGGACTGTACACGGGTTTTCCAACCCTGGGACAGTGCATGGGGATTCTAACCCTGGGACTGTACATGGGGATTCTATCCCTTGGACTGTACATGGGGTTTCTAGCCCTGGGACTGTACACGAGTTTTCCAACCCTGGGACAGTGCATGGGGATTCTAACCCTGGGACTGTACATGGGGATTTTAACACTGGGACTGTGCATGGGGATTCTAAACCTTTGACTGTACATGGGGATTCTAACCCTGGGCCTTTACATGGGGATTCTAAACCTAGGACTGTACATGGGAATTCTAATTCTGGGGCTGTACATGGGGATTCCAGCCCTGGGACTGTACATGGGGATCCAACCCTGGGACTGTGCATGAGGATTCTAACCCTGGGACTGTACATGGGGATTCTAACCCTGGGACTGTACATGGCGATTCTAACCCTGGGACAGTACATGGGGATTCTAACCCTGGGACTGTACATGGGGATTCTAACCTTGGGACTCTACATGGGGATTCTAACACTGGGACTCTGCTTGGGTATTCTAACCAATTGCCTGTACATGGGGATTCTAACCCTGGGACTGTACATGGGGATTCTAACACTGGGACTGTACATGGCGATTCCGACCCTGAGACTGTACATGGGGATTCTAACCCTGGGACTGTAGATGGGGATTCTAATCCTGGGACTGTACATGGGGATTCTAACCCTGGGACTGTACATGGGAATTCTAACTCTGGGACTGCACACGGGGATTCTGACCCTGGGACTGTACATGGGGATTCCAACCCTGGGACAGTACCTGGCGATTCTCACCCTGGGACTGTACATGGGGATTCTAACCGTGGGACTGTACATGGGGATTCTAACCCTGGGACTGTACATGGGGATTCTAACCCTGGGACTGTACATGGGGTTTCTAACCCTGGGACTGAACATGGGGATTCTAACCCTGGGACAATACATGGGGATTCTAACCCTGGGACTGCAAATGGGGATTTTAACCCTGGGACTGTACATGGTGATTCTAACCCTGAGACTGTACATGGGGATTCAACCCCTGGGAATGTACATGGGGATTCTAACCCTGGGATTGTATATGGGGATTCCAGACCTGGGACTGTATATGGGGATTCTAAACCTGGGACTGTACATGGGGTTTCTAACCCTGGGACTGCACATGTGGATTCTAACCCTGGGACTGCATATGGGGATTCGAACCCTGGGTCTGTACATGGGGATTCTAACCCTGGGACTGTACATGAGAATTCTAAACCTGGGACTGTATATGGGGATTCTAACCCTTGGACTGTACATGGGGATTCTAACCCTGGGACTGTACATGGGGATTCTAACCCTGGGACTGTACATGGGGATTCTAACCCTGGGTCTGTACATGGGGATTCTAACCCTGGGACAGTACATGGGGATTCTAACCCTGGGACTGTACAAGTGGATTCTAACCCTGGGACAGTACATGGGGATTCTAACTCTTGGACTGTATATGGGGATTCTAACCCTGGGAGTGTACATGGGGATTCTAACCCTGGGACTGTACATGGGGATTCTAACCCTGGGACTGTACATGGGGATTCTAATCCTGGGACTGGAAATGGGGATTCTAACCCTGGGACAGTACATGGGGATTCTAACCCTGGGAGTGTACATGGGGATTGTAACACTGGGACCGTACATCGGGTTTCTAACCCTGGGACTGTACATGGGGATTCTAATCCTGGGACTGTATATGGGGATTCTAACCCTGGGACAGTACATGGGGATACTAACCCTGGGAGTGTACATGGGGATTGTAACACTGGGACCGTACATCGGGTTTCTAACCCTGGGACTGTACATGGGGATTCCAGCCCTGAGACTGTACATGGAATTCTAACCCTGGGACTGTAGATGGGGATTCTAACCCTGGGACTGTACATGGGGAATCTAACCCTGGGACTGTATATGGGGATTCTAACCCTGGGACTGTACATGGGGATTCTAACCCTGGGACTGTACATGAGGATTCTAACCCTGGAACTGTATATGGGGATTCTAACCCTGGGGCTGTACATGGGAATTCTAACCCTGGGACTGTACATGGGGTATCTAACCCTGTGACTGTACATGGGGATTCTAACCCTGGGACTTATCATGGGGATTCTAACCCTGGGACTGTACATGGGATTTCTAAACCTGGTGCTGTACATGGAGATTCTAACCCTGGGACTGTACATGGGGATTCTAACACTGGGACTGTACATGGGGATTCTAACCCTGGGACAGTACATGGGGATTCTGACACTGGGACTGTACATGGCGATTCCGACCCTGAGACTGTACATGGGGATTCTAACCCTGGGACTGTACATGGGGATTCTAACCCTGGGACTGTACATGGCGATTCTAACCCTGGGACAGTACATGGGGATTCTAACCCTGGGACTGTACATGGGGATTCTAACCTTGGGACTCTACATGGGGATTCTAACACTGGGACTCTGCTTGGGTATTCTAACCAATTGCCTGTACATGGGGATTCTAACCCTGGGACTGTACATGGGGATTCTAACACTGGGACTGTACATGGCGATTCCGACCCTGAGACTGTACATGGGAATTCTAACCCTGGGACTGTAGATGGGGATTCTAATCCTGGGAGTGTACATGGGGATTCTAACCCTGGGACTGTACATGGGAATTCTAACTCTGGGACTGTACACGGGGATTCTGACCCTGGGACTCTACATGGGGATTCCAACCCTGGGACAGTACCTGGCGATTCTCACCCTGGGACTGTACATGGGGATTCTAACCGTGGGACTGCACATGGGGATTCTAACCCTGGGACTGTACATGGGGATTCTAACCCTGGGACTGTACATGGGGTTTCTAACCCTGGGACTGAACATGGGGATTCTAACCCTGGGACAATACATGGGGATTCTAGCCCTGGGACTGCATATGGGGATTTTAACCCTGGGACTGTACATGGTGATTCTAACCCTGAGACTGTACATGGGGATTCAACCCCTGGGAATGTACATGGGGATTCTAACCCTGGGATTGTATATGGGGATTCCAGACCTGGGACTGTAAATGGGGATTCTAACCCTGGGACTGTAAATGGGGATTCTAAACCTGGGACTGTACATGGGGTTTCTAACCCTGGGACTGTACATGTGGATTCTAACCCTGGGACTGCATATGGGGATTCGAACCCTGGGTCTGTACATGGGGATTCTAACCCTGGGACTGTACATGAGAATTCTAAACCTGGGACTGTATATGGGGATTCTAACCCTTGGACTGTACATGGGGATTCTAACCCTGGGACTGTACATGGGGATTCTAACCCTGGGACTGTACATGGGGATTCTAACCCTGGGTCTGTACATGGGGATTCTAACCCTGGGACAGTACATGGGGATTCTAACCCTGGGACTGTACAAGTGGATTCTAACCCTGGGACAGTACATGGGGATTCTAACTCTTGGACTGTACATGGGGATTCTAACCCTGGGACTGTACATGGGGATTCTAACCCTGGGACTGTACATGGGGATTCTAATCCTGGGACTGTATATGGGGATTCTAACCCTGGGACAGTACATGGGGATTCCAACCCTGGGAGTGTACATGGGGATTGTAACACTGGGACCGTACATCGGGTTTCTAACCCTGGGACTGTACATGGGGATTCCAGCCCTGAGACTGTACATGGGAATTCTAACCCTGGGACTGTAGATGGGGATTCTAACCCTGGGACTGTACATGGGGAATCTAACCCTGGGACTGTATATGGGGATTCTAACCCTGGGACTGTACATGGGGATTCTAACCCTGGGACTGTACATGAGGATTCTAACCCTGGAACTGTATATGGGGATTCTAACCCTGGGGCTGTACATGGGAATTCTAACCCTGGGACTGTACATGGGGTATCTAACCCTGTGACTGTACATGGGGATTCTAACCCTGGGACTTATCATGGGGATTCTAACCCTGGGACTGTACATGGGATTTCTAAACCTGGTGCTGTACATGGAGATTCTAACCCTGGGACTGTACATGGGGATTCTAACACTGGGACTGTACATGGGGATTCTAACCCTGGGACTGTACATGGGGATTTTAACCCTGGGACTGCACATGGGGATTCTAACCCTGGGACTGTACATGGTGATTCTAAACCTGTGACTGTACATGGGCATTCTAACCCTGGGACTGTACATGGGGATTCTAACCCTGGGTCTGTACATGCGGATTCCAGCCCTGGGACTGGACATGGGGATTCTAACCCTGGGAATGTACATGGGGATTCTAACCCTGGGACTGTACATGGGGATTCTAACCTTGGGACTCTACATGGGGATTCTAACACTGGGACTCTGCTTGGGTATTCTAACCAATTGCCTGTACATGGGGATTCTAACCCTGGGACTGTACATGGGGATGCTAACACTGGGACTGTACATGGCGATTCCGACCCTGAGACTGTACATGGGGATTCTAACCCTGGGACTGTAGATGGGGATTCTAATCCTGGGACTGTACATGGGGATTCTAACCCTGGGACTGTCCATGGGAATTCTAACTCTGGGACTGTACACGGGGATTCTGACCCTGGGACTGTACATGGGGATTCCAACCCTGGGACAGTACCTGGCGATTCTCACCCTGGGACTGTACATGGGGATTCTATCCGTGGGACTGTACATGGGGATTCTAACCCTGGGACTGTACATGGGGATTCTAACCCTGGGACTGTACATGGGGTTTCTAACCCTGGGACTGAACATGGGGATTCTAACCCTGGGACAATACATGGGGATTCTTACCCTGGGACTGCATATGGGGATTTTAACCCTGGGACTGTACATGGTGATTCTAACCCTGAGACTGTACATGGGGATTCAACCCCTGGGAATGTACATGGGGATTCTAACCCTGGGATTGTATATGGGGATTCCAGACCTGGGACTGTATTTGGGGATTCTAACCCTGGGACTGTAAATGGGGATTCTAAACCTGGGACTGTACATGGGGTTTCTAACCCTGGGACTGTACATGGGGATTCTAACCCTGGGACTGCAGATGGGGATTCTAACCCTGGGACTGTACATGGGGAATCTAACCCTGGGACTGTATATGGGGATTCTAACCCTGGGACTGTACATGGGGATTCTAACCCTGGGACTGTAGATGGGGATTCTAACCCTGGGACTGTACATGGGGAATCTAACCCTGTGACTGTATATGGGGATTCTAACCCTGGGACTGTACATGGGGATTCTAACCGTGGGACTGTACATGAGGATTCTAACCCTGGAACTGTATATGGAGATTCTAACCCTGGGGCTGTAAATGGGAATTTTAACCCTGGGACTTATCATGGGGATTCTAACCCTGGGACTGTACATGGGATTTCTAAACCTGGTGCTGTACATGGAGATTCTAACCCTGGGACTGTCCATGGGGATTCTAACACTGGGACTGTACATGGGGATTCTAACCCTGGGACTGTACATGGGGATTTTAACCCTGGGACTGCACATGGGGATTCTAACCCTGGGACTGTACATGGTGATTCTTACCCTGGGACTGTACATGCGGTTTCCAGCCCTGGGACTGGACATCGGGATTCTAACCCTGGGAATGTACATGGGGATTCTAACCCTGGGACTGTACATGGGGATTCTAACCCTGGGACTGTACATGGTGATTCTAAACCTGGGACTGTGTATGGGGATTCTAACCTTGGGACTTTACATGGGGATTCGAACCCTTGGACTGTACATGGGGATTCCAACCCTGGAACTGTACATGGCGATTCCAACCCTGAGTCTGTAAATGGGGATTCTTATCCTGGGACTTTACAGGGGGATTCGAACACTGGGTCTGTACATGGGGATTCGAACCCTGGGACTGTACATGGGGATTCTATCCCTGGGACTGTACATGGGGATTCTAACCCTGGGACTGTACATGGGGATTCCAACCCTGGGACTGTACACGGGGATTCTAACCCTGGGACTGTACATGGGGATTCTAACCCTGGGACTGTACATGGGGATTCTAACCCTGGGACTGTGCACGGGGATTCTGACCCTGGGAATGTCGATGGGAATTCTAACCCTGGGACTGTACATGGGGATTCTGACCCTGTGATTGTACATGGAGATTCTAACCCTGGGACTGTGCATGGGGATTCTAACCCTGGGACTGTACATGGGGATTCTAACCGTGGGACTGTACATGGGGATTCCAACCCTGGGACTGTACATGGGGATTCTAACACTGGGACTGTACATGGGGATTCTAACACTGGGACTGTCCATGGGGATTCTAACCCTGGGACTGTACATGGGAATTCTAACCCTGGGAATGTAGATGGGAATTCTAACCCTGGGACTGTACATGGGGATTCTGACCCTGTGATTGTACATGGAGATTCTAACCCTGGGACTGTACATGGGGATTCTAACCCTGGGACTGCAGATGGGGATTCTAACCCTGGGACTGTAAATGGGGAATCTAACCCTGGGACTGTATATGGGGATTCTAACCCTGGGACTGTACATGGGGATTCTAACCCTGGGACTGTAGATGGGGATTCTAACCCTGGGACTGTACATGGGGAATCTAACCCTGGGACTGTATATGGGGATTCTAACCCTGGGACTGTACATGGGGATTCTAACCGTGGGACTGTACATGAGGATTCTAACCCTGGAACTGTATATGGAGATTCTAACCCTGGGGCTGTAAATGGGAATTCTAACCCTGGGACTGTACATGGGGTATCTAACCCTGTGACTGTACATGGGGATTCTAACCCTGGGACTTATCATGGGGATTCCAAGCCTGGGACTGTACATGGGATTTCTAAACCTGGTGCTGTACATGGAGATTCTAACCCTGGGACTGTACATGGGGATTCTAACACTGGGACTGTACATGGGGATTCTAACCCTGGGACTGTACATGGGGATTTTAACCCTGGGACTGCACATGGGGATTCTAACCCTGGGACTGTACATGGTGATTCTAAACCTGTGACTGTACATGGGCATTCTAACCCTGGGACTGTACATGGGGATTCTAACCCTGGGACTGTACATGCGGATTCCAGCCCTGGGACTGGACATGGGGATTCTAACCCTGGGAATGTACATGGGGATTCTAACCCTGGGACTGTACATGGGGATTCTAACCCTGGGACTGTACATGGTGATTCTAAACCTGGGACTGTGTATGGGGATTCTAACCTTGGGACTTTACATGGGGATTCGAACCCTTGGACTGTACATGGGGATTCCAACCCTGGAACTGTACATGGCGATTCCAACCCTAGTCTGTAAATGGGGATTCTTACCCTGGGACTTTACAGGGGGATTCGAACACTGGGTCTGTACATGGGGATTCGAACCCTGGGACTGTACATGGGGATTCTATCCCTGGGACTGTACATGGGGATTCTAACCCTGGGACTGTACATGGGGATTCCAACCCTGGGACTGTACACGGGGATTCTAACCCTGGGACTGTACATGGGGATTCTAACCCTGGGACTGTACATGGGGATTCTAACCCTGGGACTGTACATGGGGATTCTAACCCTGGGGCTGTACATGGGGATTCTGACCCTGTGATTGTACATGGAGATTCTAACCCTGGGACTGTGCATGGGGATTCTAACCCTGGGACTGTACATGGGGATTCTAACCGTGGGACTGTACATGGAGATTCCAACCCTGGGACTGTACATGGGGATTCTAACACTGGGACTGTACATGGGGATTCTAACACTGGGACTGTCCATGGGGATTCTAACCCTGGAACTGTACATGGGTATTCTAACCCTGGGAATGTAGATGGGAATTCTAACCCTGGGACTGTACATGGGGATTCTGACCCTGTGATTGTACATGGAGATTCTAACCCTGGGACTGTACATGGGGATTCTAACCCTGGGACTGTACATGGGGATTCTAACCCTGGGACGGTACATGGGGATTCCAACCCTGGGACTGTACATGGGGATTCTAACACTGGGACTGTACATGGGGATTCTAACACTGGGACTGTCCATGGGGATTCTAACCCTGGGACTGTACATGGGTATTCTAACCCTGGGACTGTACATGGGGATTCTAACCCTGGGACTGTACATGGGGATTCTAACCCTGGGACTGTACATGGGGATTCTAACCCTGGGACTGTACATGGGTATTCTAACCCTGGGACTGTACATGGGGATTCTAACCCTGGGACTGTACATGGGGATTCTAACCCTGGGACTGTACATGGGGATTCTAACCCTGGGACTGTACATGGGGATTCTAACCCTGGGACTGTACATGGGGATTCTAACCCTGGGAATGTACATGGGGATTCCAACCCTGGGACTGTACATGGGGATTCTAACCCTGGGACTGTACATGGGGATTCTAACCCTGGGACTGTACATGGGGTTTCTAACCCTAGGACTGTACACGGGTTTTCCAACCCTGGGACAGTACATGGGGATTCTAACCCTGGGACTGTACATGGGGATTTTAACACTGGGACTGTGCATGGGGATTCTAAACCTTTGACTGTACATGGGGATTCTAACCCTGGGACTGTACATGGGGATTCTAACCCTTGGACTGTGCATGGGGATTCTAACCCTGGGCCTTTACATGGGTATTCTAAACCTGGGACTGTACATTGGAATTCTAATTCTGGGACTGTACATGGGGATTCCAGCCCTGGGACTGTACATGGGGATTCTAACCCTGGGACTGTGCATGGGGATTCTAACCCTGGGACTGTGCATGGGGTTTCTAACCCTGGGACTGTACATGGGGATTCCAACCCTGGGACTGTACATGGGGATTCTAACACTGGGACTGTACATCGGGATTCTAACCCTGGGGCTGTACATGGGGATTCTAACCCTGGGGCTGTACATGGGGATTCTAACCCTGGGACTGTGATATACCTATCAATTCGTCCAATAAAAAGCGATGAGTTAGGAACGTAACTAAAGGTTTTTATTGACTAAATAACAGAGCCCACCCTCGTGGGTGATCGGGTCCAACAAGGAGGAATACCAGCCAGTCGACTACCTTTATACCTGGGCAGGTAGGTGGAGCCATGGGCGGAGTCGGAGGTGGTCAGCCCAGGTATAACAGCGCGACAAGAGGCGACCTCGTATAGTGATACAACAGTGAGAACAGTGATAACAATACAACAGTGATAACTATAGTGTCACGATAGTGAACGATAAAAGTGGTTTACCACATTCACCCCTTGTTTAGATTTGAGTCCGGCGGGGTGAAGTGTACTACCAGTTCTGGTATGTCAGTCTGTCCGGAGGCCTCGTAATCTTCTCCGATCGTCGCAGCGGCGGTGCTGCATTATCCAGTGTTAATGCTGGTGTCTGCGTGGTCGGCGAAGGCTCGTGGGGTTCCGGCATGCCGTCTACCTGGGCTGGAATTGGGGGGGTGGTTGGGGGGGGTAAAGGTGGTGTCTCCGGAGTGCCCGAGGGTGCGAGGTCTCGTAAGGAGACAGTGTCCTCCCGCCCATCTGGGTAAGCCACGTAGGCGTACTGGGGGTTGGCGTGCAGGAGGTTCACCCTCTCGACCAGGGGGTCCGTTTTATGGGCCCTCACGTGCTTTCGCAGCAAGACGGGCCCCGGGGAGGTCAGCCAGGTTGGTAGAGTGGTTCCCATAGTCGACTTCCTGGGGAAAACAAACATTCGTTCATGGGGGGTGGCGTTAACGGCAGTGCAAAGTAGTGACCGGATGGAGTGCAGCGCTGTCGGGAGGACTTCCTGCCAGCGGGAGGTTGGGAGGCCCTTAGACTTTAAGGCTAAGAGGACGGCCTTCCATACCGTTGCGTTCTCTCTTTCCACCTGGCCGTTCCCTCGGGGGTTGTAGCTGGTGGTCCTACTTGCTGCAATACCTCTCGCTAGTAGGAACTGACGGAGTTCCTCGCTCATGAAGGAGGAGCCCTGGTCACTATGTATATAGTTCGGGAACCCGAACAAGACGAAGAGGTCGTTCAGGCACTTGATGACCGTGGTACTGGTCATGTCTGGGCAGGGGAAGGCAAAAGGGAAACGGGAGTACTCATCAACGATGTTGAGGAAGTACACATTGCGGTCAGATGATGGTAGAGGCCCCTTAAAGTCGATGCTCAGGCGCTCGAAGGGGCGGGTGGCCTTGATCAGGCTTGCTCTGTCCGGCCTATAGAAGTGCGGTTTGCACTCGGCGCAGGTCTGGCAGTTCCTGGTCATGGTCCTGACCTCCTCGATGGAATAGGTCAGGTTGCGGGCCTTAATGAAATGGTAAAGTCTGGTGACCCCGGGGTGGCAGAGGCCGTTGTGGAGGGTCTGAAGTCTATCAATATGCGCGCTGGCGCATGTAATTCGTGAAAGAGCATCAGGGGGTTCGTTCAGCTTACCTGGCCGGTACAAGATATCATAATCGTAGGTGGATAGCTCGATTCTCCACCTCAAGATCTTGTCATTCTTGATTTTGCCCCTCAGCTTGTTATTAAACATGAAAGCAACCGAACGTTGGTCGGTGAGGAGGGTAAATCGTTTGCCTGCCAGGTAATGCCTCCAGCGCCGTACCGCCTCCACAATTGCCTGGGCTTCCTTCTCGACCGACGGGTGTCGGATCTCGGGGCCCTGTAGGGTCCTTGAGAAGAAGGCCACCGGCCTCCCCTCCTGGTTAAGGGTAGCGGCTAGGGCGAAGTCGGATGCATCGCTCTCCACTTGGAAGGGGATGGACTCATCCACTGCGTGCATTGTGGCCTTGGCTATGTCTCCCTTGATGAGGGAGAAGGCCGCGCACGCTTCCTCCGTGAGGGGGAAGGATGTGGACTTCATGAGGGGTCTGGCTTTGTCCGCATAATTGGGCACCCATTGGGCATAGTAGGCGAAGAGCCCCAGGGTTCTCTTAAGTGCCTTAGGGCAGTGGGGGAGGGGTAGCTCCATGAGGGGACGCATTCTTTCGGGGTCGGGGCCGATGACTCCGTTCTCTACTACACAGCCAAGGATGGCAAGGCGCGAGGTGTTAAACACACATTTCTCCTTATTGTAGGTGAGGTTCAGCCGTTGGGCCGTACGGAGGAATTTCTCCAGATTCACGTCATGGTCCTGCCGGTCGCGGCCGCAGATGGTGACGTTATCTAGATAGGGGAATGTGGCCTGCAGTCCGTTCTGGTCAACCATCCGGTCCATCTCCCTTTGGAAGACCGAGACCCCGTTGGTGACACCGAAGGGGACCCAAAGGAAGTGGTATAGGCGCCCATTTGCCTCGAAGGCGGTGTACTGGCGGTCCTCGGGGTGGATAGGGAGTTGGTGGTAGGCCGACTTAAGGTCGATGGTCGAGAATACGCGGTATTGTGCAATCTGATTGACCATGTCAGATATGCGGGGAAGGGGGTATGCGTCCAGCTGGGTGTATCTGTTTATGGTCTGGCTGTAGTCGATGACCAGGCGATTTTTATCGCCGGTCTTAACGACCACGACCTGGGCACGCCAGGGGCTGTTGCTCCCCTCGATAATGCCCTCTTTCAGGAGGCGCCGCACCGCAGAGCTAATGAAGGCTCTGTCCCCAGCGCTGTACCGCCTGCTCTTGGTAGCGACGGGTTTGCAGTCGGGGGTGAGGTTAGCGAACAGGGAAGGTGGCGGCACCTTGAGGGTGGATAGGCTGCAGGTGTTACGCGGTGGGCGGTTTAACATTCGCTGGTTGTCGACTGTGAGTGGGGGGAGGGGTCCACCGTATGCTAGGGTTACACTTTGGAGGTGGGATTGGAAGTCCAGCCCTAGTAGGACGGCAGCGCAGAGCTGGGGGAGGACAAGGAGTTTAAAATTTTTATACTCCGTACCCTTAACCGACAAGGTCACAACACAGTAGCCGCTGATGTCCGTGGCGTGGGACCTCGATGCCATCGAGATTCGGTTGCGCGTTGGCAGGACAGGGAGGGAGTAGTGGCTCACCGTGTCTGGGTGGATGAAGCTCTCCGTGCTTCCGCTGTCGAACAGGCAGGTCGTGGCGTGGCCGTTTACTTTGATGTCCATCATCGACTTGGACAGGTGGTGCGGGCGGGCTTGATCCAGAGTGACGGAGGCTAGTGTGTAGGTAAGCGAGTCGTTGTCGTCTGCGGGCGAGGCGGTCGTCGGGTCCGGAGGCCCGGTGGCAGTCGGGCGTGGTGGGTAAAATGGCGTCTCCCACGGGGTAGGACAAAATGGCGGAGAAGATGGCTGCTCCCATAACTCACATGAGGCACTATTGGGGTCGGTTGCCTTGATCAAAGATGGCCGCCCCATGACTCACGTGTGGGGATGCTGGCCTCAGTTGCCTTGAAAGAAGATGGTTCGCATGAGGCACTGCTGGCCTCTGAAGATCCGCTCCTGCAGGCCTTAGAGAAGTGGCCTTTCTTCCTGCAGGTTGAGCAGGTAGAGTTCCTGGCTGGGCAGCGCGACCTCGGGTGCTTCTCCTGGCCGCAAAAGAAGCAGCCGGTGGCCCGATCGCGGGTGCCCGATGTCGGAGCCGATACCGGGGGTGGCGGTCCCGGTCGGGTCCGGGACGCCGACGCTGAGGTAGGTCCCGAGGGCGGCGCTGCGAAGGGTATTGCGGTAGGGGTCGGGCCCGAGTCCCAGGGTCGCGAGCAGTACCTGGAAAACGCCTCCTGGTCCTGATGGGCCACCTCTAGGGAGAGAGCGAGGGCTTCAGCTTTGTCCAGGTCGAGGTCTTTAGCTTCAAGCAGTCTTTGCCGTGAGTAGTCGGACCGTAGGCCTTTCACAAAGGCATCGCGGATATTATCTTCCGTATTTTCAACAGCCGTCACCGCTTTAAAGTCACAGTTCCTGCCGAGTGCTTTTAGCGCCCGTAAAAATTCAGCTACAGACTCTCCTGGCTGTTGCGGGCGGGATCTTAGGAGGTGCCTAGTGTACATGTAATTTACCGGGCTCCGGTACTGCTGTTTCAGTAGGTTGATAGCGGCCTCGTATGTAGTCATGTCCTGGATGAGTGCGTATACTCTCGGGCTCGCTTGGGCATTCAGAACTCTTAGTTTGGATCTCTGAGGGTCGCCAGATTCTTCCAGGTAGGATTCGAAGCAGTCCAGCCAGTGTTTGAAGTCGAGGGCTGAGTTTGCTGCCTGTGGGTTTAGATCCAGGTACGGTGGTTTGAGGGCTTGCAGCCAAGCCGGCTGGTGTGGCTGGTGTAGCCCGGTGTCTGAAAGCTGCTGTGGCTGTGCTTCTGGGAGGGCTTCTGGCTGGCCAGTAGTAGACATCTTTAAAATTTAGTCAATAAAATTGATATACCTATCAATTCGTCCAATAAAAAGCGACGAGTTAGGAACGTAACTAAAGGTTTTTATTGACTAAATAACAGAGCCCACCCTCGTGGGTGATCGGGTCCAACAAGGAGGAATACCAGCCAGTCGACTACCTTTATACCTGGGCAGGTAGGTGGAGCCATGGGCGGAGTCGGAGGTGGTCAGCCCAGGTATAACAGCGCAACAAGAGGCGACCTCGTATAGTGATACAACAGTGAGAACAGTGATAACAATACAACAGTGATAACTATAGTGTAACGATAGTGAACGATAAAAGTGGTTTACCACAGACTGTACATGGGGATTCTAACACTGGGACTGTACATGGGGTTTCGAACCCTGGGACTGTACATGGGGATTCTAACCCTGGGGCTTTACATGGGGATTCTAACCCTGGGGCTGTACATGGGAATTCTAACCCTGGGACTGTACATGGGGTTTCTAACCCTGGGAGTGTACATGGGGATTCTAACCCTGGGTCTGTACATGGGGATTCTAACCCTGGGGCTTTACATGGGTATTCTAACCCTGGGAATGTACATGGGGATTCTAACCCTGGACTGTACATGGGGTTTCTAACCCTGGGAGTGTACATGGGGATTCTAACCCTGGGTCTGTACATGGGGATTCTAAACCTGGGACTGTACATGGGGATTCTAACCCTGGGATTGTACATGGGGTTTCTAACCCTGGGACTGTACATGGGGATTATAACCCTGGGACTGTACATGGGGACTCTAACCCTGGGACACTACATGGGGTTTCTAACCCTGGGACTGTACATGGCGTTTCTAACCCTGGGACTGAACATGGGGATTCTAACCCTGGGACTGTACATGGGAATTCTAACCTTGGACTGCATATGGGGATTTTAACCCTGGGACTGTACATGGTGATTCTAACCCTGGGACTGTACATGGGGATTCTAACCCTGGGAATGTACATGGGGATTCTAACCCTGGGATTGTATATGGGGATTCTAACCCTGGGACTGTACATGGGGATTCTAACCCTAGGAATGTACATGGGGATTCTCACCCTGGGACTGCATATGGGGATTCGAACCCTGGGTCTGTACATGGGGTTTCTAACTCTGGGACTGTACATGAGAATTCTAACCCTGGGACTGTATATGGGGATTCTAACCCTTGGACTGTACATGGGGATTCTAACCCTGGGACTGTACATGGGGATTCTAACCCTGGGACTGTACATGGGGATTCTAACCCTGGGTCTGTACATGGGGATTCTAACCCTGGGACAGTACATGGGGATTCTAACCCTGGGACTGTACATGGGGATTCTAACCCTGGGACAGTACATGGGGATTCTAACCCTGGGACTGTACATGGGGATTCTAACCCTGGGTCTGTACATGGGGATTCTAACCCTGGGACAGTACATGGGGATTCTAACCCTGGGACTGTACATGGGGATTCTAACCCTGGGACAGTACATGGGGATTCTAACCCTGGGACAGTACATGGGGATTCTAACCCTGGGACTGTACATGGGGATTCTAACCCTTGGACTGTACATGGGGATTCTAACCCTGGGACTGTACATGGGGATTCTAACCCTGGGACTGTACATGGGGATTCTAATCCTGGGACTGTATATGGGCATTCTAACCCTGCGACTGTACATGGGTTTTCTAACCCTGGGACTGTACATGGGTATTCTAACACTGGGACTGTACATGGTGATTCTAACCATGGGACTGTACATGGGGATTCTAACCCTGGGACTGTACATGGGGATTCGAACCGTGGGACTGTACATGGGGATTCCAACCCTGGGACTGTACATGGGGATTCTAACCCTGGAACTGTACATGAGGATTCTAACCCTGGGACTGTATAAGGGGATTCGAACCGTGGAACTGTACATGGGGATTCCAACCCTGGGACTGCACATGGGGATTCAAACCCTGGGACTGTACATGGGGATTCTAACCCTGGGACTGTACATGGGGATTCTAACCCTGTGACTCTACATGGGGATTCTAACCCTGGGACTGTACATGGGGATTCTAACCCTGGGACTGTACACGGGGATTCTAACCCTGGGACTGTACATGGGAATTCTAACCCTGGGACTGTACATGGGGATTCTAACCCAGGGACTGTACATGGGGAATCTAACCCTGGGTCTGTACATGGGGATTCTAACCCCGGGACTGCACATGGGGATTCTAACCCTGGGACTGTACGTGGGGTTTCTAACCCTGGGACTGTACATGGGAATTCTAACCCTGGGACTGTGCATGGGGATTCTAACCCTGGGACTGTACATGGGAATTCTAACCCTCGGACTGTACATGGGGATTCGAACCCTGGGACTGTACATGGCAATTCCAACACAGGGACTGTACATGGGGATTCTAACCCTGGGTCTGTACATGGGGATTCGAACCCCGGGACTGTACATGGGGATTTGAACCCTGGGACTGTACATGGGGATTCTAACCCTGGGACTGTACATGGGGTTTCCAACCCTGGGACTGTACATGGGGATTCTAATCCTGGGTCTGTACATGGGGATTCGAACACTGGGTCTGTACATGTGGATTCGAACGCTGGGACTGTACATGGGGATTCTAACCCTGGGACTGTACATGGGGATTCTAATCACAGAAATCACAGAAATCACAGAAACCCCACAGTGCAGATAGAGGCCATTTCGGCCCATCGAGCCTGCACCGACACATATCCCACCCGATCCCCGTAACCCCTACACCAACACATATCCCACCCTATCCCCGTAACCCCACGTATTTAATCCCCCCTAACACTAAGGGTCAATTTATCATAGCCAATCAACCTAACCCGCACACCTTTGGACTGTGGGAGGAAACCGGAGCGCCCGGAGAAAACCCACGCAAACACGGGGAGAATGTGCAAACTCCACACAGACAGTCACCCGAGGCCAGATTCGAACCCGGGTCCCTGGCGCTGTGAGGCAACAGTGCTAACCACTATGCCACCGCGCTGTACATGGGGATTCGAACCCTGTGTCTGTACATGGTGATTCGATCCCTGGGACTGTACATGGGGATTCCAAAGCTTGGACTGTACATGGGGATTCGAACACTGGGTCTGTACATGGGGATTCTAACCCTGGGACTGTACATGGGGATTCCAACCCTGGGACTGTAAATGGGGATTCCAACTCTGGGACTGTACATGGGGATTCTAACCCTGAGACTGTATATAGGGATTCTAACCCTGGGACTGTACATGGGGATTCTAACCCTGGGACTGTACATGGGGATTCTAACCCTGGGACTGTACATGGGGATTCTAACCCTGGGACTGCATATGGGTATTCTAACGCTGGGACTGTACATGGGGGTTCTAACCCTGGGACTGTACATGGGGATTCTAACCCTGGGACTGTACATGGGGATTCTAACCCTGGGACTGTACATGGGGATTCTAACCCTGGGACTGTACATGGGGATTCTAACCCTGGGACAGTACATGGGGATTCTAACCCTGGGACTGTACATGGGGATTCTAACCCTGGGACTGTACATGGGGATTCTAAACCTGGGACTGTACATGGGGATTCTAACCCTGGGACTGTACATGGGGATTCTAACCCTGGGACTGTACATGGGAATTCTAACCCTCGGACTGTACATGGGGATTCGAACCCTGGGACTGTACATGGCAATTCCAACACAGGGACTGTACATGGGGATTCTAACCCTGGGTCTGTACATGGGGATTCGAACCCCGGGACTGTACATGGGGATTTGAACCATGGGACTGTACATGGGGATTCTAACCCTGGGACTGTACATGGGGTTTCCAACCCTGGGACTGTACATGGGGATTCTAATCCTGGGTCTGTACATGGGGATTCAAACACTGGGTCTGTACATGGGGATTCGAACGCTGGGACTGTACATGGGGATTCTAACCCTGGGACTGTACATGGGGATTCTAATCCTGGGTCTGTACATGGGGATTCGAACCCTGTGTCTGTACATGGTGATTCGATCCCTGGGACTGTACATGGGGATTCCAAAGCTTGGACTGTACATGGGGATTCGAACACTGGGTCTGTACATGGGGATTCTAACCCTGGGACTGTACATGGGGATTCCAACCCTGGGACTGTACATGGGGATTCCAACTCTGGGACTGTACATGGGGATTCTAACCCTGAGACTGTATATGGGGATTCTAACCCTGGGACTGTACATGGGGATTCTAACCCTGGGACTGTACATGGGGATTCTAACCCTGGGACTGTACATGGGGATTCTAACCCTGGGACTGCATATGGGTATTCTAACGCTGGGACTGTACATGGGGATTCTAACCCTGGGACTGTACATGGGGATTCTAACCCTGGGACTGTACATGGGGATTCTAACCCTGGGACTGTACATGGGGATTCTAACCCTGGGACTGTACATGGGGATTCTAACCCTGGGACAGTACATGGGGATTCTAACCCTGGGACTGTACATGGGTATTCTAACCCTGGGACAGTACATGGGGATTCTAACCCTTGGACTGTACATGGGGATTCTAACCCTGGGACTGTACATGGGGATTCTAACCCTGGGACTGTACATGGGTTTTCTAACCCTGGGACTGTACATGGGGATTCTAACACTGGGACTGTACATGGGGATTCTAACCCTGGGACTGTACATGTGGATTGTAACCCTGGGACTGTACATGGGGATTCTAACCCTGGGACAGTACATGGGGATTCTAAACCAGGGACTGTACATGGGGATTCTAACCCTGGGACTGTATATGGGGATTCCAACCCTGGGACTGTACATGAGGATTGTACCACTGGGACTGTACATGGGGATTCTAACCCTGGGACTGTACATGGGGATTCTAACCCTGGGACTGTCCATGGGGATTCTGACCCTGCGACTCTACATGGGGATTCCAGCACTGGGACTGTACATGGGGATTCTAACCCTGGGACTGTACATGGGGATTCTAACCCTGGGACTGTACATGGGAATTCTAACCCTTGGACTGTACATGGGGATTCTAACCCAGGGACTGTACATGGGGAATCTAACCCTGGGTCTGTACATGGGGATTCTAACCCTGGGACTGTACATGGGGATTCTAACCCTGGGACTGTACGTGGGGATTCTAACCCTGGGACTGTACATGGGAATTCTAACCCTGGGACTGTACATGGGGATTCTAACCCTGGGACTGTACAAGGGGATTCCGACCCTGAGACTGTACATGGGGATTCTAACCCTGGGACTGTACATGGGGATTGTAAACCTGGGACTGTACATGGGGATTTTAACCCTGGGACTGTACACTGGGATTCTAACCCTGGGACTGTAGATGGGGATTCTAACCCTGGGACTGTACATGGGAATTCTAACCCTGGGACTGTACATGGGGATTCTAACCCTGGGTCTGTACATGGGGATTCAAAACCTGGGACTGTGATGTGCTATCAATTACACATTAAAGACGGAGAGTTAGGAGAGTAACTAAAAGCCTTTTATTAACAAAGAACAGAGCATGCCTCTCGTGGTTGGCTGGTTTCCAAGAAGGCAGTGGGCTGCAGAGCAGTCACCTTTATACCTGGGCCTGTGTGGGTGGAGCCAAGGGCGGAGCCAGCTGAGGCATGCATAGATACAACAGTGTGCAACAACAGCAACAACGGTGAACAACAATAACAGTTGTTTACCACATTCACCCCTTGTTTAAAATTGAGTCCGGCAGGGTGAAGTGTACTAAAGGTTCGTGTAAGTAAGTCTATCCGGTGGCCTTGTATGCCGTCCTGATCGTCGTGGTGGCGGCGGTGATGGTGCAGCATGCAACATTGAATCTGGCGTCTCAATGAGTGGTTGGGTGGTCAATGACGGGTCCTGGGGCTGCGGCATGCCGTCTACAGGGGTTGGGTTGTGGGTAGTGGTGGATGGCAATGGTAGTGTTTCAGGGGCACCCGAAGGTGCGAGGTCTCGTATGGAGACTGTGTCCTCCTGCCCGTCCGGGTACGCCACGTAAGCATACTGGGGGTTGGCATGTAGGAGGCTCACCCTCTCGACCAGGGGGTCCGTTTTATGGGACCTCACATGCTTCCGCAGTAGGACGGGTCCTGGAGACGTCAGCCATGTCGGTAGCGAGGTCCCCGATGTGGACTTCCTGGGGAAAGTGAACATTTTTTCATGGGGGGTGGCATTGGTGGCCGTACAAACCAGTGACCGAATGGAGTGGAGCGCCGCAGGGAGGACCTCCTGCCAGCGAGAGGTCGGAAGGCCCTTAGATTTTAAGTTTATGAGGACGGCCTTCCAAGCCGTCGTGTTCTCTTTTTCCACCTGGCCGTTCCCCCGGTGGTTGTAGCTGGTGGTTCTGCTTGTAGCAATACCTCTCGTGAGCAGGTACTGACGGAGTTCGTCGCTCATAAAGGATGAGCCCCGGTCGCTATGGATATAGCTAGGGAAGCTGAACAAGGCGAAAAGGTCATTCAGACCTTTAATGACCGTGGTACTGGTCATGTCTGGGCAAGGGATGGCAAACGGGAAACGGGAGTACTCATCAATTATGTTGAGGAAGTACACGTTGCGGTCAGAGGAGGGGAGGGGCCCTTTAAAATCGACGCTCAGGCGCTCGAAGGGGCGAGTGGCCTTGATCAGGCTTGCTCTGTCTGGCCTATAAAAATGCGGTTTGCACTCGGCACAGATTTGGCAGTTCCTGGTCATGGTCCTGACCTCCTCGATGGAGTAGGGCAGGTTACGGGATTTGATGAAATGGAAGAACCTGGTGACCCCCGGGTGGCAGAGGTCATTGTGGAGGGTCTGCAGTCTATCAGCCTGCGCGTTGGCGCATGTACCACGTGATAGGGCATCTGGGGGCTCATTGAGTTTCCCGGGCCGGTACAAGATATCGTAATTGTAGGTGGAGAGTTCAATTCTCCACCTCAAGATCTTGTCGTTCTTGATTTTGCCCCTCTGCTTATTGTTAAACATGAAAGCAACTGAACGCTGGACAGTGAGCAGGGTAAATCGTTTTCCGGCCAGGTAATGCCTCCAATGTCGCACCGCTTCCACAATGGCCTGGGCCTCCTTTTCGACAGAGGAGTGTCAAATCTCGGGGCCCTGGAGGGTCCTTGAGAAAATGGCCACGGGTCTCCCCACCTGGTTAAGGGTTGCAGCTAGGGCGAAGTCGGATGCGTCGCTCTCCACTTGGAAAGGGATGGACTCATCCACTGCGTGCATTGTGGCCTTTGCAATATCTCTTTTTATGAGAGTGAAGGCTGCACATGCCTCTGTTGTCAGGTGGAAGGAGGTGGACTTGATGAGGGGCCTGGCTTTGTCCGCATAGTTGGGCACCCACTGAGCATAGTAAGAGAAAAACCCCAGGCATCTCTTCAGTGCTTTTTGGCAGTGGGGGAGGGGGAGCTCCATAAGGGGGCGCATTCTGTCGGGGTCGTGGCCGATGACTCCGTTCTCCACTACGCAGCCAAGAATGGCGAGGCGCGTGGTGCGAAACATACATTTGTCCTTGTTGTATGTTAGATTCAGCCGCTGGGCCGTACGGAGGAATTTCTCTAGGTTAACGTCATGGTCCTGCTGGTCGTGGCCGCAGATGGTGATGTTGTCTAGATAGGGGAAGGTGGCCTGCAGCACGTTCTGGTCAACCATTCGGTCCATCTCCCTTTGGAAGACCGAAACCCCGTTGGTGACGCCGAAGGGGACTCGGAGGAAGTGGTAGAGACGACCGTCAGCTTCAAAAGCTGTGTACTGGCGGTCCTCAGCCCTGATGGGGAGCTGGTGGTATGCCGACTTCAGATCAATCGTCGAGAACACCCGGTATTGTGCTATCTGATTGACCATGTCAGATATGCGGGGGAGTGGGTATGCATCTAACTGGGTGTAGCGATTGATCGTCTGGCTGTAGTCAATAACTAGGCGCTGTTTTTCGCCAGTCTTCACTACCACCACTTGTGCTCGCCATGGGCTAGTGCTACCCTCAATAATCCCTTCCTTCAGAAGTCTTGCTACTTCGGATTTAATGAAGCTCCTATGCCCGGCACTGTACCGCCTGCTTTTGGTAGCGATGGGCTTACAGTCGCGGGTGAGGTTAGCGAACAAGGTGGGGGGGGAGACTTTAAGCGTGGAGAGGCTGCAAATGGTGTGCGGCGGGCGATTTAAAAGCTGCTGGCTGCAGACTGTGAGTGGGGGGAGGGGTCCGCCGTACGCTAATGTGACACTTTTAAGGTGGCACTGAAAATCCAACCCCAGTAGAACGGCAGCGCAGAGATGGGGCAGGACAAGAAGTTTAAAATTTTTGTATTCTGTGCCCCTTACTGAAAGGGTCACTACACAGTAGCCACCGACGTCTGCTGAATGGGATTTGGAAGCCACAGAGATCCGATGGCGCGTTGGCAGGACCGGGAGAGAGTAACTGCGCACCGTGTCGGGGTGGATAAAGCTCTCCGTGCTCCCGCTGTCGAAAAGGCAGGTAGTGGCGCGGCCGTTTACCGTAATGTCCATCATGGACCTGGACAGTTGGTGAGGGAGAGATTGGTCCAGCGTCACGGAGGCCAGTGTATGGTCGAGCGAGTCGCTGTGGTCGTCAGACGAGGCGGTGGTTGAGTCCGGGTCACCCGCGATTGGAGTTGGAGGCATCCAAGATGGCGGACAAAATGGCTGCGCCCATGATCCCGATCCCCACGCGGCTGGAGGTGTCCAAGATGGCGGACAAGATGGCTGCCCCCACGGTTCACACGCGGTGCTGCTGGCATTAGCAGTTTTACCTTTGCAGGCACTGACGTAGTGTCCTTTCTTCCCGCAGCCAGAGCAGGTAGCGTTTTTCGCCGGGCAGCGTGCTCTGGGGTGTTTTGCCTGGCCACAAAAGTAACATTTCGGGCCCTTGGACATCGCTGCAGCAGTTGGTGCCGGGGGTGGCGATCTCATGACCCAAGGTTGCGGCGTCCACGGTGCGGAGCGGTTAGGGGAGAATGCGTCCATATTCCGGTGGGCAGCGTCTAGCGAGAGCGCGAGGGACACTGCCTTCTTCAGGTCGATTTCACCCTCCTCCAGCAGTCTCTGCCGGGAGTAGTCGGACTTGAGGCCCGCAACGAAAGCATCTCAGATAAGTCCCTCCGTGTGTGTCGCGGCCGATACCTCTTTACAATCGCAGGCTTGGCCGAGTATCTGTAGTGCCCGTAGGAATGCCTCCACCAATTCCCCGGACTGCTGTTTGCGGGATCTCAGGAGGTGTCTGGCATAAACCGTATTTACCGGGCGTGTGTATTGTCCTTTTAGCAGATCGATAGCCGCTGCGTAGGTAGTCGCGTCCTGGATGAGCGTGTAGACTTGGTGGCCCACCTTGGAGGCCAGGATTTTTAGTTTGTTTCCATCTAGTGTCACGGCTGAGGTTTCCAGGTAAGCTTCGAAGCAACGCAGCCATTGTGTGAACTTGGTAGACGAACCCGCCTCTTGAGGGTCTAGGTCCAGGCATGTTGGTCTGAGGGCATGCAGCAGCGCCTGCTGCTCAGCATTTGGTGCCGTCATTTGCTGCAGCGCCGGCTGCTCAGCGTTTTGTGCCGACATTTTGTTTTTGTTAATAAAATTGATGCGCTATCAATTACTCATAAAAGACGGAGAGTTAGGAGAGTAACTAAAAGGCTTTTATTAACAAAGAACAGAGCATGCCTCTCGTGGTTGACTGGTTTCCAAGAAGGCAGGGGGCTGCAGAGCAGTCACCTTTATACCTGGGCATGTGGGTGGAGCCAGGGGCGGAGCCAGCTGAGGCATGCATAGATACAACAGTGTGCAACAACAGCAACAACGGTGAACAACAATAACAGTGGTTTACCACAGACTGTACATGGGGATTCCACCCCTGGGACTGTACATGGGGATTCCAACCATGGGACTTGTCGTGTATGTGCCTTTAGGAGCCCCCTGTGTACTGTAATGCCGGTAATGGCCACTCGGGCTATATAAGCCTGTATATTGTGTTGTATCAGTTAGTTCCCCTCCAGACTTTGTTCAGTAAACACCTGTGAAACCAACTCCTGTCTTCAGTGTCTCAATTAACACACGGACACAATAATGGCGACGAATTGGAAACAGACTTACCTGCAATTCGGCAGCACCTCAAGGACATCGATTCCTCTGACGTCCAATGTTGAAGAAAAGCAAGAAAAAGAAAAAGCTGTGGTTTCACCAGCTAGCCGAGCTGGTGGCAGGTACTGCAATAATCCTTCCTGGGTGTCGGGCTGGGGCTCCAGCGGCTGGCTCTGCAGCGAGGCC
Source organism: Somniosus microcephalus (assembly GCF_052327205.1). NCBI lineage: Eukaryota > Metazoa > Chordata > Chondrichthyes > Squaliformes > Somniosidae > Somniosus > Somniosus microcephalus. The sequence continues at coordinate 73,428,392 of NC_140990.1, forward strand.
AAGCAGCGAAGGCAGAGGCAAACAGTAACAAATGGGGAGGGAGCACTCGGGATACGGCCGGCGCTGCAAGCAGGTCGGCGTTCAGACCTAGCAGAGAGAGTTCGGTGGGAACGAGTCTCCACCTGTAAATAAATAAAAAAATTTAAAAAAACGCGAAAACAGCGTTGTCATCGGCAGCAGCGGCGGGGAAGCGCAGGAAGCACCATATCTTTTCTGCAGAAAAGAAAGCAAAGCGCGGGAAGCGCCATTTTTTTTGCAGGATGCCTAAGGCTGACAATATTGATGCTTTTGATAACAATATGGAGGATTGGACCACATATGTGGAAAGAGTGGAGGTATATTGCAACGCAAATGGAATAGAAAATGATAAAAAAGCATCAGTACTTCTAAATCTAATAGGCGCAAAGACTTACGGGCTGTTGCGAAACTTAATCACTCCAGCCAAACCAAAGGACAAGAATTTTAAAGAAATTGTTGATACCCTACAGGAGCATTTAAACCCAACACCGCTGCTGATAGCGGAACGATTCAAATTCTTCAAGAGGAATCAACACAAGAATGAAAGTAACGCTGATTACCTCACCGAATTAAGAAAGCTATCAAAGCACTGCCAATTCGGGGCAGGACTAGCAGATTATCTTCGAGACAAATTCGTCTGCGGTCTCCTAAGTGAAGGAACACAGAAAAGGCTGCTTTCTGAGAAAGATTTAACACTGGACAAGGCTTTCAGTATGGCTGTATCATACGAAGCAGCCGCTTGAGGAGCTGCAGAGATGCAACAAAAGACACAGGACTTCGGCACCCATGAAATGACACAGGGTTTCGAGAGATGTTATCGCTACGGCAGATCCACCCATGACCAGAGGGACTGCTGGTTCAAGGACAAAGCATGCAGGCAATGTGGGAAGATCGGACACATTGCATGGGTATGCCGATCTCGACAAAAAAAATCCACGGACAGGAAAAAAAAAATCAATAAAGAAAAGTACAGAAAGGTACAAATGATGACGGACAGTAGCTCCGAAGACCAGAAGAGCGATAGCGACTCCGAAAACAAGAGTCTAAGCTGTCTCAAATTACATAATGTAATTGCCAAAGAAGATTACCAGACCATTTGGGTTACCCTCACGATAGCAGGGTCCCCAGTTAAAATGGAGCTAGATTCGGGATCAGCTCTGACCGTCATAAATCGATGGGATTACGAGTGGCTATTTCCGCATATACCTTTAAAAGACACATCCATTATCTTGAAAACATATACGGGGCAGAAACTATACCCCAAAGGAAAAATAAGGGTGCCTGTTGTATACAATGGCAAGGAAATACAAAAGTTGTATTTATACGTTCTACAAGATGGTGGTCCACCGCTGTTGGGACGTGAATGGATCAGGAAAATACGTTTAGACTGGCACTCCATTCAGGCACTGACGGTGACCAGTAAGGAAAAAAATGATGATGACGTCATACCTGAACGATTAAAAGACATCTTCGCCAACACCAAAGAAGTGTTTCAAGAGAAACTAGGAACCTTGAAAGGCATCACCGCCTCAATAAAAGTGGAAGATGCGGCAATTCCCAAGTTTTTTAAGGCAAGACCGGTGCCAAACGCAATTCGTCCAGCAGTCGAGGCAGAGCTGGAGGATTTGGAAAAGGCAGGCGTATTATCCAAAATAGATTGGAGCGAGTGGGCAACACCCATCGTCCCAGTCATGAAGAAAACGTTGAATAATGATAAATCTGAAGAACAGAGAAAAATTCGCATCTGTGGAGACTTCAAGGTGACTGTAAAGCCGGTCCTTCACACGGTACAGTATCCTCTTCCGAGGATAGAAGATATTTTCGCCTCACTATCCGGAGGGAAACGTTTCACCAAAATTGACTTGGCACAGGCATATCTACAGATGGAGGTTGAAGAGGCCTCTAAAAAGTATCTCACGATAAATACACACAAAGGACTGTACCAGTACAATCGACTGGTTTTCGGAGTGGCATCCGCTCCAGCTATCTGGCAAAGAGCTATGGAGCAAGTCCTCCAAGGGATTCCGGGGACTCAATGCTACCTAGACGACATCCTTGTAACAGGAGAAAACAACAACGAGCACCTTGCCAATTTGGAGCAGGTACTCACTAGGCTGAGAGAACGGGGCCTACGAGCAAATCGCCCCAAGTGCGAATTTTTCCAGAATCAAATATCATATTGTGGCCACATAATTAACAAGGAAGGGTTGCATAAGTCACCTGAAAAAATTGAAGCGGTCATAAAAGCCCCAGCACCTGAAAATGTTTCACAATTAAGGTCGTTCCTGGGATTAATAAATTACTATCATAAATTTTTACCGAACTTATCAACTCTTCTGCACCCTCTTAATGAACTGCTACAAACAGGAGTAATTTGGAAATGGAGCGAAGACTGTAAACGTGCCTTCCATAAATGCAAAGACTTAATCACGTCCAAAGAAGTTTTGGCTCATTACAACCCATCACTGCCAATCAGACTGGCGTGCGATGCATCCCCTTACGGCGTAGAAGCGGTATTATCGCATAAATTCCCTGATGGCTCGGAACGGCCGGCAGCTTTTGCGTCACGCTCATTGAACTCAGCTGAGCGTAACTATGCCCAAATCGACAGGGAAGCACTCAGCCTGGTATGGGGAGTGAAGAAATTCAACCATTACCTACACGGACAAAAATTTACCTTGTTGACTGACCATCAACCCCTCATCTCCATATTCAACCCTAAAAAGGGTGTTCCCATTATGACAGCGCAAAGGCTACAGAGGTGGTCCCTTTTTGTAGGGGCACAACAATATAACATAGAATACAAAGGATCAAAACAGCATGGGAATGCTGATGGTTTATCGCACCTACCGTTGCCAACGGTAGAAGAGGCACCTACCGTAGACCCAGTGGAGATTTTCCACTCTACCATAGTCGAATGTCTACCAGTAACAAATTCTGCCATTGAAAGGGAAACTAGAAATGACCCGACTCTCTCACGAGTCTACGATTTAACAGTGAAGGGATGGCCAGCACATGGCGAACCACTGTTGCCAGCATTCTCGCAAAGAAGAGAACAGCTGTCAGTGTGCCGAGGAACCTTGATGTGTGGATCCAGAGTGGTGATTCCACCCAAACTCCAGGATAAAGTTCTAAAGGAGCTCCACGAGGGACATCTGGGTGGAGTGAAAATGAAGAAGCTAGCCAGGGCGTTTGTATGGTGGCCAGGTATCGATGGAGACATCGAAGAAATGACCAAGAGCTGCCTAGGATGCCAGAAGGTCCAAAACGCTCCACCACAAGCCCCTCTACATCCATGGGAGTGGCCCTCATCTCCATGGCAAAGGGTACACATCGACTTTGCTGGTCCATTTATGGACTCAATGTTCTTAATCGCAGTTGATGCACACTCCAAGTGGCCGGAGGTAATAAAGATGTCCTCCACCACCACGGAAAAAACCATCACAGTATTAAGGACCATATTTGCCAGGAATGGGCTGCCTGAACAGATCTGTTCTGATAATGGACCGCAATTTGTGTCCGAAGAATTCAGGAAGTTCTTAAAAAACAATGGGGTTAAGCACTACACGTCCGCCCCATACCATCCCGCCACCAATGGATTGGCTGAAAGGTTTGTCCAGACCTTCAAGAAGGCCATAAAGGCCATGGGTAATGAAGACATAAAACTTCAGCATAAGGTGGAAAACTTCTTGTTTGCATACAGGAATGCAACATATATGGTTACAAACCAAACTCCCGCCATGATTTTCTTCAATAGAAGCCTAAGATGCCGGCTGGATTTGATCAAGCCAAACATCAGAAGGGACGTGGAGAACCGACAATTTCAAGGCATGAATGAAAGGCCAACTAGAACCTTCCAGATAGGTCAACAAGTTTTGGCCCGGGACTACCGTACCGAGAAATGGCAGCCTGGAACTATCTGCACACGACTAGGACCGCTGATGTATACCGTGGACATTGGAGAAAGCATAATAAGGCGCCATGCTGACCAAATCATAGAGTCATCCAAAAAGGGACAACCTACACCACAACTCTATATGCCTAATGATGAAGTAGAGATACCCATAGTATCTACCTCCGATCCGGTGATACTGGAACCCGATGAACCCGACACTGACATTCCAGCCGAATCAGCCTTGCCAAAAGAACCTACTACACCACCAGAATCTACTACACCACCGAGGCGTTATCCGGACCGAGTCAGGAAGCCTCCAGAGATACTGACTTATAATTGATTAACTGCAGCAATGTGTAGATTATTTTTCTTGTAACATGTAATTAATGATTACTTAAAATATTATGTACTTGTTGGCTAAAAGGGGAGGAATTGTAGTGTATGTGCCTTTAAGAGCCCCCTGTGTACTGTAATGCCGGTAATGGCCACTCGGGCTATATAAGACTGCATATTGTGTTGTATCAGTTAGTTCCCCTCCAGACTTTGTTCAGTAAACACCTGTGAAACCAACTCCTGTCTTCAGTGTCTCTATTAACACACGGGCACAACAGGACTGTACATGGGGATTCTAACCCTGGGACTGTACATGGTGATTCTAACCCTGAGACTGTACATGGGGATTCTAACCCTGGGACTGTACATGGGGATTCTAACCCTGGGACTGTACATGGGGATTCTAACCCTGGGATTGCACATGGGGATTCTAACCCTGGGACTGTACACATGGGGATTCTAACCCTGGGTCTGTACATGGGGATTCCAGCCCTGGGACTGTACATGGGGATTCTAACCCTGGGACTGTACATGGGGATTCTAACCCTGGGACTGTACATGGGGATTCTAACCCTGGGACTGTACATGGGGATTCTAACCCTGGGACTGTACATGGGGATTCTAACCCTGGGACTGTACATGGGGATTCTAACCCTGGGACTGTACATGGGGATTCTAACCCTGGGACTGTACATGGGGATTCTAACCCTGGGACTGTATATGGGGATTCTAACCCTGGGACTGTACATGGGGATTCTAACCCTGGGACGGTAGATGGGGATTCTAACCCTGGGACTGTACATGGGGATTCTGACCCTGGGACTGTACATAGGGATTCTAACCCTGGGACTGTACATGGGGATTCTAACACTGGGACTGTACATGGGGATTCTAACCCTGGGACTGTACATGGGGATTCTAACCCTGGTACTGTTCATGGGGATTCTAACCCTGGGACTGTACACGGGGATTCTAACCCGGGGACTGTACACGCGGATTCTAACCCTGGGACTGTACATGGGGATTCTAAACCTGGGACTGTACATGGGGATTCTAACCCTGGGACTGTACATGGGGATTCTAACCCTGGGACAGTACATGGGGATTCCCACCCTGGGACTGTACATGGGGTTTCTAACCCTGGGACTGTACATGGGGATTCTAACCCTGGGACTGTACATGGGGATTCTAACCCTGGGACTGTACATGGGGATTCTAACCCTTTAGACTGTACATGGGAATTCCAACCCTGGGACTGTACATGGGGATTCTAACCCTGGGACTGTACATGGGGATTCCAACCCTGGGACTGTACATGAGGATTCTAACCCTGGGACTGTATATGGGGATTCTAACCCTGGGACTGTACATGGGGATTCCAACCCTGGGAATGTACATGGGGATTCTAACCCTGGGACTGTACATGGGGATTCTAACCCTGGGACTGTACATGGGGATTCTAACCCTGGGACTTTACATGGGGATTCTAACCCTGGGACTGTACATGGGGATTCTAACCCTGGGACTGTACATGGGGATTCTAACCCTGGGACAGTACATGGGGATTCTAACACTGGGACAGTACATGGGGATTCTAACCCTGGGACTATACATGGGGATTCTAACACTGGGACTGTACATGGGGATTCTAACCCTGGGACTGTACATGGGGATTCTAACACTGGGACTGTACATGGGGATTCTAACACTGGGACTGTACATGGGGATGCTAACCCTGGGACTGTACATGGGGATTCTAACACTGGGACTGTACATGGGGATTCTAACCCTGCGACTCTACATGGGGATTCTAACCCTGGGACTGTACCTGGGGGTTCTAATCGTGGGACTGTACATGGGGATTCCAACCCTGGGACTGTACATGGGGATTCTAACCCTGGGACTGTACATGGGGATTCTAACCCTGGGACTGTACATGGGGTTTCTAACCCTGGGACTGTACACGGGGATTCTAACCCTGGGACTGTACATGGGGAATCTAACCCTGGGACTGTACATGGGAATTCCAACCCTGGGACTGTACCTGGGGGTTCTAACCGTGGGACTGTACATGGGGATTCCAACCCTGGGACGGTACATGGGGATTCTAACCCTGGGACTGTACATGGGGATTCTAACCCTGGGACTGTACATGGGGTTTCTAACCCTGGGACTGTACATGGGGATTCTAACCCTGGGACTGTACATGGGGATTCTAACCCTGGGACTGTACATGTGGATTCTAACCCTGGGCATGTACATGGGGATTCCAACGCTGGGACTGTACATGGGGATTCTAACCCTGGGACTGTACATGGGGATTCTAACCCTGGGACTGTACATGGGGATTCCAACCCTGGGAATGTACATGGGGATTCTAACACTGGGACTGTACATGGGGATTCTAACCCTGGGACTGTACATGGGGATTCCAACCCTGGGAATGTACATGGGGATTCTAACACTGGGACTGTACATGGGGATTCTAACCCTGGGACTGTACATGGGGACTCTAACCCTGGGACTGTACATGGGGTTTCTAACCCTGGGACTGTACATGGGGATTCTAACACTGGGACTGTACATCGGGGTTTCTAACCCTGGGACTGTACATGGGGTTTCTAACCCTGGGACTGTACATGGGGATTCTAACACTGGGACTGTACATGGGGATTCTAACCCTGGGACTGTACATGGGGATTCTAACCCTGGGACTGTACATGGGGATTCTAACCCTGGGACTGTACATGGGGATTCTAACCCTGGGACTGTGCACAGGTATTCTAAACCTGTGTCTCCTCCAATACAATTCTTTGGGATTTAAACGGTAAAGTCGCAAGAGGCTTCAGGAGGGGTGGTGAGAAACTCCCTGTGTGCAGAGTGAGAATAAATTCAATGAGTCAATGATTGTCTCTCCTGGTCACTGGGACCCTGAAGCCCCGCCCACTCTCTGTTCCTGTACCAAGGTGGTGGGCAATTATACAACAGACATTTGCTCTGCAGATAAAGAAGGACCTGTGGCCTGTTTACAGGAATTCCCTGTTTTATTGATGCGTGTGTGTTAGTCCCAGGAAATCTAAAAATACACGACTGGGAACATCCACAGGGGTGCGATCCTGACATTTACTCTGGGATCACTCCCACTGCGGAACTCCAGCACTGACCCTGCTGAAGGTTGTAAACTCAGGGAGTGGGGCCTCCAGGAGTGGACGGTAAGAAAGCTGGGTTTCGGTATCCTGACAAATATATGGCGAGAGCCAGAGGAATCCTCACTGAGGAACCGTCTGGGGTTTTACCGGCCAGCGTAGGTCTAGGGGTGAAAGATGCCTGACTCCCTGAACTGTTTTACACTGAACCCAGGTCGGGTCGAGGTGAGTTCAGTTTATTAAACCTCAGTCTGCTTCCCCTCAAGCTGCTGAGTGAGTGAATCAACACTTTCTTCACAAATCACCAGAAAGCCAGGCCACAAGTCACAGCCTCAACTCTGTTTATTGGTTACAACTCTCAACTTCTAGTTACATTTGGACACAGGGATGCTTTACAGACCAGTATAAATGTAATCAGAGTCACCCAGCAGTTATACAGTGAAGAGTATCTTAACAAAACAAGCAGCAAAGGTTACCCAGGCTATTCAGTGAATCGCTGTCAATCAACACTAATGGATGCTGAGTATTAATTACAACAGGGACCAGAGTCGGTGGTTATAAATTGGTGAGATTACTTTAATAATAATTCCTTTGATAGCTGACACGTTAACAGCTTTGAACAGCCCGTTTATCAAATAGCTCAAGTCTACGTGTGATTACCAACATTCAGTGTTTACATAACCTCCTCCTCTAGTTGTAGAACAGACTTTCTCCTGTCAGTATAGAGCGAGAGGATTGGGCCGTGACCTGTTTGCAGGCGCGATGCTCTATTCACACATCGAAGGTGAGAGAGATGCTGCAGGCCACGTGCTATGTCCAGTAGGGGTTATTCACATCAGAAACAACCGCCAACTGTCAGAATAAGAACATAAGAACATAAGAAGTAGGAGCAGGAGTAGGCCATACGGCCCCTCGGGCCTGCTCCGCCATTCAATAGGATCATGGCTGATCCGAATCTAGACTCACGTCCACTTCCCTGCCCTCTCCCCGTAACCCCTAATTCCCTTATCTGCTAGGAAACTGTCTATCTCCATTTTAAATTTATTTAATGTTGCAGCTTCCACAGCTCTCTGAGGTAGCAAATTCCATAGATTTACTACCCTCTGAGTGAAGAAGTTTCTCCTCATCTCAGTTTTGAAAGCGCAGCCCCTTATTCTTAGATTATGCCCCCTAGTTCTAGTCTCACCCATCAGTGGAAACATCCTCACCGCATCCACCCGATCAAGCCCCCTCACAATCTTATATGTTTCGATAAGATCGTCTCTCATTCTTCTGAACTCCAATGAGTAGAGTCCCAACCTACTCAACCTTTCCTCATACGTCAACCCCCTCATCTCCGGAATCAACCGAGTGAACCTTCTCTGAACCGCCTCGAGAGCAAGTACAGGTAGACTACCTTTTATCCGAACTTGCGAAAACCGAAACCCTCTAAAATCCGAAGGTTTTTTCATTCAGCGTAAGTTGTGCGCACGACCCCGACCCCCGCCGCCGAACCTGATTCCCGCCGACCCCCCACCGCCGACCCCCACCCCCGACAAATTTCCCAGTCTTATAAAATACCTTCCGAAATCCGAAATTTTCCGAAAACCGAAACACGGCTGGTCCCGAGGTTTTCGGATAAAGGATAGTCTACCTGTATATCTTTTCTTAAATATGGAAACCAAAACTGCACGCAGTATTGCAGGTGTGGCCTCACCAATACCCTGTATAACTGCAGCAAGACTTCCCTGTTTTTATACTCCATCCCCCTTGCAATAAAAGCTAATATTCCATTGGCCTTCCTGATCACCTGCTGCACCTGCATACTAACTTTTTGTGTTTCATGCACCAGGACCCCCAGATCCCTTTGTACTGTAGCACTTTGCAGTTTCTCTCCATTTAGATAATAACTTGCTCTTTGATTTTTTCTGCCAAAGTGCATAACCTCACACTTTCCAACATTATATTGCATCTGCCAAATCTCTGCCCACTCACTTAGCCTGTCTATGTCCTTTTGCAGGTTTTTTATGTCCTCCTCACTCATTGCTTTCCCTCCCATCTTTGTATCGTCGGCAAACTTGGATATGTTGCACTCGGTCCCTTCCTCCAAATCGTTAATATAGACTGTAAAGAGTTGGGGTCCCAGCACTGACCCCTGCGGAACACCACTAGTTACTGATTGCCAGCCCGAGAATGAACCATTTATCCCAACTCTTTGTTTTCTGTTAGATAGCCAATCTTCCACCCATGCCAGTATATTACCCCCAATCCCGTGATTTCTTATCTTGATCAGTAATCTTTTGTGTGGAACCTTGTCAAATGCCTTTTGGAAGTCCAAATACACTACATCCACTGGTTCCCCTTTATCCACCCTGTATGTTACATCCTCAAAGAATTCGAGCAAATTTGTCAAACATGACTTCCCCTTCATAAAACCATGCTGACTCTGTCCTATTAAATTATGTTTATCCAAATGCTCTGTTACTGTTTCCTTAATAATGGACTCCAACATTTTGCCAACCACAGATGTTAGGCTAACTGGTTTATAGTTTCCAGCTTTTTGTCTACTTCCCTTCTGTTACATTAGCAGTTTTCCAATCTGCCGGGACCTTTCCTGAGTCCAGGGAGTTCTGGAAAATAATCACCAATGCATCCACAATCCCTACCGCCACTTCTCTCAAGACCCTAGGATGTAGGCCATCAGGTCCGGGGGATTTATCTGCCTTAAGTCCCATTATTTTACTCAGTACCATCTCCTTAGTGATTTTAATCGTCTTTAGCTCCTCCCCCCCCATTGCCCCCTGTTTGTCCAGTGTTGGGATATTTTTAGTGTCCTCTACTGTAAGGACTGATACAAAATATTTGTTCAGCGTCTTTGCCATCTCCATGTTCCCCACCACTAGTTTCCCGGTCCCATCCTCTAAGGGACCAACGTTCACTTTAGCCACCCTTTTTCTTTTTATATAGCTGTAGAAACTCTTGCTATCTGTTTTTATATTTTTTGCAAGTTTACTTTCATAATCTATCTTCCCTTTCTTAATTAATCTTTTAGTTATTCTTTGCTGGCTTTTAAATGCTTCCCAATCTTCTATCCTCCCACTAGATTTGGCTACTTTATATGCCCTTGTTTTCAGTCGGATACTATCCTTTATTACTTTACTAAGCCACGGATGGCTGTCTTTTCTTTTACTCCCCTTTTTCCTCAGTGGAATATATTTATCTTGAAAGATGTGAAATATCTCCTTGAATGTAGACCACTGCTCTTGTACCGTCTTACACTTTAATCTGTTTTCCCAGTCCACTTTAGTCAATTCTACTCTCATACCTTCATAGTCTCCTTTATTTAAGCTCAGTATGCTGGTTTGAGATCCAACTCTCTCACCCTCAAACTGAATTTGGAATTCAACCATATTATGGTCACTCATTCCAAGGGGATCCTTTACTAGGACATTTTTTATTAATCCTGTTTCATTACACAGGACCAGATCTAAGATTGCCTACCCCCTGGTTGGTTCAGTTACATACTGCTCAAGGAACCCGTCCCTAATACACTCAATGAACTCTTCCTCAAGGCTGCCATGCCCAATTTGATTAGTCCAGTCAATATGAAAGTTAAAATCCCCCATGATTATAGCTGTTCCCTTATTACAAGCCCCAACTATTTCCTGATTTATACTCCGACCAACAGAGTTGCAACTGTTAGGAGGCCTATAGACTACGCCCACTAGTGACTTTTTCCCCTTCTTATTCCTTATCTCCACCCAAACTATTTCACTATCCTGATCCTTTGACCCAATATCATTTCTGACTATTGCAGTGATTCCATCCTTGATTAACATAGCAATCCCACCTCCCTTTCCTTCCTGTCTGTCCTTCCTAATTGTCAAATACCCTTGTATGTTTAGTTCCCAGTCGTGATTATCTTGCAGCCATGTTTCCGTAATGGCCACCAGATCATACCCATGTGCAGTTATTTGTACCGTCAACTCGTCAATTTTGTTACGAATGCTGCGTGCATTCAGATAAAGAACTTTCAAATATGTTTTCTGACAACATGGTTCAGTCCTGGATGTGATTAATAGCAACAATAACAGCAGAATCCACCCCCTGCAGTCACTTGTGAACTCGCTGGTGACTCAGCAGGTGGGATGGCCGAGTGAATCCCTTCCCACACACGGATCAGGTGAACGGCCTCTCCCCAGTGTGACTGCGTCGATGAGTTTCCAGTGCAGATGGGGAACTGAATCCCTTCCCACAGTCCCCACATTTCCACTGTTTCTCCATGGTGTGGGTGTCCTTGTGTCTCTCCAGGTTGGATGATCGGTTGAAGCCTCGTCCACACACAGAACACGTGTGCGGTTTCTCCCTGCTGTGAATGGTGCGATGTTTTTTCAGGCTGTGTAACTGGTTAAATCTCTTTCCACAGTCAGTGCATTGGAACACTCTCACTCGGGTGTGTGTGTCTCGCTGCTTTTCCAGTCACACTGATGTTTGAAATCTTTTCCCACAGACAGAACAGACAAACATTTCTCCTTCCACATTCAAAGACCGATGATATTCAGGTCCTGATGAATTAAGTGACTCTGTCAGAACTTGTTGTGATGTTTGGTTTGAGTTTCCTGTCTGTAAATCCTCCCCTTCTAATACCCTGTAAAAGGAGTTTACAAAAGTCATCACTGTAAGTACAGGCTAGAAATTCAGAACAGACAATTCTAGTTTCTATGGAACATTCTTTCCTCTCTTGTTCCCTAAATCATGTGGTCCAATCAAACTAACAGAAACCAAAATAAGCAACAAAGTCCCTCCAAAAACAAAGGGAACCTTCCGAAATAAACCAGAATGTTGTTCCCAGTATCTGAGAGACTCTCTGTACCCTGAGGTGCCCACCGGTCGAGGAAGGTATCAAGTGAACCAGTGGACACCGCCTGCTCCCTCTCCAGAGCCACCTGGGCACGGAGAAGACTGCAGAACAACAACTTGTATTTATATTGCGCCTTTGCCATAGTAAAATGTCCCAAGGTGCTTCACAGGAGTGTTAGAAATCAAAATTTGACACAGAGCCAGATAATAGGGCAGATGACCAAAATTAGGGCATCTGCCCATATTAGGGCAGATGACCAAAAGCTTGGTCAAAGAGGCAGGTTTTCAGGGGTGTCTTAAAAGAGGAAAGAGAGGTAGAGAGGCAGAGAGGTTTAGGGAAGGAATTCCAGAGCTTAGGGCCCTGGCAGCTGAAGGCACGGCTGCCAATGGTGGAGCCATTATAATCAGGGATGCTCAAGAGGGCAGAATTAGAGGAGCGCAGATATCTCAGGGGGTTGTGGGGCTAGAGGAGGTTACAGAGATAGGGAGGGGCGAGACCATGGAGGGATTTGAAAACAAGGATGAGAATTTTAAAATTGAGGCGCTGCTTAACCGGGAGCCAATGTAGGCCAGCGAGCACAGGGTTGATGGGCGACCGGGACTTGGTGCAAGTTAGGACACGGGCAGCCGAGTTTTGGATGACCTCAAGTTTACGTAGGGTGGAATGTGGGAGGCCAGCCAGGAGTGCATTGGAATAGTCAAGTCTCGAGGTAACAAAGGCATGGATGAGGGGTTCAGCATCGGATGAGCTGAGGCAGGGGTGGAGTCGGGCGATGTTACAGAGGTGCCAATAGGCCATCTTAGTGATGGTGCGGAAATGTGGTCAGCTCTCATCTTGGAATCAAATACGACACCAAGGTTGTGAACAGTCTGGTTCAGCCTCAGACAGTTGTCAGGGAGAGGGATGGAGTCGGTAGCTAGGGAACGGAGTTTGTGACGGGGATTGAAGACAATGGCTTCGGTCTTCCCAATATTTAGTTGGAGGAAATTTCTGCTCATCCAGAACTGGATTCCGGACAAGCAGTCTGACAATTTAGAGACAGCAGAGGGGTTGAGTGAGGTGGTGGTGAGATAGAGCTGGCTGTCATAAGAACATAAGAATTCGGAGCTGGAGTGGGCCATACGGCCCTTCGAACCTGCTCCCCCATTCAGTAAGATCATGGCTGATCTTCGACCTCAACCCTACTTTCCCGCCCGATCCCCATAAGCCTTGATTCCCCTAGAGTCCAAAAATCTATCTGTCTCAGCCTTGAATATACTCAACGACTCAGCATTCACAGCCCTTTGGGGTAGAGAATTCCAAAAATTCACAACCCTCTGAGTGAAGAAATTCCTCCTCATTGCAGTAGTTAGCGTACATGTGGAAACTGACGCTGTGTTTTCAGATGATGTCGCTGAGGGCCAGCAGGTAGATGAGAAATAGGAGGGGGACAAGGATAGTTCCTTAGGAGACACTAGAGGTAACAGTGCTGGAGCAGGAAGAGAAGCCATGGCAGGAAATTCTTTGGCTACGACTGAGTAGATAAGAATGGAACCAGGCGACTGCAGTCCCACCGGGTTGGACGATGGTGGAGAGGTGTTGAGGAGGATGGTGTGGTCAACCGTGTCAAAGGTTGCAGATAGGTCAAGAAGGGATAGTTTCCCTTTGCCACAGTCACATAGGATGTCATTTATGACTTTAATAAGAGCTGTTTCGGTACTGTGACAGGGCAGAAACCTGATTGGAGGGATTCAAACATGGATTTCCAGAAAAGGTGGACACGGATTTGGGAGGTGACAAAACGTTAACAGATTGGAGGTTGGAGATGGGACGGTAGTTTGCAAGGACGGAGGGGAGGGGTCAAGGCTTATTTTTTTGAGGGAGAGAGGCAGGTAGCCAGAGCGACCCCCCCAATGGGCCCCGCCCATCCTGGACCTACAAATTGCTGTTTTCACCAGGCCCCAAGAGCAGGTCCAGGAGAAGATCCTCCGACTTACCCACCCCCCTCTGCACCGGGCGGGCAAAGATTAGGAGCGTGGGGCTAAAGTGCAACCAAGAGTTGAGGAGCAGCCCCTTCAGGTAACTATACAGGGGCTGCAAACTCTCTCACCGAATATATACAAGGCCCGTGGACTCCTCTAGGCCGCAAACATCACATGCGGCCTGGGAGTGGGTGAAGGTGATTAAAAACCTGTTGCCCAGGATGCTCCATCTCCCGGGCACTGGGACCTGGTTGGGAACAGAGACCCTGAAGCCCCGCCCACTCTCTGTTCCTGGCCAAGATGGCCGCGCATGCACCGTGACCCCACCCTGTCCAAGATGGCGGCCAGTGACCCCGCTGACCCGGGCGGCCGGGCCCGTCACCGTGGGGCAAACACGGGGCCTGTGGGCTCTTATTTGGGGCCTGAGGCCTACACCCGGTGTTTATGAAGCTTCCCAGCCCACCCGCGGGTCCAATTCCTCCCCGAGCCCACAGCCTCCTACCGCCTCCCGGAACCGTCTCTTCCGCATCAGACCATCGAGAACACTCGCACTGCGCATGCTCAGAACACAGCCCGGTCCCGCGCCTGCGCACTGGGCTCCTGCAGTCATTGATAGAGCACATTCTGCTGCGCGGGGGCTCCTGAGTAGACACTCGCCATTGAAAGACCCAATTGTTGATCAGAATTTTTTTTGTCAACCCATGGAGGTTGGGGCCGGATGGGAAATCAATAAAAGTAATAAATATTTTTTTTTCTTAAAACAGTTCCCGAACCCTGCAGTATGCACAATCTGCAAGATGTCCAAAATCAGACCCCAACACCCCTTCCACTTCGCCCGGCACCTTCCCGTGCAAGCACAGGAGATGCAACACCTACCCTTATATCTCCCCACTTCCCACTGTCCAGGGACCCAAAGGCCCCTTCCAGGTGAAACAGCGATTTACTTGTACTTCTTGCAATCTAGTATACTGTATTCGCTGCTCACGATGCGGTCTCCTCTACACTGGGGAGACCAAATGCAGATTGGGTGACCACCCTGCAGAACACCTCCGTTCAGTCCGTAAGGGTGACCCCGAGCTTCCGGTGGCCTGTCACTTTAATTCACCGCTCCACTCCCACTCTGACCTCACCATCTCCGGCCTCTTGCATTGTTCCACTGAAGCTCAGCGTAAATTCAAGGAACAGCACCTCTTTCGATTAGGCACTTTACAGCCTTCTACACTCAATATAGAGTTCAACAATTTCAGATCATAACCTCGGCCCCTATCCTGTATATATTTTTTATCCACACCTTTTGTTTGTGCCTTTTGTTCTTCTCTCCCACATGGCAGCTGTCTTTCATTCTGCCAGCGCAATTCACACTTCATCTAGAGCCATCCTTTGTTTCTTAACCTGTCCCATTACCATCCCCTCTTGCCTTGAATATCTCTTAATGTCTCTTTAATTCTCCTGCCTTCCATCCTATCACAGACCTTCCCTTTTGTTCTTTCATCCCTCCCCCCTTTCCCAGCCTCTACACTTGCTTAAAAATCTGTTCCATTTCCTGCTTTTTTCCAGTTCTGACGTAAGGTCATCGACCTGAAACGTTAACTCTGTTTCTCTCTTCACAGATGCTGCCTGACCTGCTGAGTATTTCCAGCATTTTCTGTTTTTATACCAAAATCAGGCCGTTTGGATTCAAGGGCCAGTGAGCAGAATGGATGGAAATTCCGGTACAAAACAGAAATCAGCGGGTAGTAGTTACGGGAAGTTTCTTGGACTGGCAGAAAGTGAAAAGTGGTGTCATGCAGGGATCTGTGCTAGGACCACTTTTCTTCACCATCATTTGGATCAGAAAATGGATGTACATAGGAACAGGAGGCCATTGAGTCCATCTAGCTTGTTTCACCATTCAGTTAGATCTTGGGTGATCTGTACCTTATCTCCATCTACTTGACTTGGTTCAGTCACCCTTACTACTCTTACCTGACCAAAATCTATCAATCGCAATGGGATGTTGTCGCAATTTGCAGATGACACCAAATCGGGTGGTATATAGCCAATAATATGGAGGAGTGCACCAAAATACAGGAAGACATAAGCAGCCTTACAGACTGGGCAGATAAATGGGAACTTAAATTCAATATAGTGAAATGTGAAGCGTTATTTTTGGTAGGAGGAATACGGAGGCCAGCCATTGCTTATCATAGTATCATAGAAATTTACGACACAGAAGGAGGCCATTGGGCCCATCGTGTCTGCGCAGGCGACAAAGAGCTAAACCGTCTAATCCCACTGTCCAGCTCTTGGTCCATAGTCCTGTAGGTTACGGCACTTCAAGTGCATATCCAAGTACTTTTTAAATGCGATGCAGGGTTTCTGCCTCTACCACCCGTTCAGGCAGAGTTCCAGACCCCCACCACCCTCTGGGTGAAAAAGTTCTCAACTCCCCTCTAATCCTTCTACCAATTACTTTAAGTCTATGCCCCCTGGTTATTGACCCTTCTGCTAAGGGGAATAGGCCCTTCCTATCCACTCTATCTAGGCCCCTCATAATTTTATACACCTCAATTAAGTCTCCCCTCAGCCTCCTCCATTCCAAAGAAAACAACCCCAGCCTATCCAATCTTTCCTCATAGCTAAAATTCCCCAGTCCTGGCAACATCCTCGTAAATCTCCTCTGTACCCTCTCTAGTGAAATCACATCTTTCCTGTAATGTGGTGACCATTGCTTGTTTAGATGTGAAGTGGCCGAAGAGCCCAAACACAAACAGGAACTGTGCGATACCATCACCCCAGTGCTTGTATAAACAGTCGTGCCGACAGATGATGCAGAAAGTGAAAGTCATTGTTGCTGAACTTCCTTTGAGGCTAAGCTCGTAAACTGGCTCAACCTGGGCGGGTGGGGCACAACGCTCTACAGAGCAGGTTTAATTCCTGATTTATGCCAAGCTAGCTGACCTCAGTCAGGACAAAAGTTGGATGCTGCAACTGATCTACCAGCGCTCCTGGACTAGGGAGGGAAGCATTAGCCAGCGTTCCTGCTCCTGATTGATATCCGGTGACTCCTGCCGGAAAGTGCGAGAATGACAAGATTAGATACAACAGTGATGCCCCAGCAGTGAATAGCATGCCAACACTCCCGGTCTAGGCTTAAGACACGAGGGATGGCAATCTGGTCAAGGTACCAATGGGCTTCCGGCACCCATGAAACATGGAGAGGGTAGAAAATTGCCAACTTACAGAAGTGGCGGCTGCAATTTAATCTTTTTAAGGCAGAGGTAGATAGATTCTTGATAAGCAAGGGGGTGAAAGGTTATCGGGGGTAGGTGGGACTGTGGCGTAATCAGATCAGCCATGATAAGAAGTTAGATGGGGTAGAGGAACTAAGAGATCTGGGAATACAGTCACCTAAATGACTACATTAGCAACACAAGTTGATAAGGCCATAAAGAGTGCAAAGAATGTACTGGAATTAATTTCCAGAATAGAATAAAAAAGCAGGGAGGTAATGTTAACTTTATATGGATCCTGTGTTTGACCACAGTTGGAACACTGCATGTAGTTTTGGTCTACATACAGGTACACTATCCCTTATCCGAAAGCCTTGGGACCAGCTGAGTTTTGGTTTTTGGAATTTTTCAGATTTCAGAAGTTATTGTTATAAGACTGGGAAATTTGTATTTAATATAAATTTTAAAAGTTCAGGCTACCTCTTGCGACTGTTCCGTGTCTCATTCCCCTTCCTGCTTCTCTGGAAAGCCGGATATCGGCTGACTCCGACTAAGCTGGCCCGCAAATCAGGTCGGGTGGGGGGGGAGAAAAGAATATCAGACGGGCCGCGGTTCAGGTCGGGGTCGGGGTGGTCCGGGGGGGGGTCGGGGTCGGGGGGGGGGGTTCCGGGGGGGGTGGGATGGCGGGGGGGGGTCCGGGGGGGAGAAAAGAATATCGGACGGGCCACTGGTCGGGTCGGGTGCGGGGGGGTAGAAAAGAATATCGGACGGGCCACTGGTCGGGTCGGGTGCGGGGGGGTAGAAAAGAATATCGGACGAGCCGCGGTTCGGGTCGGGTCAGGAGAAAAGAATATCGGACGGGTCGGGGGCCGGGTGGGAGGGGGGAGAAAAGAATATCGGACGGGTCGCGGTTCGGGTCGGGTCGGGGGGAGAAAAGAATATCGGATGGGTCGCGGTTCGGGTCAGGTTGGGGGGTGAAAAGAATATCGGACGGGTCGGGGGCCGGGTGGGAGGGGGGCGAAAAGAATATCGGACGAGCTGCGGTTCGGGTCGGGTCAGGAGAAAAGAATATCGGACGGGTCGGGGGCCGGGTCAGGTTGGGGGGAGAAAAGAATATCGGACGGGCCGGGTCGGGTGGGAGGGGGGAGAAAAGAATATCGGACGGGTCGCGGTTCGGGTCGGGTCGGGGGGAGAAAAGAATATCGGACGGGCCGCTGCAGCTATCGGACGGGCCGCTGTATTGTTGGGTTCACTCTCCCGGTACCTCCTTCACACTGCCCGGCTCGGCCTGCAATCTCCTACCCAGGAGGGAACTCTGTGACCCTCTGCCCTGCTCAGCGTAAGTCGTGCGCCACTCTGGTCATGTCGTGCGCACGACTTACGCTGAACGAAAAAACTTTCGGTTTTTAGAGGTTTTCGGAAGTTCGGATAAAGGATAGTCTACCTGTACTACAAAAATGTGATTGAAGCACTGGAGAAGGCGCAGGAAAGATTTACAAGGATGTCGCCAGAATTAGGAGGATGCAACTATCAAGCAAGATTGAGCAGCCTGTGGCTCTCTTCCCTGGAAAAGAGAAGACTGACAGGAGACATAATATCGCTCGTTAAAGTTATGGAGGGGTTGGACAGCATGGATAAGGAGAAACTGTTTCCACTTATAGGTGAGTCAGAATAAGGGTCAGCAATTTAAGATAATAATTAATTGTTGAAATAAAGTATTTAGGAGGAATTTTGTCACACACCGTGTAGTGAGAACTCGCTACCATGTGGATAGCAATGATGCATTTAAGGGGAGGCTTGATCCATCCATGAGGGAGAAGGCAATAGAGGGATATGGGAGCAGGATGGGAAGAGGAAATTAGAGTGGGAGGAGGCTCGTGTAGAGTATAAACGCTGGCACAGACCAGTTGGGCCGAATGGTCTGTTCTGGTACAGTAATCCGGTGCAGCAGGGGTGAATTAATACTCATGAGGCCCCCATCACACATTCAGTTCCCTAGACATTAACTCCATCTCCCTCCATTGCACTGTCTGCGGCTGAACCAGTTTGTTCGCAACCTCGGCGTTCTATTTGACCCTGAGCTGAGCATCCGATCACATATCCACTCCATCACTAAGATCACCTCCTCCCACCTCCATAATATTGCCCATCTCTGCCCTTGCCTCAGCCTTTCTGCTGCTGAAAGCTTCACCCAAGCCGTTGTTACCTCCAGACTAGACTGTTACAATGCTCACCTGACCGGCCTTCCATCTTCCACCCTTTGTAAACTTCAGCTCATCCAAAACGCTTCTGCCCGTATCTTAACTCACACCAACTTCTACTCATGCAGCACCCCTGTGCTCACTGATCTACACTGGCATTTTTTCACCACTTTCCAATTTAAAAAAACCTTATTGCCAGCTTATTGAACCCTTTAACAGCCTCTCAAGTCGGACTCATAAACAATGAGGCCTCGTAAGTTTTCCTCAGAATGACAGGCCTGAACTGGAGTCAGAAAACACAGTTAGAAAACATTTAGCAATTAAACCAGACTGGGCTGGCCAGAGGTAGGAGTTAGTAAAGGAATAGTGGCGGCCAGCGTACTTCGCACGGTGGCTGAGGACCCGGACACTCAGGCTTCTGTTTAATTTATTGATTCATTTTGTTTATTGCCCCTCCGGCCCCAATCTCAACGAAATTACAAAAAAAAGTTCCCCTCACCAATTGGGGCTTTCAATGATGGGGTGTTTACCCAGAAAGAGTTGGAATAAATGGGTCTTTTTCCGAATGGCAGGCAGTGACTAGTGGGGTACCGCAGGGATCGGTCCTAGGACCCCAGCTATTCACAATATATATTAATGATCTAGACGAGGGAACTAGATGTAATATCTCCAAGTTTGCAGATGACACAAAGCTGGGTGGGCGTGTGTGCTGTGAGGAGGAGGCAGAGAAACTCCAGGATGATTTGGACAGGTTGGGTGATTGGGCAGATGCATGGCAGATGCAGTATAATGTGGATAAATGCGAGGTTATCCACTTTGGTGGCAAAAACAAGAAGGCAGATTATTATCTGAACAGCAATAGATTGGGAGAAGGGGAAGTGCAAAGAGACCTGGGTGTCCTTGTGCACCAGTCGCTGAAGGTAAGCATGCAGGTGCAGCAGGCGGTTAAGAAGGCAAATTGTATGTTGGCCTTCGTAGCGAGAGGGTTCGAGTACAGGAACAAAGATGTCTTGCTGCAGTTGTACAGGGCCTTGGTGAGACCACATCTTGAGTATTGTGTGCAGTTTTGGTCGCCTTATCTGAGGAAGGATGTTCTTGCTATGGAGGGAGTGCAGCGAAGATTCACCAGGCTGATACCTGGGATGGCAGGAATGACGTATGAGGAGAGATTGGGTCGATTGGGCTTATACTCGCTGGAGTTTAGAAGAATGAGAGGTGATCTCATTGAAACTTATAAAATTCTAACAGGACTGGACAGACTAGATGCAGGATGTTCCCGATGGCGAGGGAGT
Organism: Somniosus microcephalus; assembly: GCF_052327205.1. Lineage (NCBI taxonomy): Eukaryota > Metazoa > Chordata > Chondrichthyes > Squaliformes > Somniosidae > Somniosus > Somniosus microcephalus. The sequence continues at coordinate 73,449,290 of NC_140990.1, forward strand.
CCAGAACCAGGGGTCACAGTCTAAGGATAAAGGGTAAGCCATTTAGGACAGAGATGAGGAGGAATTTCTTCACCCAGAGAGTGGTGAACCTGTGGAATTCTCTACCACAGAAGGCAGTTGAGGCCAATTCAAAATATATTCAAGAAGGAGTTAGATATATTTCTGAAGGCTAAAGGGATCATAGAAACATGGAAGATAGGAGCAGGAGTAGGCCATTCGGCCCCTCGAGCCTGCTCCACCATTCAATGAGATCATGGCTGATCGTCCAAATTCAGTACCCTGTCTCTGCCTTCTCCCCATATCCCTTGATCCCTTTAGCTTACCTTCAGCGACTGGTGCACAAGGACACCCAGGCCTCGGTAAGATGAATTAGTGAATCCCTTCCCACACATAGGTAAATGGCCTCTCCCCAGTGTGAATACGCCGGTGTCTCAGCAGGTTGCAGGTCTGAATGAATCCCTTCCCACACTCGGAGCAGGTGAACGGCCTCTCCCCGGTGTGAATGCATTGGTGATTAAGCAGATCCCTTTTGCTTTTAAAGCTCTTCTCACAGTCAGAACATTTAATTGGTCGCTTACCAGTGTGAACAAGTTGATGTGCAGCGAGATGGGATGACTGAGTGAATCTCTTCCCACACATGGTGCAGGTGAACAGCTTCTCCGCGGTGTGAACAGACTGGTGTGTCCGCAGGTTGGATCAATTTGTGAATCTGTTCCCACACACGGAGCAGGTGAACGGCCTCTTCCCGGTGTGAGTGCGTTGGTGTTGCATCAGATGCTTTCTGTTTTTAAAGCTCTTCTCACAGTCAGAACATTTAAACGGTCTCTTATTAGAGTGAACAAGTTGGTGTGCAGTAAGGCTGGAGGAGTTAGTGAATCCCTTTCCACACACGGAGCACGTGAACGGCCTCTCCCCAGTGTGAACGCCCTGGTGTTTAATCAGTTCCTCAGAGCTTTTAAGGCAGTTCCCACAGTCAGAACATTTAAACAGACTCTCGTCAGTGTGAACTCGCTGGTGTTTTGGAAGGTTATTTGATTTAGTGAATCCCTTCCCACACACAGAGCAGGTGAACAGCCTCTCCCCAGTGTGACTGCGTCAATGAATTTCCAGCTGGGATGGGTAATTGAATCCCTTCCCACAGTCCCCACATTTCCACGGTTTCTCCATGACGCGGGTGTCCTTGTGTCTCTCCAGGTTGGACGATCAGTTGAAGCCTCGTCCACACACAGAACACGTGTACGGTTTCTCCCCGCTGTGAATGGTGCGATGTTTTTCAGGCTGTGTAACTGGTGAAAGCTCTTTCCACAGTCAGTGCACTGGAACACTCTCACTCGGGTGTGTGTGTCTCGGTGCTTTTCCAGTCACACTGATGTTTGAAATCTTTTCCCACAGACAGAAGAGACAAACATTCCTCCTTCCACATTCAAAGGCCGATGATATTCAGGTCCTGATGAATCGAGTGACTCTGTCAGATCTTGACATGATGTTTGGTTTGAGTTTCCTGTCTGTAAATCTTCCCCTTCTAATACCCTGTAAAAGGAGTTTACAAAAGTCATCACTAAGTACAGGATAGAAATTCAGAACAGACAATTCTGGTTTATATGGAACATTCTTTCCTCTCTTGTTCCCCCAAAGCTGTAAATCCCCATCCCTCACACTCTCCCTCCTCCCTGTGATGAAATCCAAACCCATCGCACCATCTCCAAATTTATTCCTCTGCTCCCAGTTTTCTTCTGCCCCCGAAGGTGCTGACTCTGGCTGGGTTCAGTTCTACACTCACTGGTTCCCCTCCCTCTCCTCCCCTGAAGGTGCTGACTCTGGCTGGGTTCAGTTCTACACTCACTGGTTCCCCTCCCTCTCCCTCTCCTCCCCTGAAGGTGCTGACTCTGGCTGGGTTCAGTTCTACACTCACTGGTTCCCCTCTCCCTCTCCTGCCCTGAAGGTGCTGACTCTGGCTGGGTTTAGTTCTACACTCACTGGTTCCCCTCCCTCTCCTGCCCTGAAGGTGCTGACTCTGGCTGGGTTCAGTTCTACACTCACTGGTTCCCCTCTCTCTCCTCCCCTGTAAGTGCTGACTCTGGCTGGGTTCAGTTCTACACTCACTGGTTCTGCACCTTATGAACTGCTTCGGGCACTTTATTAAACACACACACAGCAGAAGCACATTAATCTGATGGGAGATCACGGACACACGAGCAGGCAGCAGTGTGGAAACTCCCGAGAGTCCGGCCCCTCTCCAGCCAGTATTTACAGGAGCTGCAACACAGAAGTGTCTCATTAAAGTCACTGATATATTTGTTCACATAAACCAACCCCTCAAAATACTGAGTTATTTCTCCTCCATTTACACACACTCCCTGACCAGTCACCATTTCCCCTCCATTTACAGACGCTCCCTGACCAGTCACCATTTCTCCTCCATTTACAGACGCTCCCTGACCAGTCACCATTTCTCCTCCATTTACAGACGCTCCCTGACCAGTCACCATTTCTCCTCCATTTACAGACGCTCCCTGACCAGTCTCCATTTCTCCTCCATTTACAAACACTCCCTGACCAGTCACCATTTCTCCTCCATTTACAGATGCTCCCTGACCAGTCTCCATTTCTCCTCCATTTACAAACACTCCCTGACCAGTCACCATTTCTCCTCCATTTACAGATGCTCCCTGACCAGTCTCCATTTCTCCTCCATTTACAAACACTCCCTGACCAGTCACCATTTCTCCTCCATTTACAGATGCTCCCTGACCAGTCTCCATTTCTCCTCCATTTACAAACACTCCCTGACCAGTCACCATTTCCCCTCCATTTACAGATGCTCCCTGACCAGTCTCCATTTCCCCTCCATTTACAGACGCTCCCTGACCAGTCACCATTTCCCCTCCATTTACAGACGCTCCCTGACCAATCACCATTTCCCCTCCATTTACAGACGCTCCCTGACCAATCACCATTTCTCCTCCATTTACAGACGCTCCCTGACCAATCACCATTTCTCCTCCATTTACAGACGCTCCCTGACCAATCACCATTTCTCCTCCATTTACAGACGATCCCTGACCAGTCCCCATTTCTCTTTCCACAGTCAGTGCACTGGAACACTCTCACTCAGGTGTGTGTGTCTCGGTACTTTTCCAGTCACACTGATGTTTGAAATCTTTTCCCACAGACAGAACAGACAAACATTTCTCCTTCCACATTCAAAGGCCGATGATATTCAGGTCCTGATGAATCGAATGGCTCTGTCAGATCTTGATGTGATGTTTGGTTTGAGTTTCCTGTCTGCAAATCCTCCCCTTCTAACACCCTGTAAAAGGAGTTTACAAATGTCATCACTGTAGATAGCAACATAGTAACAGGAGGAGGCCATTCAGCCCCTCAAGCCTGTTCCGCCATCCTATTAGATCATGGCTGGTCTGTATCTTAACTCCATTTACCCGCCTTGGTTCTGTAACCTTTAGTACTCCTGCTTAACAAAAATTCTAGTACACTCAGTTTTGAAATTTTCAATTGACCCTCAGCCTGGACAGTTTTTTGGGGGAGAGAGTTCCAGATTTCCAATACCCTTTGTGTGAAGATGTGCTTCCTGAAAATCACCCCTGAATGGCTGAGCTCTAGTTGGAAGGTTGTGTCCCCTTGTTGTGGACTCTGCCATCAGAGGAAACCGTTTCTCTCTATCTATCCTTTAATCATCTTAAACACCTCAATTAGATCACCCCTTAATCTTCTATATTCAAGGGAATACAAGCCTAGTCTGTGCAACTTGTCCTCATAGCTTTACATCGAGTTACGTTCAGGGTAGAAATTCTGAACAGACAGTACTCGTTTCCCTGGAACATTCTTTCCTCTCTTGCCCCTCCTAAGCTATAAAACCCTCGTCCCACACACTCTCTCATCGCCTCATCCTCGCTGTTTGAAATCCCGATTTATCGCAGGCTCGGATTTTTCTCCATTTAAGAACATAAGAACACAAGGAATAGGAGCAGGAGTGGGCCATTCGGCCCCTCGAGCCTGCTCCACCATTCAATGAGATCATGGCTGATCTTCTGCCTCAACTCCATTCACCGGCCCTATCGCCATATCCCTTGATGCCCTTACTGGTCAGGAATCTATCGACTTCTGTCGTGAATATACCCAATGACTGAGAACCACAGCCCTCTGGGGTAGAGAATTCCAAAGATTCACCACCCTCTGTGTGAAGAAATTTCTTCTCATCTCAGTCCTGAATGGCCGACCCATTATCCTAAGGCTGTGGCCCCTGGTTCTAGACTCCCCAGCCAAGGGAAACATTCTCCCAGCATCCACGCTATCAAGCCCTGTAATAATTTTGTATGCTTCAATGAGATCCCCTCTCATTCTTCTGAATTCAAGAGACTACAGGCCTAGTTTACTCAATCTCTCCTCATACGACAGTCCCGCCATCCCAGGAATCAATCTCGTGAACCTTCCTTGCACTCCCTCTATGGCAAGTATATCCTTCCTTAGGTAAGGAGACCAAAATTGTGCACAGTACTCCAGGTGTGGTCTCACCAAGGCCCTATACAATTGGAGCAAGACTTATTTACTCCTGTACTCAAATCCTCTTGTAATGAAGGCCAGCATACCATTTGCCTTCCTAATGGCTTGCTGCACCTGCACATTCACTTTCAGTGACTCATGTACAAGGACACCCAGGTCCCTTTGAGCATCTGCATTCCCCAATCTTTCACCATTTAGGAAATACTCTGCCTTTCTGTTTTTTTCTACCACAGTGGATAACTTCACATTTATCCACATTATAATCCATCTGCCATGTTCTCGCCCACTCACTGAGCCTGTCGAGATCCCCTTGAAGGCTCTTCACATCCTCTTCACAACTGACACTGCCACCTAGCTTTGTATCATCAGCAAATTTGGAAATGTTACATTTAGTCCGCTCATCCAAATCATTGATATAGATTGTGAATAGCTGGGGCCCAAGCACCGATCCTTGCGGTACCCCACTAGTCACAGCCTGCCATCCTGAAAAAGACCCGTTTATCCCTACTCTTTGTTTTCTGTCTGTTAACCAATTCTCAATCCGTGCTAGTATATTAACCCCAATTCCAAGTGCCCTAATTTTGTTCACCAACCTCCTGTGTGGGACCTTATCGAAGGCCTTCTGAAAATCCAGATACACCACATCTACCAGTTCCCCTTTGTCTACTCCACTAGTTACATCCTCAAAGAACTCCAATAGGTTTGTCAAACAGGACTTCCCTTTCATAAATCCATGTTGATTGTGCCCAATCTTACTATTAGTTTCTAAGTGCCCAGTTATTGCATCTTTTATAATAGATTCCAGCATTTTCCCAACTACTGATGTGAGGCTAACAGGTCTGTATTTCACTTCGGGAGGTGCTGTGTGATGGTGGGGTTCGGCCCCAGTCACTGTCTGCCCCCCAGTACCTCACCAAGTGGTAATTCTGAGCTGTGAGCCTATACTGAAGGTGCTGTGTGATGGTGGGGTTCGGCCTCAGCCACTGTCTGCCCCCCAGTACCTCACCAAGTGGTAATTCTGAGCTGTGAGCCTATACTGAAGGTGCTGTGTGATGATGGGGTTCAGCCCCAGTCACTGTCTGCCCTCCAGTACCTTGCCAAGTGGTAATTCTGAGCTGTGAGCCTATACTGAAGGTGCTGTGTGATGATGGGGTTCGGCCCCAGTCACTGTCTGCCCTCCAGTACCTCACCAATTGGTAATTCTGAGCTGTGAGCCTATACTGAAGGTGCTGTGTGATGGTGGGGTTCGGCCCCAGTCACTGTCTGCCCTCCAGTACCTCACCGAGTGGTAATTCTGAGCTGTGAGCCTATGCTGAAGGTGCTGTGTGATGGTGGGGTTCGGCCCCAGTCACTGTCTGCCCTCCAGTACCTCACCGAGTGGTAATTCTGAGCTGTGAGCCTATGCTGAAGGTGCTGTGTGATGGTGGGGTTCGGCCCCAGTCACTGTTTGCCCCCCAGTACCTCACCAAGTGGTAATTCTGAGCTGGGAGCCTATACTGAAGGTGCTGTGTGATGGTGGGGTTCGGCCCCAGTCACTATCTGCCCTCCAGTACATTGCTAATTCTGAGCTTGTGAGCCGATACCGTGAGCTGCCAACATTTTGACCATGGGGAGCAGCACAGCCGCCGGCCCTGGCTGATTCTGTCTGGCAAAGCTGAAGCCAATGGTAGCACAGCAACAACAACTTTCATTTACATAGCGCCTATAATGGAGTAAAACCTTCCAAGGAGCTTCACTCGAGCGGAATCAGTCAAAAACTGACACCGAGACAAAGGAGGAGACTTTAGACAATGTGGGAAAATGCCCAGGTATGTCCTGTCCACAAAAAGCAGGACAAATCCAATCTGGCCAATTACTGCCCCATCACTCTGCTCTCAATCATCAGCAAAATCATGGAAGGTGTCGTCGACAGTGCTATCAAGCGGCACTTACTCACCAATAACCTGCTCACCAATGTTCAGTTTGGGTTCCACCAGGACCACTCGGCTCCAGACCTCATTACAGCCTTGGTCAAAACATGGACAGAAGAGCTGGCTGGAGTCACAGCTAGCACAAAGGAAGATGGTTGTGGTTGTTGGAGGTCAAGTATCTCAGCCCCAGGACATCGCTGCAGATTTGCCTCAAGGCAGTGTTCTAGGCCCAACCATCTTCAGCTGGTTCACCAATGTCCTTCACTTACCACAAGGTCAGAAGTGGGGATGTTCGCACAGTGATCAATTCCATTCACAACTCCTCAGTTAATGAAGTAGTCCATGCCCGCATGCAGCAAGACTTGGATGACATTCAGGCTTGAGCTGATAAGTGGCAAGTAACATTCGCACCACACAAGTGCCAGGCATTGACTATCTCTAACAAGACAGATCTAACCACTGACCCTTGACATTCAACGGGATTACCATCACTGAATCTTCCACCATCAACATTCTGTGGGTCACCATTGACCAGAAACTTAACTGGACCAGCCACATAAATACTGTGGTGACAAGAGCAGCTCAGAGGCTGGGTATTCTGCGGTGAGTGTCTCACCTCCTGACTCCCCAAAGCCTTTCCACCATCTACAAGGCACAAGTCAGGAGTGTGATGGAATACTCTCCACTTGCCTGGATGAGTGCAGCTCCAACAACACTCAAGAGTCTCGACACCATTCAGGACAAAGCAGCCCGCTTGATTGGTTCCCCATCCACCACCTTAAACGTTCACTCCCTCCACCACCGGCGTACCGTGGCTGCAGGGTGTACCATCTACATGATGCACTGCACCAAAGCTTCTTTGATAGCACCTCCCAAACCCGCGACCTCTTCCACCTCGAAGGACAAGGACAGCAGGCACATGGGAACACCACCACCTGCAAGTTCCCCTCCAAGTTACACACACCATCCTGACTTGTACATATATCGCCGTTCCTTCATCGTCGCTGGTTCCAAACCCTGAAACTCCCTCTATAACAGCACTGCGGAAGCACCTTCACCACACGGACTGCAGCGATTCAAGAAGGCAGCTCAAGACCAGCTTCTCAATGGCAACTGGGGATGGGCAATAAATGCCGGCCTTGCCAGTGATGTCCACATCCCAATTCAATTAAAAAATCTAAATAGTAAAACTTTAAGAGTGGTAGAGGAGCAGAAAGAAGTGGGTGTTAGATTCCAGCTAACGCCTTGTCTTATTATTTAATTAATAGGTCCAAGAGTTGAGCGTCAACAACTTTAAGATGAGCAGATTCTCCGTCCTCTACCGTATCTTATATTGATCCATCAAGCAGAGTAAACAGGCAAGTCCCACGTCCGACTAAGGCAAGTTTGTGGGACGCGACCTTCTTTTCCAGAAGCTGTGTGAGTATTTCTAATGGATCCTTCCCTGTCCCAGTGACCAGAAACAGCATCTCTCAGGATCCCTTCAAGCATCTTCCCTCTGATCGAGATCACACTGATGGGCCTGTAGTTCCAGGCTCTGATTCTCCCTGTTTTGAAAATGGGAATGACGAGAGCTGCCTTCCAATCTCAGGGAACAATCCCTGACTCTATGGAGCTGTTGATGATACGGGCAAGGGGCTCACAGAGCACCGTCCCATCTCTTTAAACACCCGTGGGTGGATATCATCTGGACCTGGAGCACCATCTAATTTCAGATCTCCTATTTTATCCAAGATGACAATCCCTTTCTATTTTAATACTTATGATAATATTGCTCCCTGACCAGTCACCATTTCTCCTCCATTTACAGACGCTCCCTGACCAGTCACCATTTCTCCTCCATTTACAGACGCTCCCTGACCATCTCCATTTCTCCTCCATTTACAGACGCTCCCTGACCAGTCACCATTTCTCCTCCATTTACAGACGCTCCCTGACCAGTCACCATTTCTCCTCCATTTACAGACGCTCCCTGACCAGTCACCATTTCTCCTCCATTTACAGACGCTCCCTGACCAGTCACCATTTCTCCTCCATTTACAGACGCTCCCTGACCAGTCACCATTTCTCCTCCATTTACTGACACTCCCTGACCAGACACCATTTCTCCTCCATTTACAGACTCTCCCTGACCAGTCACCATTTCTCCTCCATTTACAGACACTCCCTGACCAGTCACCATTTCTCCTCCATTTACAGACGCTCCCTGACCAGTCACCATTTCTCCTCCATTTACAGACGCTCCCTGACCAGTCACCATTTCTCCTCCATTTACTGACACTCCCTGACCAGACACCATTTCTCCTCCATTTACAGACTCTCCCTGACCAGTCACCATTTCTCCTCCATTTACAGACACTCCCTGACCAGTCACCATTTCTCCTCCATTTACAGACGCTCCCTGACTTCCTGTCTGTCCCGGAGTTTGGCGCGTGGCCCCTTTGCTGAGCGAATCGGGAGAAACCGGGAAGCGGCGGGCGGATAATGTTGAGTGTTTTAATAATGGGGCCTGGGGCCGCATTTGGGGTGTGAGCAGCCCGCGTCCCCTCGGGGTTCATTTTTTAAAAGCCTCAAAAACAGCTTTATGGTCAACAATATAAATACAATAATAAATTTTTCAGGTAAATCAATAATGTTTACAGTACAAACTGCCACTATTTAATAAACCAAGAAAAGAAAGAACCCGTATATGCCAGTCCTACTGGCATCGCTCAATCATTCAGTCATTCATTCCTCCATTCGTTTGTTCGCTTAAGCGTAAATTCTATTGTGCATGTCTACGTGCGTGCGTGTCATTTGTCTACCTGCGTGCATGCGTGCGTTCGTTCATCCGACCTGGCAGGCCTCACGCTCACCCAATAGGATGCCCACTTTCATCCTGGGGAGCGAGGGCCCTTCATTCGGTCGAACGTAAGATCCATTGTGTATGTGTGTGTGCGTGCGTATTATTTGTGTCCACATGCGTGCGTTCACTTGAGCTTTCATTCGTTTGATCGATCGTTCGTACATTAAGGAAGGCTTTAACACTAAATAACACCACAATATACAAAGTCCCATAACCATATCAGAAATCAATTAAAACTTCAAGTAAACTACTTTTAACCAGAACCTGAAACTTCTTCAACAAAACAAGTAAATACCAGTTCTACGCCAGTCCTATTGGCACTCTAATAACTCCTCATTTTCATTTGATGTTATCTAACCATATAATGTCATGATCCTTGGCCACAGTCTTCAACCTTTCCACAGAAAAGAAGCCGACCACTTTCTCAAATCCCGTAAAAGAAGAAAACAACTACTCAAATTTCCTTCTTCTTGCTGTTATCACTCACAGGACCCAGCCATCAAGACATTCATTATTCCTTGCCGATATTACTTTGTTTTGCCTTTTATCTTCCTTTTTTTGTCCTTTTTCACTTTTATCCCGTTCTCTTTTCCCATCTTATGGCTGTTCAAGCACCATACTATAGATGGAAACAGTCTGTCTTTCCTCCACCAAATGGCGGCGCACAAACCGGCCCCCGTCACCGAGAAAAAGCCTCACAGCTGCCACCAGATGGAGCCGCTGGAACTCATTCGGGCCGGAGACCGTTCTTCACCTTTAGAAACCGTGCAGCATGCTCACCCACAGCATCTCCCGACTCCGCTTCTGTCGACCAGCTGCTCCGCCCTAGGCCCCCCGCCTGGGGTCCTCTGTGCTGGGCCTCCCGCCTAGGACACTCTCCTCTGGGTCTTCCACCCTGGGCCTTCTGCACTGGGCCCTCCGCACTGGCATTCCCCGTGAGCAGCCGGGGTGTGGAGCAGCCCGTTCACACAGCACCGAGCAGAGCTGAGCTGCTGAGAATCTTGCAGCCTCCCACGGGGTTCATGATCCCGCTCCCTGAGCTCGGGGTGTGAGCGGCCCCCGTCCCCCCGGGGTTCATGAACCCGCTCCCTGAGCTCGGGGTGTGAGCAGCCCGCGTCCCCCCAGGGTTCATGAACCCGCTCCCTGAGCTCGGGGTGTGAGCAGTCCGCGTCCCCCCGGGGTTCATGAACCCGCTCCCTGAGCTCGGGGTGTGAGCGGCCCGCGTCCCCCCGGGGTTCATGAACCCGCTCCCTGAGCTCGGGGTGTGAGCAGCCCGCGTCCCCCCGGGGTTCATGAACCCGCTCCCTGAGCTCGGGGTGTGAGCAGCCCGCGTCCCCCCGGGTTCATGAACCCGCTCCCTGAGCTCGGGGTGTGAGCAGCCCGCGTCCCCCCGGGGTTGATGAACCCGCTCCCTGAGCTCGGGGTGTGATCGGCCCGCGTCCCCCCGGGGTTCATGAACCCGCTCCCTGAGCTCGGGGTGTGAGAGGCCCGCGTCCCCCCGGGGTTCATGAACCCGCTCCCTGAGCTGGGGGTGTGAGCGGCCCCCGTCCCCCCGGGGTTCATGAACCCGCTCCCTGAGCTCGGGGTGTGAGCGTCCCCCCGGGGTTCATGAACCCGCTCCCTGAACTCGGGGTGTGAGCGGCCCGCGTCCCCCCGGGGTTCATGAACCCGCTCCCTGAGCTCGGGGTGTGAGCGGCCCGCGTCCCCCCGGGGTTCATGAACCCGCTCCCTGAGCTCGGGGTGTGAGCGTCCCCCCGGGGTTCATGAACCTGCTCCCTGAGCTCGGGGTGTGAGCGGCCCGCGTCCCCCCGGGGTTCATGAACCCGCTCCCTGAGCTCGGGGTGTGAGCAGCCCGCGTCCCCCTGGGGTTCATGAACCCGCTCCCTGAGCTCGGGGTGTGAGCGGCCCGCGTCCCCCCGGGGTTCATGAACCCGCTCGCTGAGCTCGGGGTGTGAGCGGCCCGCGTCCCCCCGGGGTTCATGAACCCTCTCCCTGAGCTCGGGGTGTGAGCAGCCCCCGTCCCCCGGGGTTCATGAACCCGCTCCCTGAGCTCTCTCACCTGATGTGTCAGTGGCTGCTGCCAAGGTCCGCGCATGCTCAACTCACCATCTGTTGTTCGGTTCAAAGGTCAAGCCCCACCCCTCACACACTCTGATTGGTGGAGGACCCGCCGCCCGCTCGGACCTCCAGCCCCGCCCCGCTCTTCCTATTGGTCCGGAGCTCCCGTCAATCACCCGGGCAGTGTGAGCTGAGCATGCGCGGGCCTTGGCAGCAGCCGCTGACACATCAGGTGAGAGAGCTCAGGGAGCGGGTTCATGAACCCCGGGGGGACGCGAGCTGCTCACACCCCGAGCTCAGGGAGCGGGTTCATGAACCCCGGGGGGACGCGGGCTGCTCACACCCCGAGCTCAGGGAGCGGGTTCATGAACCCCGGGGGGACGCGGGCTGCTCACACCCCGAGCTCAGGGAGCGGGTTCATGAACCCCGGGGGGACGCGGGCTGCTCACACCCCGAGTGCGGCCCCAGGCCCCATTATTAAAACACTCAACATTATTCGCTTCACACACACCCGGGGTGGGCCTCAGGCCCCGAACAAGAGCCTCCGGGCCGGGCGTTTGCCCCGAGCGGGGCGGCAGCTGCAGGGCTTTCTCCCGGTGACAGGCCCGGGGTAACGGCCGCCATCTTGAGAGGCTCAGGGGGCAGCAGGGCGCATGCGCGGCCCCTTTGGCCAGGAACCAGGAGGAGAGAATCTTGTCAATTTCTATCCTGGACTCACAGTGATGGCTTTTGTAAACTCCTTTTACAGGCTGTGAGAAGGGCAGCATTTACACACCGCAAACTCAAACCAAACAACAACTTACCTTTATATAGCACCTTTAAAATATCACAGTAGCGCAGTCAGACAATAATTGACACACATACTTTGTTTGTGGTCCAGTGCACTGACACAAAGTTCCTTCACAACTGTAACAATTTTATTGCAGTTGCTGTGAAGGCTGAGCTCACTCTGCTCGTACACCTGGTCTCCAAAGGAGGCAAAACAGGACTAATGCTGCCGAGCTCAGCTCTTTTTGATCAGAAAATATCAACTGTTTAGCCTCACCAGGAAATGCACAAAAGAGGCAGCAGTGCTGATTGGCTGCCCAGGAAAGTCCTATTTAGATTAAACTCCTTCACCCAGAGAGTGCTGAGAATGTGGAACTTGCTGCCACAGGGAGTAGTTGATGCGAAGAGCATGGATGCATTTAAGGGGAAACTGGATAAACACATGGGAGAAAGGAATAGAAGGAGATGCTGATAGGGTGAGATGAAGAGAGATGGGAGGAGGCTCGTGTGGAGCATAAACACCGCATGGACCAGTTGGGCCGAATGGCCTGTTTCTGTGCTGTGCAATCTGGGTAATTCTATGTAATAAGAGAGGAAAGAATGTTCCACAGAAACTAGAATTATCTGTTCTGCATTTTTATCCTCAACTTACAGCGATGTCTTTTGTAAACTGCTTTTACAGGGAATATCAGCAGCCTTTGAATGTGGAAGGAGAAATGTTTGTCTGTTCTGTCTGTGGGAAAAGATTTCAAACATCAGTGTGACTGGAAAAGCAGCGAGACACACACACCCCAGTGAGAGTGTTCCAGTGCACTGACTGTGGAAAGAGCTTTAACCAGTTACACAGCCTGAAAAAACATCGCACCGTTCACAGCAGGGAGAAACCGTACACGTGTTTTGTGTGTGGACGAGGCTTCAACTGATCGGCCAACCTGGAGAGACACAAGAACTCCCGCACCACGGAGAAACCGTGGAAACGTGGGGACTGTGGAAAGGGATTCAGCTCCCTGTACCGGCTGGAAACTCATCGACGCAGTCACACTGGGTTCTAATCTGCGGGATTGGGTTCAGGCGATCGTCTGAGCTCACTGTACACCAGCACACTCACACTGGGGAGAGGCCGTTCACCTGCTCCATGTGTGGGAAGGGATTCAGTGATTCATCCACTCTGCTGAGACACCAGTGAGTTCACACTGGGGAGAGGCCGTTCACCTGCTCCATGTGTGGGAAGGGATTCTGTGATTCATCCACTCTGCTGAGACACCAGCGACTTCACACTGGGGAGAGGCCGTTCACATGCTCCGTGTGTGGGAAGGGATTTGCTCGATTAAGCAGTCTCACTAAACACCAACTTGTTCACACTGAAAAGAGATCCTTCAAATGTTCTAAATGTGGGCAGATCTTTAAAAGCACAAGAGATCTGCTGAGACACCAACACACTTACAGCGGGGAGAGGCCGTTCCCCTGCTCTATGTGTGGGAAGGGATTCGCTGAACCATCCACCCTGCTGAGACACCAACGAGTTCACACTGGGGAGAGACCGTTCACCTGCTCCGTGTGTGGGAAGGGATTCAGTCTATCATCCAACCCGCGGACAGACCAACACACTCACACTGGAGAGAGGCCGTTCACCTGGTCGGTCGGTGGGAAGGGATTCACTCGGTCATCCCACTTGCTGAAACATCAGCGAGTTCACAAGCGATTGCAGGGATTGGATTCTGCTGTTATTGCTGCTGTTAATCACATCCAGGACTGAACCATGTTCATTCTGACAGGTGAGGTTTGTTTCTGCTAATGAGAATACCTCCTGTAACTGGGCTGGAGTTTAATATTCTGGATAAATGTCAGATACACAGTGTCGAGTATTTCTTTCCTCCAAGGTAAGAGGAGAGTAATTGATGTCTGTTACCGACTGTTCCATTTTTCGGCCTTTTCTTCTTTCTAACTCTAGATTATCTCAGTTCTAACACCTTCAGTTACTCTCAAGTCCCAGCTCCCCACACCTTCCAGAGAGCCTGTAATAGAAAATGACTGAAGATTTATCCAGTGTAACTATTGCTGTTATCCAAGGAAAAAGGCTTGTATTTCTATCGCACCTTTCACAACCTCAGGATGTCCCAAAGCGCTTTACAGACAAGGAAGTGCTTTTGAAGTGTAGTCAATGTTCTAATGTAGGAAAACCAGCAGCCAATTTCTGCACAGCAAGCTCCCACAAACAGCAATGTGGTATTGACCAGATAATCTATTTTACTGACGTTGATTGAGGATGGAAGGGGATGTGTAAAGAGATGGTCTGTGTATGGAGATGTGAAAGAAGGAAACGGTGTGTGTGTGTGATAGTGACACAGCCTTGTGGTCACAGAACAATGACAGATATCCTTGTGGTTATGGTTTGGGCAGGGCCAGGTCAATAATGTAGTGAACAAGTTGAATATAAATATTGCCAGTGTAGTCACAGCTTAGAAACATAGAGAAACATAGAAAAATAGGAGCAGGAGTAGGCCATTCGGCCCTTCGAGCCTGCTCCACCATTCAATATGATCATGGCTGATCCTCTATCTCAATACCATATTCCTGCTCTCTCCCCAAACCCCTTGATGCCTTTTTTGTCTAGAAATCTATCTATCTCCTTCTTAAATATATTTAGTGACTTGGCCTCCACAGCCTTCTGTGGTAGAGAATTCCACAGGTTCACCACCCTCTGAGTGAAGAAATTTCTTCTCATCTCAATCCTAAATGGCCGACCCCGTATCCTGAGACTGTAACCCCTCGTTCTAGACCCCCAGCCAGGGGAAACATCCTCCAGTCTGTCTGCCATGTCAGAATTTTATACGTTTCAATGAGATCCTCTCTCATTCTTCTAAACTCTAGTGAATACAGGCCGAGTCGACCCAATCTCTCCTCATACGACAGTCCTGCCATCCCAGGAATCAGTCTGGTGAACCTTCGCTGCACTCCCTCTATGGCAAGTACATCCTTTCTTAGGTAAGGAGACCAAAACTGCACACAGTACTCCAGGTGTGGTCTCACCAAGGCCCTGTATAACTGTAGTAAGACATCCTTGCTCCTGTACTCAAATCCTCTTGCAATGAAGGCCAACATGTCATTTGCCTTCCTAACTGCCTGCTGCACCTGCATGTTTGCTTTCAGTGACTGGTGTACAAGGACACCCAGGTCCCTCTGTACATCAACATTTCCCAATCTATCAACATTTAAATAATACTCTGCCTTTCTGTTTTTTCTACCGAAGTGGATAACTTCACATTTATCCACGTTATACTGCATCTGCCATGTATTTGCCTACTCGCTCAACTTGTCTAAATCGCCTTGAAGCCTCTTTGCATCCTCCTCACAACTCACAACCCCACCTAGTTTCGTGTCGTCAGCAAACTTGGAAATATTACATTTGGTTCTCTCATCCTAATCATTGATATATATTGTGAATAGCTGGGGGCCAAGCACTGATCCCTGCGGTACCCCACTAGCCACCGCCTGCCACCCTGAAAAAGACCCATTTATTCCTATTCTCTGTTTCCTGTCTGTTAACCAATTTTCAATCCATGCCAGTTTATTACCCCCAATCCCATGTGCTTTAATTTTGCACAAAAACCTCTTATGTGGGACTTTATCAAAGGCCTTCTGAAAATCCAAATACACCACATCCACTGGTTCTCCCTTATCTATTCTACCAGTTACATCCTCAAAAAACTCCAGTAGGTTTGTCAAACACGATTTCCCTTTCATAAATCCATGTTGACTTTGTCTAATCCCGTTGATATTTTCTAAGTGTCCTGTTATCACATCCTTTATAATCGACTCTAGCATTTTCCCGACTACTGATGTTAGGCTAACAGGTCTGTAGTTCCCTGTTTTCTCTCTCCCTCCTTTTTAAAATAGTGGGGTTACATTTGCCACCCTCCAATCTGCAGGAACTGTTCCATAGTCTATAGAATTTTGGAAGATGACAGTTGGTAGCACTCTCGCCTCTGAGGCATAAGGTTGTAGGTTCAAGTCCCACTACAGAGACTTGAGCACAAAAATCCAGGCTGACACTACAGTGCAGTACTGAGGCACTGTCAGAGGTGGCGTCTTTCGGATGAGACATTAAACTGAGGCCCTGTCTGCTCTCTCAGGTGGGTGTAAAAGATCCCATGACACTATTTCGAGAAAGAAAGACTTGCATTTATACAGTGCTTTCATGACCACCAGACGTCTTGAAGTGCTTTACAGCCAATGAAGTACTTTTGGAGTGTAGTCACTGTTGTAATGTGGGAAAGAACAGGGGAATTATCCCCGGTGTCCTAGCCAATGTTTATCCCTCAATCAACATAACAAAAGGATAATAGCAAAATACTGCAGATGCTGGAAATCTGAAATAACAACAGAAAATGCTGGAAACACTCAGCAGGCCAGGCAGCATCCGCAGAGAGAGAAACAGAGTTAACAAAATTATACATTATCTGATCATTATCACATTGCTGTTTGTGGGAGCTTGCAGTGCGCTAATTGACTGCCACATTTCCTACATTACAACAGTGACTACACTTCAAAAGTACTGAATTGGCTGTAAAGCACTTCAAGACGTCTGATGGTCACGAAAGGCACTATATAAATGCACCAGAGACCGCGTCTGGCTGTTGGTTGATTGACAGCTGAGAGTCCGCGCATGCGTACGCGGGACGGCTGTTTGGGCCGAGTCCGGCACAGCGACCCCTCCCGGTCACCACGGGTAACAACTGCGCATGCCCAGAGGACACCAACACCACTCCCTCACTCGGAGCTGCGCCTGCGCACTCGGATCCTGTCGGACGGAATCGGCGCGGTGCATTCCGGGGAAAGGCCTTGGTGTCGGTTCCAGAGTCGCGATCGGTGACGCAAAGTGAGTTTTCTCCGCTCCGATTGGGTGGAGAATCGCGCGGGGTGCGGGGTGGGTCGGGAGAGAATAAAGTGAAACAGAAAAACCTGAGAGTCCGCGAGGCCCAGGACCGAGCGGCGTCAGTTGGACGGTGGACGTGGTCCTTGGGGACACGTGATCCGGCCCCGCGGCCTGATTGACGGGAGCTTCTGACCAATAGGGAGCGAACGGGGCGGGACTGGAGGAGCGAGCCGGCGGCGGGTCCTCCAACCAATCGGGGAGCCCGAGGGGCGGGACTAGCGCCGGCTGATTGTCTGATCCGCAGGGCAGCGAGTTTCTCCAGTCCTTTGTTCAGGGCCCGGGGCCAGGGGAGGCTGTGGGCCTTTATTCCCCTTATTGGACACAAGGCTCTTTGTCTCACAACACACTGGCTCAGGTTTTAATAGAGACTTTTTAAATTCATCAATAAAAGCAGATAAACCCCGTGCTTCTGTGGCACAAACTTGCTAATATTTTATAGAATCATAGAATGATTACAGCACAGAAGGAGGCCATTCGGCCCGTCGAGCCCGTGCCGGCTCTCTGCAAGATCACTTCAGCGAGTCCCACACCCCGCCCTTTCCCCGTAACCCTGCAAATTTCTTTACTTCAGGTACTGATCCAATTCCCTTTTGAAAGCCGTGATTGAATCTGCCTCCACCATCCTTTCAGGCAGTGCATTCCAGATCCTAACCACTCGCTGTGTAAAAAAGTTTTTCCTCATGTCGCCTTTGGTTCTTCTGTCAATCACCTTAAATCTGTGTCCTTTGGTTCTCGACACTTCCATCAATGGGAACAGTTTCTCTCTATCTACTCTGTCCAGACCCCTCATGATTTTGAACACCTCCATCAAATCTCCTCTCAACCTTCTCTGCTCTAAGGAGAACCACCCCAGCTTCTCGAGTCTATCCACGTAACTGAAGTCCCTCATCCCTTATCCCTGGAACCATTCTTGTAAATCTTTTCTGAGGCCTTCACATCCTTCATAAAGTGCGGTGCCCAGAATTGGACACAATACTCCAGTTGAGGCCGAACCAGTGTTTTATAAAGGTTCATCATAACTTCCTTGCTTTTGGACTCTATGCCTCTATTTATAAAGCCCAGGATCCCGTATGCTTTTTTAACCGCTTTCTCAAACTGCCCTGCCACCTTCAATGATTTGTGCACACATACCCCCAGGTCTCTCTGTTCATGCACACATTTTAGACGTATACCCTTTAGTTTATATTGCCTCTCCTCATTCTTCCTACCAAAATGTATAACTTCACACTTTTCTGCGTTAAATTTCATCTGCCACGTGTCCGCCCATTCCACCAGC
This sequence comes from Somniosus microcephalus, assembly GCF_052327205.1. Taxonomy (NCBI): domain Eukaryota; kingdom Metazoa; phylum Chordata; class Chondrichthyes; order Squaliformes; family Somniosidae; genus Somniosus; species Somniosus microcephalus. Next base: position 73,467,604 of record NC_140990.1, read on the forward strand.
CTGTCTATGTCCTCTTGAAGTCTATCACTATCCTCCTCACTGTTCACTATACTTCCAAGTTTTGTGTCATCTGCATATTTTGAAACTGTGCCCTGTACACTCAAGTCCAAGTCATTAATATATATATATATATATCAAGAAAAGCAGTGGTCCTAGTACCGACCCCTGGGGAACACCACTGTGTACCTTACTCCAGTCCAAAAAACAACCATTCACCACTATTCTCTGTTTTCTGTCACTTAGCCAATTTCATATCCATGCTGCCACTGTCCCTTTTATTCCATGGGCTTCAACTTTGCTGGCAAGCCTATTATGTGGCACTTTGTCGAACGCCTTTTGGAAATCCATGTACACCACGTTAACTGCATTGCCCTCATTAACCCTCTCTGTTGCCTCATTGAAAAACTCAATCAGAATCAGAATCCTGGTGCGGCCAGGGCCCCGGCACCAGGAAACCCAGGGTGTAGCGCCTCCCCCATCCGAGCCGCCGCTTCCCGGTTTCTTCAGCTGGTTCCTCCGAGTCAGACTTGGGACAAAGGACAGGAGCCAGGCTCCCAGAATGGCCCGCAGTCCTTGGAAGCATGCGCACTCTCAGCGGGGAAATCAGCGCGTTGGATAGAGCGGTTTCTGGGGCACGGGGAATTGTGGTTGCTGCGGCCGCTATTAGTCAGCGGCTGTGGGGAAGAGTTTTATTGCAGGCTGATGGAAGGTAGGTCCCTGGCCACCTGTGTAGGTCTTTTTGTTGCTTCAGTTTGAGCTGGAGTGGAGATGGAGGAGAAGCTGCTGGGTTTAACACCCAGTACTTCTGAGCCCAGGAGGACCCAACAATTTCCAATGTGAGACTGTCAAGGGAGGTGGATTCTGGGGGAGATTAGGTTGTTAAACAGACACTGTCCCTACAATGTGAAAGAGTATTGTTTTAGGAACAAGTATTTCTGTAGAGGCTTTTAATCCAGTTTACATCTGCAGATTTGTTTTAATTCATCCTTGGGATGTGGGTGTCACTAGCAAGGCCAGCATGTACTGCCAATCCCCAGCTTCCTGTTGAGAAGGGGGTGGTGGGCCTTCTTCTTGAACCGCTGCAGTCCGTGTGGTGAAGGTACTCCCACAATGCTGTTGTGTAAGGAGTTCCAGGATTTTGACCCAGTGATGATGTAGCAACGGCGATATATGTCCAAGTCAGAATGGTGTGTGACTTGGGGAACTTGGAGATGATGGTGCTCCCATGCACCTTCTGCCTTTGTCCTTCTAGTTGCTGGAGGTTGCGGGTTTTGGAGGTTCTGTCAAAGTTCTGGTCAAGTTGCAGATGTATAAAGTTCATCTCCTTTGCCCCCTCCCACTCCCACCTCTCTCTCCTCCCATAGAGGCCACAGGCCCAGACCAGGTGGCAGATTCCCTTCCCTGAAGGACATTAGTGAGCCAGTTGGGATTTTATGACAATCCGGCAGCTTTCATGGTCACTTTTTTCTAGTGCTGGCCCCACACATTACCAGCTTCATTGAGCTCAATTTCACAACCTGCCTCTTTAGTGGGCTCTCTCTCACGCTCCCTGTTTTAAATTAATTTTACAGGGTATTAGAAGGGGAGGATTTGCAGACGGGAAACTCAAACCACACATCATGTCAAGATCTGACAGTCACTCGATTCATCAGGAACTGAATATCATCGGCCTTTGACTATGGAAGCAAAAAGCACCGCTCACAGCGGGGGGAAACCGTACACGTCTTCTGTGTGTGGACGAGGCTTCAGCCAATCATCTGGCCTATCGAGACACAAGCACAGTCACACCAGGGAGAGGTTGTTCACCTGCTCTGAGTGTGGGAAGGGATTCACTCAGTCATCCCACCTACTGACACACCAGCGAGTTCACACTGGAGAGAGGCCATTCATCTGTCCTGAGTGTGGGAAGGGATTCACTCAGTCATCCACCCTGCTGACACACCAGCGAGTTCACACTGGGGAGAGGCCATTCATCTGTCCTGAGTGTGGGAAGGGATTCAGTCTATCATCCACCCTGCTGACACACCAGCACACTCACACTGGGGAGAGGCCGTTCACCTGCTCCGTGTGTGGGAAGGGATTCGCTCAGTCATCCACCCTGCTGACACACCAGCGAGTTCACACTGATGAGAGACCTTTTAAATGCCTGGACTGTGGGAAGTGCTATAAAGGTTCCGGGGCACTGATATGCCATCAACGTGTTCACACTGACGAGAGACCGTTCAGGTGCTCTCACTGCGGGACTGGGTTCAGGCGAACATCTGAACTCACTGTACACCAGCGCACTCACACTGGGGAGAGGCCGTTCACCTGCTCCATGTGTGGGAAGGGATTCACTCAGTCATCCACCCTGCTGACACACCAGCGAGTTCACACTGGGGAGAGGCCGTTCACCTGCTCCGTATGTGGGAAGGGATTCGCTCAGTCATCCCACCTGCTGACACACCAGCGAGTTCACACTGGGGAGAGACTGTTCACCTGCCCTGAGTGTGGGAAGGGATTCACTCAGTCATCCAACCTGCTGATACACCAGCGAGTTCACACTGGGGAGAGGCCATTCATCTGCTCCATGTGTGGGAAGAGATTCACTCAGTCATCCAACCTGCTGAAACACCAGCGAGTTCACAAGTGACTGCAGGGGTTGGATTCTGCTGTTGTTGCTGCTGTTAATCACATCCAGGACTGAACCATGTTCATTCTGACAGGTGGGGATTGTTTCTGCTGATGTTAATAACTCCTGTAACTGAGCTGGAGTTTAATATTCTGGATATATGTCAAATAAATCAGCTTTGTTTTAAACACATTGTTGTAGATTATTGTCTTTCCCACCTGAGTGTTTAGCATCACCTGGCTGGAGCTCAGAAAGGACAATCTGGGGGAGGATCGTACGGTGGGAACAGAACTTCAGCCTGGACACAGTCCTTCAGGGCCACACTGAGAGGGGCAAACGGCACTTTAGTCTTTCTCGTCTCTCTTCACTGACAGCAAAGTCCCCGTGTGGGTTAATCTCGAGGCATGTGAGAAACGTGTCCCAGCCGCTCTCTGCCATGGTTCAGTGCTCCTAGGCATGGAACAGAAGGCTCCTTTAGGAATGTACCCCAGTGCTTTTTTTTGAATGGCCTTATTAACGTGTGTCACTACTTTTAGTGATTTGTGTATCTGTATCCCTGGATCCCTCTGCTCCTTCAGCCCATTTAGTGCCCCGAAAACGTTAGCGTCCTTGTGCATTAAATTCAGTGGTAGCGCCCCAGGCAGGAGGTGGGGTGCTAATGGAAGCGCTCCCCTCCCTCTTGAGGCGCTACCAGTGAATTTCACAGCACTTCGTGTAACAGTGCCATGCCCGTCGGCAGATAGCACCGCGTCATAGCAGACCTCCCTCCCTGATTAAAGGGGAGGGGCCTAGCGCTGCGCACACTGGGGCCCTGCTGGACCACCGGGGAGCGGGGTGTCGGATCAAGAGGAGCGCCGGGCTGAGCGATCGCGGCCGACACCCCGAAGAAGAAAGGGGAAGGGGGCAGGTGCTGGCAGTCGGACAAAATAAAAAGTTGCCGCCCGACACCTGCCCTTTAAGTGGCGTCGCCACGGCTGCAAGAACGACCCCTGACCCTGTCGGACATATCGTCCGGCGATAGGTCAGGGGTCACAACCCAAGGTTGCAGCCGGGGTGCTGCGCACGGTGATGATGTCATTGCCGGCGGTGCAGTGCCACGGGGCACTACCGGCTACCACTAACCTCCCGCTGAATATCGCGGGAGGCGCAAAGCAACCCAATTTCTCCCCCTTGTCCAAGTAGTGTGTGGCCTCCTTATTCTTCCCACCAAAACACACCACCTCACACTGATCTATAGTGAAATTCATTTGCCAATTACACACCCATTCTGAAATATATTAATGTCTTCTTGCATTTTGTCTTCATCAGAATTAATTCTACCTCCGAATTTGGTGTCATCGACAAACTTTGAAATTGTTCTTCTGGTTCCCGAGTCCAAATCGTTTCTGTAAATGGTGAACAACAGTGATCCCAGCACCAATCCCTGTGGAACACCACTTCCCACCTTTTGCCAGTCTGAGTAGCTACTCCCAACCCCTACTCTCTGTTTTCTGTAACCAGCTTGCTATCCATAAACAGTATGTAAGATCGACAAGATGACCAAGGTCGGGCCGTGTGGAGTGAAGGGCCAGGCAGCAGAATGGATGGAAAGCTGGCTACAAAATAGAAATCAGAGGGTTGGAGTTAAGGGAAGTTTGTTGTGATCTTTCCATCCATTCTGCTGCCTGGCCCTTGACTCCACACGGCCTGACCGTGGTCATCTCATAGACTGTACATACTGCAGACACAGTGCACCAGTGGTGGAGGGGGCGGATATTGAGTCCTGTGGCAGGGGCGCTGATGAAGTGGATTTCTCTGTCCGTGAGTTTTGAGGCATCGCTAGTGGCGTTTTTCACCTCTTTCCTGCTTTTAAAATAAAAATCTTATTGCCAGTTTATTAAAGCCTCTTGGGTAGGTCACACATAAAAATGAGGCCTCGTAAGTGTCCCTCAGAATGACAGGCCTGAACTTGAGTTAGAAATCACAGTTAGAAAACATGGCGGGGGAGAAATTGGGTGGAGCTGCAAACGGGGCGCCAAGCTCGCCTGGGCGGCAGATCTTGCGCTGCGATCGGAGCAGCAGCGATCGCCGGAAATTCAGCTTGAGCGCCCCAAGAGGGACACGGGGCGAGGCGCGAGGCGCTCCGCGTCTCTCTTAGGGCACTGAAACTGAATATTGCAGCGCAACGTGCCGCAGCGCCACACGCTGCGGCACGGCGCGCTGCGGTACTGCAGGCCTTCCTCCCATTCTTAAGGGGGAGGGGCCTGCACCAGCGCGATGAGCGATCGCGAGTGCGGGCAAAAGAGCCCGGCACCGAGGAGAAGTGCCGGGCTCTCGGAAAATAGCCGGCAATGCCGCGGGGGGGAGAACAGGAGGCCGGGGACGGAGGTGCTGGCAGGCGGCCGCCGAAAAAAATGGCCGCCCCGCACCTCCACCTTAATTTGCGCCACTGCCGCCACAGGTAGGCCCCGTGAACTGGGCGCGATTAGCGAGCGGTGCTACAGAGGCGGTCGCTGCCAAATATCGCGTTCGGGGCGGTAGCGGGGCGCTGCGCCCCAGCTGAATATCGCGGGAGGCGTGGCCAGTGGCGCTAAAGCCACTGAGTGCCCTCTTTAGGCGCTAACTGGTGGCGCAGCCCACCGAATTTCTCCCCCTTAGTATTTAAACCAGACTGGGTGGGGCCTGAGGTGCGAGTTAGTAACAGAAAATTGGTGGCCAGCGTACTTCACACCAGGGCTGAGGACCCGGGGACTCGGGTTTCTGTATCATTTATTTATTAATTTAGTTTATTGCCCAATCTGAATCAGACTGGCGGGTCATCTTGCTGCCCGGCGGAGGCGAGGTTCCCCAGTGGAGGGCTCTCTACGCGGGGGTCCTTCCCTGCACCATTGGGGATCTGGGGTGGAGACTGTTGCAGGGAGCTGTCGTGTGCAACAGTTTTTAAGCTCCTTTCCGGACTCCAAGCCCAGATGTGTTTTTTGTGGCCTAGAGGAGTCCATGGACCGTGTATATATTCAGTGTGAGAGGTTGCAGCCCCGGTATAGTTACCTGAAGGGGCTGCTCCTCAACTCTTGGTTACACTTTAGCCCCACGCTCCTAATCTTTGCCCGCCCGGTGCGGAGGGGGGGTGGGTAAGTCGGAGGATCTTCTCCTGGACCTGCTCTTGGGCCTGGTGAAAACAGCAATTTGTAGGCCCAGGATGGGCGGGGCCCATGGGGGGTCACTCTGGCTGCCTGCCTCTCTCCCGCGGCCTTGTCCCTGCCTGGGTGGCCCTGGAGAGGGAGCAGGCGGTGTCCACCGGTTCACTTGATACCTTCCCCGACCGGTGGGCACAGAAGGTATCAAGAGGCGATAATCGATCCTCACAATCACATTGTGATGTAATTATTAATTGTGTGTGTGTCACAAATACATTTCTTCTATTCTGATACAAAAGCTCTACTAGACATGTTAAACTACTAGTTATTTAATCAGGGCTGCAGCTGCTGAAAGGTTGACTGTACTGAGGTTTGTGGCCAGAGCTGGCAGACGTGTTGTTCTGAAGTCTGATGTCTCACACCTGAAGAGTCTGTTTATGTCGTGTTGTAATGACCTTTTTCTGTTGCCTGGTGTCAGAAATAGAAATCAAAGGGAGATGATGCCCCACTCTGTTAATCAACTCTGACACATTTCCATGCATTTCCTTTCTTAATTTACAAAGATCACAACTCGACTAGTGAACAATGGATTGCCAGTCTGCCACTTTTTAGTGAGGCTTGAAAGGATTCGCTGTGAAGCTGCACCTGCCCATCTGTCTGTGTGTCACTGTTTGGATTGTGTTAGACAACAGTCCTAATATCTCGCCGACATCCATTACAATTTTTGAAATGTTAGATTGTACTTGGAAGAAGTTGAGTTTGAATCTGACAATTCTGAAATTCGGAGCTGTTAATGATTTGTTTTTCACGTAACTATATAGCTGTAGTGTATGTACCTTTAAGAGTGTGGTAAACCACTTTTATCGTTCACTATCGTTACACTATGGTTATCACTGTTTATATCGTTACACTATGGTTATCACTGTTTACACTGTTGTATCACTACACAAGGTCACCTCTTGTCACGCTGTTATACCTGGGCTGACCACAGCTGACTCCGCCCCATGGCTCCGCCTGCTTGCCCAGGTATAAAGGTGGTCGACTGGCTGGTATTTCTCCTTGTTGGATCCGATCACCCACGAGGGTGGGCTCTGTTATTTAGCCAATAAAAACCTATAGTTACTAACTTAACTCGTCGCTTTTCATGAACTGAATTGATAGGTATATCAATTTTATTGGCTAAATTTTGAAATGTCTTCAACGGAGCAGCCAAACGACCAGTCAGACGTACAGCCTCAGCCAAACGGCCATCTACAACAGCCACAGCAGCCGGCCTGGCTGCGAGCCCTCCGACCGCCGTACCTGGATCTAAACCCACAGGCAGCGAACTCAGCCCTCGACTTCGAACACTGGCTGAGCTGTTTCGAATCCTACCTGGGAGAATCCGGCGTGCCTCCGGGATCCAAACTAAGAGTTCTGACCACCCAGGTGAGCCCTAAAGTATTTGCATTCATCCGGGACCTTGCTACATACGAGGACGCCCTCAACCTGCTGAAAGAGCAGTACCGGAGCCCTGTAAATTCTATGTATGCCAGACATCTCCTAAGATCCCGCTCGCAACAGCCAGGAGAGTCTGTAGATGAATTTTTACGGGCGCTACAAACACTCGGCAGGGACTGTGACTTTAAAGCTGTAACGGCTGCAGAAAATACTGAAGGGAATATCCGCGATGCCTTCGTGAAAGGCCTTCGGTCCGACTACTCACGGCAAAGACTGCTCGAATCAAAGGACCTCGACCTGAATACAACTGCAGCCCTCGCTCGCTCTCTGGAAGTGGCCCATCGGGACCTCGAGGCGTACTCCAGGTACTGTGCTGCGCGACCCTGGGACTCGGGCCCGACCCCGGCCGCAATAACCCTCGCACCGCCGCCTCTGGGACCTACCTCAGCGTCGGCGTCCCGGAACCGATCGGGACCGCCACCCCCGGTACCGGCTGCGACATCGGAGCCCCGCGATTGGGCCGCCGGCTGCTTCTTCTGTGGCCAGGCGAAACACCCGAGGGCGCGTGCCCTGCAAGAAACGCGACCTGCTCCGACTGCCACAAGAAAGGCCACTTCGCGAAGGCCTGCAGGGGGAAAGCCACAGACGCCAGCAGTGCCTCATGCGAGTTGTGGGGGCGGCCATCTTTCATCAAGGCCACAGATGCCAGTATCCCCTCGTGTGAGTCGTGGGGGTGGCCATCTTTGATCAAGGCCACCGACGCCGGCAGTGCCTCATGTGAGTTGTGGGGGCGGCCATCTTCTCCGCCATTTTATTCAACGTCGTGGGCACCGCCATTTTGTTCACCACACTCGACCGCCACCTTGTCTCCAGACCCGCCCACCGCCTCACCCGCAGACTACAGCAGCTCGCTCAGCCATACACTAGCCTCCGTCACACTTGACCAAGCTTGCCCGCATCACCTGTCCAAGTCCATGATGGACATCAAAGTAAACGGCCACACCACGACCTGCCTGTTCGACAGCGGAAGCACGGAGAGTTTCATCCATCCAGACACGGTGAGCCACTACTCCCTCACTGTCCGGCCAATGCGCAACCGGATCTTGATGGCGTCGAGGTCCAATTCTACAGACATCAGCGGCTACTGTGTTGTGACCCTGTCGGTTAGGGGCACGGAGTATAAAAATTTTAAACTTCTCGTCCTGCCCCAGCTCTGCGCTGCCATCCTACTAGGGCTGGACTTCCAATCCCACCTTCAAAGTGTCACTTTGGCATACGGTGGACCCCTCCCCCCACTCACAGTCGACAACCAGCAGCTTTTAAACCGCCCACCGCGTACCACCTGCGGCCTATCCACCCTCAAGGTCCCGCCCCCCTCCCTGTTCGCCAACCTCACCCGCGACTGTAAACCCGTTGCTACCAAGAGCAGGCGGTACAGCGCCGGGGACAGAGCTTTTATTAGCTCTGAGGTGCAGCGTCTCCTGAAGGAGGGCATCATCGAGAGGAGCAACAGCCCCTGGCGTGCCCAGGTCGTAGTCGTTACGACTGGCGATAAAAACCGCCTGGTCATCGACTACAGCCAAACCATAAACCGGTACACCCAGCTGGACGCATACCCCCTTCCCCGCATATCTGATATGGTCAATCAGATTGCACAGTACCGGGTACTCTCTACCATCGACCTTAAGTCGGCCTACCACCAACTCCCTATCCGCCCTGAGGACCGCCAGTATACCGCCTTCGAGGCGAATGGCCACCTCTACCACTTCCTTAGGGTTCCCTTCGGCGTCACCAACGGGGTTTCAGTCTTCCAAAGGGAGATGGACCAGATGGTTGACCAGAACGGGCTGCATGCCACGTTCCCTTATCTAGATAACGTCACCATCTGTGGCCGCGACCGGCAGGACCATGATGTTAACCTGGAGAGATACCTCCGTACGGCCCAACGGCTGAACCTCACCGACAATAAGGAGAAATGTGTGTTTAACACCTCGCGTCTTGCCATCCTCGGCTGCATAGTAGAGAACGGAGTCATCGGCCCCGACCCCGAAAGAATGCGCCCCCTCATGGAGCTTCCCCTCCCCCACTGTCCAAAGGCGCTGAAGAGAACCCTGGGGCTCTTCGCCTACTATGCCCAATGGGTGCCCAATTATGCGGACAAAGCCAGACCCCTCATGAAGTCCACCTCCTTCCCCCTGACGGCAGAAGCATGTGCAGCCTTCTCCCTCATAAAGGGAGACATTGCTAAGGCCACAATGCACGCGGTGGATGAGTCTATCCCTTTCCAAGTGGAGAGCGATGCATCCAACTTCGCCCTAGCTGCAACCCTTAACCAGGAGGGGAGACCTGTGGCCTTCTTCTCAAGGACCCTCCAGGGCCCTGAGATCCGACACTCTTCGGTCGAGAAGGAGGCCCAGGCGATCGTGGAGGCAGTACGACGCTGGAGGCATTACCTGGCAGGCAAACGATTTACCCTCCTCACCGACCAGCGTTCGGTCGCTTTTATGTTTAATAACAAGCTGAGGGGCAAAATCAAGAACGACAAAATCTTGAGGTGGAGAATCGAGCTCTCCACCTATGATTATGATATCTTGTACCGGCCTGGTAAAGTGAACGAACCCCCAGATGCTCTATCACGAAGTACATGTGCCAACGCGCAAATTGATAGACTGCAGACCCTCCACAACGACCTCTGCCACCCCGGGGTCACCAGACTTTACCACTTCATTAAGGCCCGCAACCTGCCCTACTCCATCGAGGAGGTCAGGACCATGACCAGGAACTGCCAAACCTGTGCCGAATGCAAACCGCATTTCTTTAGGCCGGACAGAGCAAGCCTGATCAAGGCCACCCGCCCCTTCGAGCGCTTGAGCATCGATTTTAAGGGGCCCCTCCCGTCCTCTGACCGTAATGTGTACTTCCTCAACATTATTGATGAGTACTCCCGTTTCCCCTTTGCCTTCCCCTGCCCAGACATGACCAGTACCACGGTCATCAAATGCCTGAACAACCTCTTCGCCTTGTTCGGGTTCCCGAACTATATACATAGCGACCGGGGCTCATCCTTCATGAGTGAGGAACTTCGCCAGTTCCTACTAGCGAGAGGTATTGCTGCAAGCAGGACCACCAGCTACAACCCCCGAGGGAACGGCCAGGTGGAAAGAGAGAACGCGACTGTCTGGAAGGCCGTTCTCTTAGCCTTAAAGTCTAAGGGCCTCCCAACCTCTCGCTGGCAGGAAGTCCTCCCGGCAGCGCTGCATTCCACCCGGTCACTGCTTTGCACGGCCATTAATGCCACCCCCCATGAACGAATGTTTGTTTTCCCCAGGAAGTCGACTACGGGAACCTCGCTACCAACATGGCTGACTTCTCCGGGGCCCGTCTTGCCGCGAAAGCACGTGAGGGCCCATAAAACGGACCCCCTGGTCGAGAGGGTGAACCTCCTGTACGCCAACCCCCAGTACGCCTATGTGGCATACCCAGACGGGCGGGAGGACACAGTCTCCTTACGAGACCTCGCACCCTCGGGTATCCCTGAGACACCACTGTTACCCCCCACCACCCCCCCAAATCCAGCCCAGGTAGACGGCATGCCGGAACCCCACGAGCCTTCGCCGACCACGCAGACACCAGCATTAACATCGGATACTGCATCACCGCCGCCGCTGCTGCGCCGATCAGAAAGGCTTACAAGGCCTCCGGACAGACTGACATACCCGAACTGGTAGTACACTTCACTCCGCCGGACTCAAATTTAAACAAGGGGTGAATGTGGTAAACCACTTTTATCGTTCACTATCGTTACACTATGGTTATCACTGTTTATATCGTTACACTATGGTTATCACTGTTTACACTGTTGTATCACTACACAAGGTCACCTCTTGTCACGCTGTTATACCTGGGCTGACCACAGCTGACTCCGCCCCATGGCTCCGCCTGCTTGCCCAGGTATAAAGGTGGTCGACTGGCTGGTATTCCTCCTTGTTGGATCCGATCACCCACGAGGGTGGGCTCTGTTATTTAGCCAATAAAAACCTATAGTTACTAACTTAACTCGTCGCTTTTCATGAACTGAATTGATAGGTATATCAAAGAGGAACTATGCTTTTGAAGCCCCTGTATACTGTAGTACCAGTAGTGACCACTCGGGTATATAAGCCTGTGTAGCGTCTTGTGTTGTTAGTTCACCTCCAGACTTTGTTCAGTAAACACTTGTTAAATCAACTCCTTCATTCCGTGTCTCCATCAACACATGGATCTAACAGTGGCGACGAGTTAGAGATGGGCTTGCCTGCGATTCGGCAGCACCTCAAGTGGATCAATTCCTCAGACGAAGGTCGAAGCCTGAAGCAAGAAAAAAAAAAATAACTCGAAGATACTCGAAAACGAGGGCCAGGCTTGGTCTCCAGTCTGTGGTTTCCCCAGCTGGGTGGGCTGGTGGCATGTGGTGCGCTGATCCTTCCTGGGCTCCGGCGGGCTACAGCTCAATCGGGTGGCTCTGCAACGGGGCTGTGCAGTGAGTCGGGAAGCAGAAGCAAAGAGAGAGAGAGGGTGGAGCACTCAGGGCGCGGCCGGCATTCGGACCGAGCAGAGGGAGGGGAAAGTCCCAGAGGGTCCGCTCCACGATGGGAACGGTTCTTCAATTACGGAGAGAATATTGAAGCGAGATATAAAAAAAGATAGAAATACCGCGAAAAGCTGCAGGTCGCAACGGGAACCGCGGAGAACAACGTTGGCAGCAGCGGCAGTGGCGGGAAAGCGCGGGAGGTGCCATCTTAACTCAGCGGGGAAGAAAGAAAAGCGCGGAAGCGCCATTTTAGATTTTCAAGATGCCGAAGACTGGCAATATTACTGCTTTCGATAGTGATATAGAAGATTGGACCACATATGTGGAAAGAGTGGAGGTATATTGCAAGGCGAATGAGGTAACGGATGATAAAAAGGCATCGGTACTTCTAAATCTGATGGGCGCAAGGACATACGGGCTGTTACGAAACTTGATCACTCCAGCCAAACCGATGGACAAGAATTTTAATGAGATTGTTGATACCTTACAGGAGCACTTAAACCCAACACCGCTGCTGATAGCGGAACGATTCAAATTCTTCAGGAGGAATCAGCACAAGAATGAAAGTAACGCTGATTAACTCACCGAATTACGAAAGCTGTCAAAGCACTGCCAATTCAGGGCAGGACTGGCAGATTGTCTACGAGACAAATTCGTCTGTGGTCTCCTAAGCGAAGGAACACAGAAAAGACTACTTTCTGAGAAAGATTTGACACTGGACAAGGCTTTCAGTGTGGCTGTATCATACAAAGCAGCAGCAAGAGGAGCTGCAGAGATACAGCAAAAGCCACAGGACTTCGGCACCCATGAAATGACATGGGGTTTTGAGAGATGTTATCGCTGCGGCAGATCCACCCATGACCAGAAGGACTGCTGGTTCAAGGACAAAGCATGCAGGCAATGTGGAAAGATGGGACACATTGCACATGTATGCAGATCTGGAAAGAAATCCGCTGACAGTAAAAAGGTCAATAAGGAAAAGTACAGAAAGGTACAAATGATGACGGACAGTAGCTCTGAAGACCAGAAGAGCGACAGCGACTCCGGAAACAAGAGACTAAGCTGTCTCAAATTACATAATGTAATTGCCAAAGAAGATTACCAGACCATTTGGGTTACCCTCACGATAGCGGGGTCCCCAGTCAAAATGGAGGTAGATACAGGATCAGCTCTGACCATCATGAGTCGATGGGATTACGAGCGGCTATTTCCGCATATACCTTTGAAAGACACATCCATTGTCTTGAAGACATATACGGGGCAGAAAGTATACCCCAGAGGGAACATAAGGATGCCTGTTGTATACAACAGCAAGGAAATACAGAAGTTGTATTTATACGTTCTGCAAGATGGTGGTCCACCGTTGTTGGGACGTGAATGGATCAGAAAGATAAGTTTAGACTGGCACTCCATTCAGGCACTGACGGTGACCAGTAAGAAAAAAAACGATGATGATGTCATACCTGGACGATTAAAAGAAATCTTGGCTAACGCCAAAGAAGTGTTTCAACAGGAACTAGGAACCCTGAAAGGCACCACCGCCTCAATAAAAGTGGAAGATGCGGCAATTCCCAAGTTTTTAAGGCAAGGCCGGTGTCATACGCAATTCGTCCAGCCGTTGAGGCAGAGCTGGAGAATTTGGAAAAAGCAGGCGTGTTATCCAAGGTAGATTGGAGCGAGTGGGCAACACCCATCGTCCCGGTCATGAAGAAAACGTTGAATAATGTTAACTATGAAGAACAGAGAAAAGTTTGCATCTGTGGGGACTTCAAGGTGACTGTAAACCCGATTCTTCACACGGTACAGTATCCTCTTCCGAGGATAGAAGATATTTTTGCCTCACTATCCGGAGGGAAATGTTTCACCAAAATTGACTTAGCACAGGCATATCTACAGATGGAGGTTGAGGAGGCCTCTAAAAAGTATCTCACGATAAACACACACAAAGGCCTGTACCAGTATAATCGACTGGTTTTCAGAGTGGCATCAGCTCCGGCTATCTGGCAAAGAGCTATGGAGCAAGTCCTGCAAGGGATTCCGGGGACTCAATGCTACCTAGACGACATCCTTATAACAGGAGAAAACGACAACGAGCACCTTGCCAACTTGGAGCAGGTGCTCACGAGGCTGAGTGAACGGGGCCTACGAGCAAATCGCCCCAAGTGCGAATTTTTCCAGAAACAAATATCATATTGTGGCCATGTCATTAACGAAGAAGGGTTGCATAAGTCACCTGAAAAAATTGAAGTGGTCGTAAAGGCCCCAGCGCCTGAAAATGTCTCACAATTAAGGTCGTTCCTGGGATTAGTAATTTATTATCATAAATTTTTACCAAACTTTTCGACGGTTCTGCACCCCCTTAACGCACTGCTACAAACGGGAGTAGTTTGGAAATGGAACGAAGACTGTAAACGTGCCTTCCATAAATGCAAAGGCTTGATCACGTCCAGGGAAGTGTTGGCTCATTACAACCCATCACTGCCAATCAGACTGGCGTGCGATGCATCCCCTTACGGCGTGGGAGCGGTATTATCGCATAGATTCCCTGATGGCTCAGAGCGGCCGATAGCTTTTGCATCACGCTCATTAAACTCAGCTGAGCGTAACTATGCCCAGATCGACAGGGAGGCACTCAGCCTGGTGTGGGGGGTGAAGAAATTCAACCATTACCTACACGGACAAAAATTTACCTTGTTGACTGACCATCAACCCCTCGTCTCCATATTCAACCCTAAAAAGGGCGTTCCCATTATGACAGCGCAAAGGCTACAGAGGTGGTCCCTTTTCCTAGGAGCACCCCAATATGACATAGAGTACAAAGGAACAAAACAGCATGGGAATGCTGATGGATTGTCACGCCTACCGTTGCCGACGGTGGAAGGAGAAGACCTTGCAGTGAATCCAATGGAGTTATTCCACTCGACCATAGTCGAATGTCTCCCTGTGACGAATGCAAACATAGAAAAGGAAACACGGAATGACCCGACACTATCAGGGGTCTATGATTTAATGGTGAAGGGATGGCCAGCACATGGCGAACCACTGCTGCCAGCATTCTCGCCGAGAAGAGAACAGCTGTCAGTGTGCAGAGGAAGCTTGATGTGTGGATCCAGAGTAGTAATTCCACCTAAGTTGACTAATAGAGTGCTCAATGAGCTTCATGAGGGTCATCTGGGTGGGGTAAAAATGAAGAACATAGCCAGAGCGTTTGTGTGGTGGCCGGGAATCAGTTAGCGCTGATCCTGTATCCAATTCCATTTTAAATTGGGACCCTGCTATCGTAAATGAACACTGCAGCCCCAACAACTCAATCAGCTATAGATCCAGAATATTAAACTCCAGCCCAGTTATAGGGGTTATTAACATCAGCAGAAACAAACCCCAACTGTCAGAATTAACCAGGTTCATTCCTGGATGTGATTAACAGCAGCAATAACAGCAGAATCCAACCTCTGCAGTCACTTGTGAACTCGCTGGTGTCTCAGCAGGTTGGATGACTGATTGAATCCCTTCCCACACACGGAGCAGGTGAACGGCCTCTCCCCAGTGTGAACTCGCTGGTGTGGCACCAGGTTGGATGACTGAGTGAATCCCTTCCTGCACACAGAGCAGGTGAATGGCATCTCCCCAGTGTGAACTCGCTGGTGTGTCAGCAGGTTGGATGAATGAGTGAATCCCTTCCCACACATGGAGCAGGTGAATGGCATCTCCCCACTGTGAATTCGCTGGTGTGTCAGCAGGTGCGATGATCGAATGAATCCTTTCCCGCATACGGAGCAGGTGAACGGCCTCTCCCCGGTGTGAATGCACTGGTGTGTCAGCAGGTTGGATGAATGTGTGAATCCCTTCCCACACACAGGGCAGATGAACGGTCTCTCCCCAGTGTGAATGTGCTGGTGTCTCAGAAGGTCGGAGGAATTAGTGAATCCCTTCCAACACGCGGGGCAGGTGAACGGCCTCTCTGCAGTGTGAATGTGCTGGTGTATCAGCAGAGTGGATGAATTAGTAAATCCCTTCTCACACACGGAGCAGGTGAACGGTCTCTCCCCAGTGTGATTTTGCTGGTGTGCAATGAGATGAGATGACTGCCTGAACCCCTTCCCACAGTGAGAGCAAACGGTCTCTCCTCTGTATGAACCCGCTGGTGTGTCAGCAGGTGGGATGACTGACTAAATCCCTTCCCACACTCGGAGCAGGTGAATGGCCTCTCCCCGGTGTGACTGCGTCGATGAGTTTCCAGCTGGGATGGGGAGCTGAATCCCTTCCCACAGTCCCCACATTCCCATGGTTTCTCCATGGTGCGGGTGTCCTTGTGTCTCTCCAGGTCGAACGATCAGTTGAAGTCTCATCCACACACAAAACACGTGTACGGTTTCTCCCTGCTGTGAATGGTGCGATCTTTTTTCAGGCTGTGTAACTGGTTATAGCTCTTTCCACAGCCAGTGCACTGGAACACTCTCACTCGGGTGTGTGTGTCTCGCTGCTTTTCCAGTCACACTGACCTTTGAAATCTTTTCCCACAGACAAAACAGGCAAACATTTCTCCTTCCACATTCAAAGGCTGATGATATTCCCTGTAAAAGCAGTTTACAAAAGTAATCACTGTAAGTTCAGGATTAAAACTGCAGAACAGATAATTCCAGTTTCTATAGAACATTCTTTCCTCTATTATTACATAGAATTACATAGATTGTACAGCACAGATACAGGCCACTCGGCCCAACTGGTCCATGTGGTGTTTGTTAGATCCGTGATTCTGAGAGTATGCTGTTTTTCAATAACCACACGGATGCTGTAACTTAACAACAAACAGGTATTTACTTGGGGAGGGTAGTCTCAAGACTGGGGGTACAGAGGCATGCGCAAGGCTTATATACAGGTGTGGTCACTGCCGGTACTACAGTATACAGGAGCTGTAAAAGTAGTTCTGTCTTAAAGGCACATACACTACAGTGTTTATGCTCCACACGAGCCTCCTCCCATCTCTCTTCATCTCACCCTATCAGCATCTCCTTCTATTTCTTTCTCCCATGTGTTTATCCAGCTTCCCCTCAAATGTATCCATGCTCTTCGCCTCAACTACTCCCTGTGGCAGCAAGTTCCACATTCTCACCACTCTGGGTGAAGGAGTTTAAACTAAATACAATAAGTTGAGAGGGGAAGTGAAGATGAAAATCACATCTGCAAAGAGAATATGAGAGTAGAATGGCGGTTAACATAAAAGGGAACCCAAAAATCTTCTACTGGCATGTAAACAGTAAACGGGTAGTAAGAGGCTGGGTGGGGCCTATTAGAGACAAAAAAGGTGATATATGCTTAGATGCGCAGGGCAAGGCTAGATTACTCAACGAGTACTTTGTACCAGTGTTTACTAAGGAGGTGGATGCTGACAAAATATCGGTAGAAGTTCAAAAGGTAGAAGGAATGGAAAGGGTGAAAATTGATAGACAGGATGCACGAGAAAGGCTGGGTATGCTTAGAGTGGACAAGTCGCCTGGCCCAGATGGCTTGCATCCCAGGTTGCTAAGGGAATTGGGGGAGGAGATAGCAGAAGGGCTTGCCATAATTTTCCAACCTTCCCTAGATGCGGGGGAGGTGCCTGGAGATTGGAAAGTGGCAAATGTGACACCATTGTTCAAGAAAGGGTGTAAGGACAATCCTAGTAACTACAGGCTGGTCAGTTTAACATCAGTGGTGGGTAAAGTTTTAGAAACAATAATCAAGGTAAAAATGAACGGGCATTTGGAGAGATTTAAGCTAATTAAGGAGAGCCAACACAGGTTTGTAAAAGGAAGATCATGTTTGACTAATCTAATTGAATTTTTTGATGAAGTAACAGAGTGGATTGATGAAGGGAATGTAATGGATGTTGTCTACATGGATTTTCGGAAGGTGTCTGAAAGTACCACATAGAAGGCTGGTTAACAAAATTGAGGCTCAAGGAATAGGTGGGTCAGTGGCAGCTTGGATAAGGAATTGGCTTAAGGACAGAAAACAGCGCGTTGTGGTAAATGGCTGTTTTTCAGACTGGGGAATGGTAGACAGTGGTGTTCCCCAAGGGTCAGTGCTGGGGCCACTGCTTTTTTTGATAAATATAAATGACCTGGATATTGGAATACAGAGTAGAATTTCTAAATTTGCCAATGACACCAACCTTGGGGGTGTGGCAAACAGTGAGGATGATACCAATCGACTGCAACAGGACATAGAAAGGCTAGCAGAATGGGCAGACAAGTGGCAGATGGAGTTTAATACAGAGAAGTGTGAGGTGATGCATTTTGGCAGAAGGAACAGGGAGAGGCAATATACACTGAATGGCAGTTTTAAAGAGTGTGCAGGGACAGAGGGACCTGGGAGTTAATGTGCATAGGTCCCTGAAGGTGGCAGGACATATTGAGAAAGTGGGTAACAAAGCATATGGGATCTTGGGCTTCATAAATAGAGGTATTGAGTACAAAAGTAGAGAAGTTATGCTGAACCTTTATAAAGCGCTGGTTGGGCCACAACTGGAGTATTGCGTCCAGTTATGGTCACCACACTTTAGGAAGGATGTGAAGTCCCTTGAGAGGGTGCAGAGGAGATTTACTAGAATGGTTCCGAGGATGGGGGATCTTAGCTACAAGGACAGATTGGAGAAGCTAGATTTGTTTTCATTAGAGCAAAGGAGGTTGAGGGGTGATTTGATAGAGGTGTACAAGATTATGACAGGTTTGGATAGGCTAGATGGAGAAAAGCTGTTCCCACTACTTGATGGTACAAGGACCAGGGAACACAGATTTAAGGTTTTGGGCAAGAGATACAGGGGGTACGTGAGGAAAAACTTTTTTACACAGCGAGTGGCGAGGACCTGGAATTCGCTGCCGACGGACGTGGAGGAAGCGAAGACACTAAATGTTTTCAAGGGGAAACTGGATAGGCACTTGAAGGAAATAAACTTGCAGGGCTACAGAGATAGAGCAGGGGAATGGGACTGACTGGACTGCTCTACAGAGAGCTGGCATGAACTGGATGGGCCAAATGGCCTCCTTCTGTGCCGTTATGACTCTAAATAGGTCTTTGCCAATGAGCACTGCTGCCTCTTTTGTGCATTTCCTGGCGAGGCTAAACAGTTGATATTTTCTGATCAAGAAGAGCTGAGCTCGGCAGCATTAGTCCTGTTTTGCCTCCTTTGGAGACCAGGTGTATGAGCAGAGTGAGCGCAGCCTTCACAGCAACCATGATAAAATTGTTACAGTTGTGAAGGAACTTTGTGTCAGTGCACTGGACCACAAATAAAGTATGTGTGTTAATTAATGTCTGACTGCAATACTGTGACATTTTAAAGGTGCTATATAAAGGTAAGTTGTTGTTGTTGGTCTGTGTTTGCGGTGTGTAAATGCTGCCCTTCTCACAGCCTGTAAAAGGAGTTTACAAAAGCCATCACTGTGAGTCCAGGATAGAAGTTGACAAGATTCTCTCCTCCTGGTTCCTGGCCAAGGGGGCTGCACATGTGCCCTGCTGCCCCCTGAGCCTCTCGAGATACATAGATAGATACATAGAAGATAGGAGCAGGAGTAGGCCATTCGGCCCTTCGTGCCTGCTCCGCCATTTAATGAGATCATGGCTGATCCTTTAATTCAGTATCCCGTCCCCGCCTTCTCTCCGTAACCCTTAACCCCTTTTGCCCGTAGAAATATATCTAATTCCCTCTTAAATATATTTAATGAGCTGGCATACACTGCCCTCTGTGGCAATGAGTTCCACAGGTTCACCACTCTCTGAGTGAAGAAATTCCCCCTCATCTCTGTCCTAAATGGTTTAGCCCTTATCCTTAAATTATGTCCTCTAGTTCTGTTCTCACCCGCCAAGGGAAACATTCCTTCTGCATCCAGTCTGTCTAGACCTGTCAGAATTTTATACACTTCTATGAGGTCCCCTCTCAATCTTCTAAACTCCAGTGTGTACATCCCTAAACTACATAGTCTCTCCTCATAGGTCATTCCCGCCATTCCTGGTATCAGCCTGGTGAATCGCCGCTGCACCCCCTCCATGGCAAGAACATCCTTCCTCAGATGAGGCGACCAAAACTGTACACAGTACTCGAGGTGTGGTCTCACCAGTGCCCTGTACAGCTGCAGCAAGGTATCCCTGTTCCTGTATTCTAACCCTTTTGCTATGAAGGCCAGCATACCGTTTGCCTTCTTGACCGCCTGTTGCACCTGCATGCTCGCCTTCAGTGACTGGTGTACAAGAACACCCAGGTCTCTCTGTACTTCCCCCTCTCCCAATCTATTGCCATTTAAATAATAATTTGCCCTCCCGTTCCTGCACCCAAGGTGGATAACTTCGCACTTGTCCACATTATAGTGCATCTGCCATTTATCCGCCCAATCGCCCAGTCTGTCCAAATCGCTCTGGAGCTTCCTGGTCTCTTCCTCTGAGCCCACCCCCGTTAACCCGGGCCCATCACCTTGAGAAAACCCTGCAGCTGCCGCCCCACTCGGGGCAAACGCCCGGCCCGGAGGCTCTTGTTCGGAGCCTGAGGCCCACCCCGGGTGTGTGTGAAGCGGATAATGTTGAGTGTTTTAATAATGGGGCCTGGGGCCGCACTCGGGGTGTGAACAGCCCGCGTCCCCCCGGGGTTCATTTTTCTTTTTTTTTTCTACCATTACATTCATTGACCAATTATGGACAACAATATAAATACAACAATAAATTTTACAGGTAAATCAATAATATTTACAGTACAAACTGCAACTATTTAATAAACCAAGAATCCGTACACGCCAGTTCCACTGGCATCGTCCATCATTCAGTCATTCATTCCTCCATTCATCCGTTCGTATGCTCAAGCATAAGTTCCATTGTGCATGACTGCATACATGTGTGCCATTTCTATCTGCGTGCATGCGTATGTTCGTTCATCCGTCCGGCAGGCTTCACGCTCACCAAGCGGGCCTTCATCCTGGGGAGCGAGGGCCCTTCATTCGGCCGAATGTAAGTTTCATTGTGTATGCATGCGTATCATTTGTCTACCTGTGTGCATGCGTGCGTTCATCCGTCCAGCAGGCCTCACGCTCACCGAGTGACCCCCGTCCTGGGGAGCGGGCCCTTCATTCAGTCGAACGTAAGTTCCATTGTGTATGCGTGCGTATCATTTGTCTACCTGTGTGCATGCGTGCATTAGTTCATCCGTCCGGCAGGCCTCAGGCTCACCGAGTGACCGCCCGTCCTGGGGAGCGGGCCCTTCATTCGGTCGAACGTAATTTCCATTGTGAATGTGTGTGCGTGCATATATTTGTATCCGCATGCGTGCGTTCACTAGAGCGTTCGTTCGTTCAATTAAGGAAGGCTTTAACACTAAATAACAACACAATATACAAAGTCCCACAACCGTATCAAAAAATCACTTAAGACTTCAAGTAAACTACTTTTAACCAGAAGCCGAAACTTCTTAAAAAAGAACAAGTAATACCAGTTCAACGCCAGTCCTATTGGCACTCTAATAACTCCTCGTCTTCACTTGATGTTATCCAACCATATAATGTCATAATCCTTATCCACAGTCTTCAACCTTTCCACAGAAAAGAAGCCGACCATGTAATGTATATACCTTTAAGGGGGATGTATTGATTTCTTTGTGGGTTCAATGACGAGACATTTATGAAAGAGAATGTCTTTTAATCTAAAGTCTGTTCAACTCTTTATACAGCTTTACAGGAGACACGATGCTAGTGATCCATCTAGAACGAAACTGAAACTAAACTAAACTG
This sequence comes from Somniosus microcephalus, assembly GCF_052327205.1. Lineage (NCBI taxonomy): Eukaryota > Metazoa > Chordata > Chondrichthyes > Squaliformes > Somniosidae > Somniosus > Somniosus microcephalus. The sequence goes on from NC_140990.1 coordinate 73,489,093, forward strand.
CCTTGCTTGTCTCGGTCACATGCCCTCTGCTGGTCCGGCACAAGCAATCAATACATGCAAACTTGCTGGTAAGGCATCATAATCAAACAGGCAAATACCATCTCTATTTGCTGATATCAGTACATCTCCTTTTCTTAAAACAAAAGTATTTTACTTTTAACTAACAACATGTTTTCTTTGTATTAATCTGCATTTTAACTGTAACACTTAATGAACTTACATTATCATTATCATGATCAAGGTTTTTTAACCTTGCTTTGTGTGTTCACATGAAATATGTCAATACACTAGAACTTGAAGAAAGAATAAGATAACATTACTTCCTTCTATAACAATAGTCCTTAAATTTGCTCAATGAGTCTCTCAGGAGGCTTCACGTGTCTTGAGGATTTTCTGATTGATTGTCCTTGAATCTGAGTTGTTGCCTCAGATGATGGTTTCTCAGCTGTGTGATTAGGTTGTTCAACAGTATCAGTCTCTTGACCTGCTGTGGCTGGTCCCATGAGAAGATCTCGACGATTTCTTCTCAGAACAGCACCCTCATCTGTCTGAATGGTGTATGATCTTGGTTGAACGTCACTCAGGACAGTTCCCTTCTGAGTCCATGTGTTTGTTTTGTCTTTCAACCTTACTTGGTCACCAGTGTGGAGTTCAGGTAGGTTTTGTGTTCCTCTGTCATAGTAGTACTTTTGCTTTTCTTTCTGTTGTTCTTTGAACTTCCTCACTTTCTCCCCCTCTTTTGTTTTCAGGAGGTTCTCCGGGATGGGTAGGTTTGACCTTAGCCGACGTCCCATAAGGAGTTGGGCTGGTGACTTACCACACTCGAGCGGTGTTGTGCGGTATACAAGCATGCTCTGGTAGAAGTCAGTTCCACTGCCTTTTGCCTTGTACCTCAGTCTTTTCACTGTGTTTGCGGGCTCTCCTGGGTCAACAGCCCTGGACAACGAGTCTGCTGTATACATCAGCTTACCCGGTGTGTACGCAACATTCAGTTCATCATAGACTGTCTCTCCTTCGCTTTCCACAACGAGGACTCTCTTTACCAGGTTCAGTCTCTCACAGGCTTTTAAACCTAGTATGGCTTGCACATCCTTTGGCACCACGATTAATGCTAGCGTGTGCTCTCTGTCCTTGTGTGTTACTTTGACAATGCATCTTCCTTTCACTGGTATTTCAGTACCTGAGTATCCTGTCACTTTCACTTTGATTCCATGTATCTTTGGTCTGGGTCTAATTTTCTTAAAATCAGTCTCTGATATCACATTAACTTGTGCTCCAGTATCCAATTTAAATGGAATATGTATGTCATTCACTTTTAGTGTCAACATCCAGTCTCTTTTTTCTTCTTTGTTTTCAGTCACAACATCTACATAGAACTCCTCTATCTCGCTTTCATCTACTGTATGGACCTTGCTTTGTTGCGCTTGGTTCTTACAGCAACGGGCATAATGGTTGTTTTTGTTGCAACTATTGCATGTTTTACCATATGCTGGACACTTTCTTGGTGTATGCTGTGTACCGCATCGATGACTTTCGATTGTCCCTTTCATTTTCGTTCGCTGGCCACGCCTCTTTTTTCACATTGGCGCTCTTTTTGTTAAACGGTTTGTGTCCGTTCTTACTCACTGCATCCACGTTGCAGCTACTGTCACTGAACAGCTCCTTTGCCTGCAACTTCACAGTCTCTGTAGCCCTACACAGTGCTATGGCTTTTCCCAGGTCTAGATCTTGCTCTCTTAGCAGTCTTTCCCTTAGACCATTATCTGGAATACCACACACCAGTCTGTCTTTTATCAGCGAGTCTGTCAGTCCCCCAAATTCACATGATTTGCTTCTGTTTCTCAGTTCAGTCACATACTGATCAATAGTCTCACCCGTTTTCTGTACACATGTGAAAAATCTGTGCCTCTCAAATGTCACGTTACCTTTAGGTATGCAGTAGGCCTCAAACTGTTCCATTATTTTATCTAGCTTCATTTTGTCTCCATCAACAGCGAATGTGAAGTTATTATACACCTCCAGCGCTTCATCACCCACGACATGTAAGAACAGTGACGATTTCTTTTTATTACTTATCTCGTCAGCTCTGATTGCCGCTAAATACAACCCCACACGTTGTTTGAATCTCCTCCAATTTTCAGCCACATTACCTGTCAACTGAAGCTTCGCCGGTGGGTGTAATCCTTCCATTTTTTCACTTTGTTAGCTATTCTCTAATGGTAAGTAACGATGTTCTCTTTTGGCTTGCTAATCTGTGGAGAGTTGATTTAACTTCAGAATTTTCCTCTTCATCTCTTTCAACCACTTCTGACACCATGTATTGATTTCTTTGTGGGTTCAATGACGAGACATTTATGAAAGAGAATGGCCTAGAAATTCAGTGCCCTTAGCGCCGATTTTGCGGCGCTAGAGGGCCTAGCGCTGCAATTGGCGCCGGTGCCTAAATTGCCTGGGGCCCTTCCGCCGCGGTAGACCGGTAGCGCTGCGCCGGCACCGATGACGTCATCGGTGTGCGCAGCGTCCCGGTTGCCGTGGTGACGGGCCCCAGCGCCGAAATTGACTTGCGGCCGCCTCGCCCGTGGCAGCCGCAAGCAACGTTCTGGCAGAGGTGCCTTGCTCAAGTTTGCGCCGGCGCATTAAAGGCCCCGCGGCGGCCGGCCGCTTTCCCGCCGCCCGCCTGGCCGCAGCTCCCTCCCCGGACTTCCCCCCCCCCGGAACAGAAGCAAGCCCGGCACTTGTCCGAGGTGCCGGGCTCATTTTTAATAAGATTATCGCGGGCCGCGGCCGGGTGCAGGCAGCTCCTCCTTAAGGGAAGGAGGAGGCCTGCACTTCCCGAACCTGCCGCACCGCAGCGGGCGCCGCAGCGCCGGAATAGCGCCGAAATTCAGCGCATAGCGCCAGTTTTCAGGCGCTAACAGCTTTCAGCAGCGCCGGCAGCCGTTTGGGCGCAGAACTATTGAATTTTGGGCCCGACCAGCGCGACTTAGCTCCGGCACTAACTTCCGGCGCTAAAGCCCTGGCAGCGCCAAAACTCAATTTCTAGGCCAATGTCTTTTAATCTAAAGTCTGTTCAACTCTTTATACAGCTTTACAGGAGACACGATGCTAGTGATCCATCTAGAACGAAACTGAAACTAAACTAAACTGCCTTGCTTGTCTCGGTCACATGCCCTCTGCTGGTCCGGCACAAGCAATCAATACATGCAAACTTGCTGGTAAGGCATCATAATCAAACAGGCAAATACCATCTCTATTTGCTGATATCATTACAGGGGGAATTACTTTTTACAGCTCATGTATACTGTAGTACTGGCAGTGACCACACGTTTATATAGCACTGAGTAGTAATCTGTACAGTCAGTTCCACTGTGAGCCACGTTGAGTAAACACCTGTTGTACCGTTTCTCCTGCAGTCTGTGTCTTATTATACGCAGACACAACATTGGCGACAAGGCAAGTTCGAACCTACCTGCAACTCTGCATCACCTCCCGGGGATTCGTTCCTGGAGATCAGTGGATTGGAGGTCAAGGCCAGAGACTCGGGCGTCGACCACGGGCAACCGCCCAGTCATCCAGCAGAGACTTGAGAATTGCGGGGTAGGCTGTCGAGAGCCAGGCTTGGCTTTCCAGTCGAGGTGGTCCAGCGAAACGGGCTGGCAACAGGTAGTGCGCCGACCCTTCCTGGACAGCGGCGGGCTAGAGCCCGACCGAGCGGCACAGCAAAGGGCCGAGCAGCGTAGATGGGGGAGAGAGAGAGAGGGCAGAGCACACAGGGCGCAGCTGGTGTTCAGGGGCCGAGCAGCGTCAAAGAGAGGGAGAGAGAGACGCGCAGAAACCCGCAAGGCGCCACCATTGCCACGAGGACCGCCGAGAGCAGCGTTGGCAGCAGCGCAGGAGAAGTGCGCGAAACCTACAGGGCGCCGCCATTGCCACGAGAACCGCCGGGAGCGGCGTTGGCAGCAGCGGGGGAGGAAGGAAAGCCATTGGGAGACGCCATTTTAAACCACACCCAAAATGCTGAAGAGTGGCAGTATCACCGCATTTGACAATGGAGTCGAAGATTGGACTACATATGTCGAACGAATAGAGGTGTACTGCAATGCAAATGAGGTGTCAGATGACAAGAAAGCGTCAGTATTGTTAAATTTAATGGGTGCAAAGACGTATGGGTTATTACTGTTGGATCCGTGATTCTGAGAGTATGATATTTTTCAATAACCACACGGATGCTGTAACTTAACAATAAACAGGTCTTTACTGGAGGAGGGTAGTCTCAAGACTGGGGGTACAGAGGCATGCGCAAGGCTTATATACAGGTGTGGTCACTGCCGGTACTACAGTATACCGGAGCTGTAAATGTAGTTCTGTCTTAAAGGTACATACACTACAATTCCTCCCCTTTTAGATTAGTAGTACCCCTAATATTCAAATAACAATTAACACTTTAACATATACATTAAACAACAATAGTCCATTTATAGGTTCAGTCTTTGGGGCGGCTTCCTGACCCTTTCGGGATAGCGCCTTTCCTGAGGTTCTCGTTCTTGGTGCAGAGGCGATTCTGGCCCCTTTTCATCGGGTAGTTCATCGGTTTCCACTGCTACTGGCTCTGAGGTAGATGCTACCGGTATGTCGGGTTCATCCCCAGGTACTCAAGACATGGGGTTGACTCATAAGAACATAAGAACATAAGAAATAGGAGCAGGAGTAGGCCAATCGGCCCCTCGAGCCTGCTCCGCCATTCAATAAGATCATGGCTGATCTGATCCTAACCGCCAATCCACTATCACAGAACCATCTCCTGAATCTAACAGAATTAGACACACGAAATAGGAGCAGGATCAGGCTACACGGCCCCTGGGCCCGCTCCGCTACCCACAGAGCCATGACCGATCCGAACCTAGACTCATGTCCAAATTCCTGCCCGCTCCCCGTAACCCTTAATTCCCTTTACTTCTAGGAAACTGTCTATTTCTGTTTTAAATTTATGTAATGATGTAGCTTCTACAGCTTTTTGGGGCAGCATATTCCATGGACCTACCACCCTCTGAGTGAAGTAGTTCCTCCTCATCTCAGTTTTGAAAGAGCAGCCCCTTATTCTAAGACTATGCCCCCTAGTTCTAGTTTCACCCATCATCGGGAACATCTTCCCCGCATCCACCCGATCCAACCCTTCACAATCTTATATGTTTCAATAAGATCGCCTCTCATTCTTCTGAACTCCAATGAGTAGAGTCCCAATCTACTCAACCTCTCCTCATATGTCCATCCCCTCATCCCCGGGATTAACCGAGTGAACCTTCTTTGTACTGACTCGAGAGCAAGTATGTCCTTTCTTAAGTATGGACACCAAAACTGTACGCAGTATTCCAGGTGCGGTCTCACCAATACCTTGTACAACTGAAGCAATACCTCCCTATTTTTATATTCTATACCCCTAGCAATGAAAGCCAACATTCCATTGGCCTTCTTAATCACTTGCTGCACCTGCATGCTAACCTTTTGAGTTTCGTGCACCAGGACCCCCAGATCCCTTTGTACTTCAGTACTTTCCAGTTTCTTGCCATTAAGATAATAACTTGCTCTACGATTTTTCCTGCCAAATTGCATAACCTCACACTTTCCAGTATTGTATTCCATCTGCCGAATCTCTGCCCACTTACTTAGCCTGTCGATGTCCCCTTGCAGGTTTTTTATGTCTTCCTCACTCACTACTTTCCCTCCCATCTTAGTATCATCTGCAAACTTTGATATGTTACACTCGGTCCCCTCCTCCAAATAGTTAATATAGATTGTAAAGAGTTGGGGACCCAGCACTGACCCCTGCGGAACACCACTAGTTACTGATTGCCAGTCTGAGAATGAACCATTTATCCCAACTCTCTGCCGTCTGTTAGATAGAGAGTTCCTGTGACGCTAAGATCTGATCGACGTGGTGTCTCACAATGTTCCCCCCGACATTCACTGTGTACATTAATGGCCACTGCCTTGTGCATATCGTTCCGGGTTGCCATTTCTCTGTTCGGTAGTCACGGGCCAAGACTGGTTGTCCTACATTGAAGCTCCTTGTCGGCTTCTCATTGATGTGCTGGAATTGTTTGTCCTCAACATTTCTTCGCACATTTGGTCTGAGCAAGTCCAGACGAGATCTGAACCTTCGGTTAAAGAACATCATGGCCGGGGTCTGGTTGGTAACTGCATGTGTCGTGTTTCGGTAGGCTAATAAGAAATTGTCCACCTTATGCTGTGGTGGAATTTCATCGTCGCACATGGTCTTTATCGCCTTCTTAAAGGTTTGTACGAACCTCTCAGCCAAGCCATTTGTGGCTGGATGATATGGGGCGTATGTGTAATGCCTTACCCCATTCCTTCTCATCAATTTTCGAAACTCTTCGGACACAAGCTGTGGTCCATTATCAGAGTAAATCTGCTCTGGCAAGCCGTTTCTGGCAAATATGGTCCGTAGGACTGCAATCGTTTTCTCTGTAGTGGTTGAGGACATTTTTTATCACCTCAGGCCACTTCGAATGAGCATCCACTGCTATTAAGAACATTGAGTCCATGAATGGACCAGCAAAATCAATATCTACCCATTGCCATGGAGAGGAGGGCCACTCCCATGGGTGTAGAGGGGCATGTGGTGGTGCATTTTGGACCTTCTGGCATCTTGAGCAGCTCTTGGTTAGGTCTTTGATTTGTTGATCGATTCCCGGCCACCACACATAAGCCTAGCAAGGCTTTTCATTTTCACTCCACCCAGATGACCTTCATGGAGCTCATTTAGCACTCTCTCCCTTAACTTGGGTGGAATCACCACTCTGGATCCACACATCACTGTCCCCTGGCATACTGACAGCTGTTCTCTTCTGGATGAGAATGCTGGTAACAGTGAGTCGCCATGTGTTGGCCATCCCCTCACCGTCAATTCATATACCCGAGACAGCGTCAGATCATTGCGGGTCTCCTTCTCTATATCCGCGTTTGTTACTGGCAATCGTTCAATTATTGACAAATAAAATATCTCGATAGGGTCCACTGCTGGTGCTTCCTCCACAGTAGGCAGTGGCAGGCGCGATAGCCCATCAGCGTTCCCATGCTGTTTCGTGCCTTTATATTCTATTTCATATTGATTCGCCCCTAGAAACAGGGTCCATTTTTGTAACCGTTGTGCAGTCATCACTGGAACGTCCTTCTGAGGATTAAAGATGGAGACAAGTGGTTGGTGGTCAGTCAGCAAGGTGAACTTCTGCCCATGCAGATAGTGGTTGAATTTTTTTACTCCCCATACTAGGCTGAGGGCCTCTCTGTCAATCTGGGCATAGTTGCGCTCGGCTGAGGTTAGTGACCGAGACGCAAAGGCTACTGGCCTCTCCAACCTGTCTGGGAATTTGTGCGACAGCACTGCTCCAATACTATAGGGTGATGCATCACATGCCAAACGAATTGGTAGTGCTGGGTTGAAATGGGCCAACACCTCTTTTGATGTGATCAATTCTTTACACTTCTGGAAAGCGCGTCTACGTTCGTCATTCCACTTCCATGGTACCCCTGTTTGCAGTAGGGTGTTCAGTGGGTGTAATACCGTGGACAAATTTGGTAAGACCTTGTGGTAGTAGTTTACCAGCCCGAGGAACGACCTCAGTTGTGACACATTTTCCGGTGCTGGAGCCTTGACTACTGCCTCAATCTTTTCAGGGGACTTATGTAACCCCTCTTCATCGATGACGTGGCCACAATATGAGATCTGTTTCTGGAAAAACTCGCACTTGTGGCGATTAGCTCGTAGCCCATACTCCTTTAATCTGGTGAGCACCTTCTCCAAGTTGGCGAGGTGATCACTGTCATTTTTGCCCGTGACCAGGATGTCGTCCAAATAACACTGGGTCCCTGGAATCTCTTGCAGGACTTGATCCATTGCCCTCTGCCAGATAGCCGGAGCCGACGCTACCCCGAACACCAGCCGGTTGTATTGATAGAGACCTTTATGAGTGTTAATTGTAAGGTATTGTTTCGAAGCCTCTTCTACCTCCATTTGCAAGTACGCCTGGGCTAGATCAATTTTGGTGAAGCGTTTACCTCTAGATAGCGAGGCGAAAATATCCTCAATTCGTGGAAGTGGATATTGTACCGTGTGAAGGACTGGGTTCACTGTCACCTTAAAATCCCCACAGATGCGGACATTCTTTGATTCCCCAGGCGTATTACTCAATGACCTCTTCATTACAGGAACGATGGGTGTAGCCCACTTGCTCCAGTCCACTTTGGACAGTACTCCTGAACATTCCAACCCTTCCAGCTCTGCTTCTACAGTTGGTCTGATCGCATAAGGCACTGGTCTGGCCTTAAGAAACTTTGGGCTTGCATTTTCCTCTATTTTAATCATTGCTGTTATGCCTTTTAGTGTTCCGAGTCCCTCCTGGAACACTTCTTTTGCGTCAGTTAGTATTTTTGACAGTCGTCCAGGTGTGACGTCGTCATCCTTTTTGGCCTCAACCTTCAGTGCCTGTATGGAATGCCAATCTAATTGTATGTTCCGGATCCATTCATGTCCTAGCAGTGGTGGTCCTCCATCTGGCAATACATACATATCCATTTTAGGTATTTCCTGGCCTTTATATATCACTTTCACCCTTATTTTTCCTTTGGGGTAGACTTTTTGCCCCATGTACGTCTTCAAGGCAATCTCTGTAGCTTTCAAGGGTATATGTGAAAATAGCCACTTGTAGTCCCTTTAGGGCTGATCCTGTGTCCAATTCCATTTTCACTTGGACTCCGTCTATCTTGAGTGTAACCCAGATAGTCTGGTGATCCTCCATTTTGGTTACCTTATGTAGTTTCAGACAACCCAGCTCCTTGCTTTCGGAGTCTGTGTCACTTTACTGTTCGTCTGAACTACTGTCCATCACCTGGTATACCTTTTTGTACTTCTCCTGTGGAGATTTCTTACTGTTGGTTTTCTTCCCAGACCTGCAGACTCTTGCTATGTGTCCTGCTTTTCCACGCTGTCTGCACACTTGGTCCTTGAACCAACAATCCTTCTGGTCATGTGTTGTTCTGCCGCAGCGATAGCACGTCCCTGTTCCAAAGGACATTTCATTGGTGCCATATTCTTGCGGTCTCCATTGTATCTCTGCAGCGCCCCTTGCGGCTGCTTCGTGTGATACTGCCATACTGAAAGCCTTGTCCAGCGTAAGATCCTTTTCTGATAGAAGCCGTTTCTGGGTTCCTTCACTTTGTAGCCCACACACAAACTTGTCCCTTAACGTATCTGCTAGTCCCGCTCCAAACTGGCAGTGTTTCGATAGCTTGCGCAGTTCCGTTAGGTACTCAGCATTGCTTTTGTCTTTGTGTTGGTTCCTTTTATGGAACTTAAATCGTTCTGCTATCAGCAGTGGTGTGGGGTTTAAGTGGTCCTGTAGGATTTCTACTATGCTTTTGAAATTCTTGTTCACCGGCTTCTCTGGGGTTATTAGATTTCGCAGTAACCCATAAGTTTTTGCACGCATGGAATTTAACAAAACCAGTGCTTTCCTAGCATCTGGCACTTCATTCGCCCTGCAGTACACCTCAATACGTTCCACATATGTCGCCCAATCTTCGACTTCATTGTCGAACGTAGAGATACTGCCACTCTTCGGCATCCCTGGGTGTGAGTTAACTGTCAAAAATGGCATCTCCCGCGCTTCCCCTTCTTCTCCGCTGGCACAAAATGGCGTCTCCTGCGCTTTCCTTCCTTTCCGCGCTTGCCCTTCTTCTCTGCTGCGGCTTCTCAAAATGGCGTCTCCCGCGCTCTTCCTTCTTCTCCGCGGCTCAATGGCGTCTCCCGCGCGCTCCCTTCTTCTCCCCGCGGACACGGTTCAGCCCTTGAGCCCTGGCTGTGCTCTGCGCATTCTTTTTTTTTCTTTTTCTTTTCGACGCCGCTCGGTCCTGAACCCGGTGGTTGCTTTACCCTCTCTCCATTTTTATTCTTTTTTTTTTTCTCGACGCCGCTCGGTTTTCAACCCCCGGCTGCGCCCTGTGCGCTTCACCCTCTGTTTTACCCCGTCGACACTGCTTGGCTTTCTCTCCGCCGTCGGTCGGCTCTAGCCACCGCTGTCCGGGAAGGGTCTGCGCTGGACCTGTCGTCAGTCTCTTGCTGATCGTCGTGGCTGGGGAACCAAGCCCAGCTCTCCACAGCCTCCCCTGCGATGTTCACTCTCTGCCGGACGACTGGGCGGTTGCTCATGGTCGACGCCCGTGCACCTGGCCTCGACTTTCTTACACCGCCCTCCCAGAGCGAATCCTCGAAGGGAAATGCAGAGTTGCAGGTAGATTCGAATCGACACTCGTCGCCACTGTTGGATCCGTGATTCTGAGAGTATGATGTTTTTCAATAACCACACGGATGCTGTAACTTAACAATAAAGAGGTCTTTACTGGAGGAGGGTAGTCTCAAGACTGGGGGTACAGAGGCATGCGCAAGGCTTATATACAGGTGTGGACACTGCCAGTAATACAGTATACAGGAGCTGTAAAAGTAGTTCTGTCTTAAAGGTACATACACTACAATTACAAAATCTAGTAACCCCAATGAAGCCAATGGAAAAGAGTTTTGAAGACATAGTAATGATACTACAGGGACATTTAAACCCCACACCACTGCTGATAGCAGAAAGATTCCAGTTCCACAAACGGAACCAGCATAAGGATGAAAGCAATGCTGATTATTTAACAGAACTGCGCAAACTATCGAAACACTGCCAGTTTGGAGCGGGACTGGCAGATACCTTAAGGGACAAGTTTGTGTGTGGGCTTCAAAGTGAAGGAACCCAGAAACGTCTTTTATCTGAAAAGGACCTTATGCTGAAAAAGGCTTTCAGCATTGCGGTATCATATGAAGCAGCAGCACGGGGCGCTGCAGAGATACAACAGAGACCGCAAGAATATGGCACAAACAAAATGTCATATGGAACAGAGAAGTGCTATCGCTGCGGCAGAACAACACACGACCAGAATGATTGCTGGTTCAAAGACAAAGTGTGCAGACAGTGTGGAAAAGTAGGACACATAGCACGAGTCTGCAGGTCGGGAGAGAAAACCAGCAATAAGAAACCTACCAAAGGAAAGTACAAGAAGATACATAAAATGACAGAGAATAGTTCAGACGAACAAAAGAGTGATAATGACTCCGAAAGCAGGGAACTGAGTTGTTTGAAACTACATAATGTGATCACAACAGAGGATCACCGAACCATTTGGGTCACTCTCAAGATAGCAGGAGTCCAGGTAAAGATGGAATTGGACACAGGATCAGCCCTAACAGTCATAAACTGATGGGACTACGAGCGGCTATTCTCACACATACCCTTGAGAGACACAAAAATTATTTTGAAGATGTACATGGGGCAAAAAGTCTACCCCAAAGGAAAAATAAGGGTGACCGTTATATATAACGGTAAGGAAACACCAAAACTAGACCTGTATGTATTGCAAGATGGAGGACCACCATTACTGGGACGTGAATGGATCCAGAAAATACAACTGGATTGGCATTCCATTCCACTGACTGTGGCTGACAAAAAGGATGATGACGTCACACCTGGGCGACTGTCAAAGATCCTAACTGACGTGAACGAAGTGTTCCAGCAAGGACTCAGAACACTAAAAGGCATGACAGCGATGATTAAAATTGAAGAAAACGCAAGTCCAAAAACTTTTAAGGCCAGACCGGCACCTTATGCGATCCGCCCAGCCATCGAATCAGAGCTGGAGAGTCTGGAACGTTCAGGTGTACTGTCCAAGGTAGACTGGAGCGAGTGGGCTACACCCATCATCCCTGTGATGAAAAAGTCGTTGAGCAGCGCGCCTGGGGAACCAAGGAAGGTTCGCATTTGTGGGGACTTTAAGGTTACAGTGAACCCGGTCGTTCACACCGTACAATATCCACTTCCGCGGATTGAAGATATTTTCGCCTCGCTATCTGGAGGGAAATGCTTCACTAAGATTGATTTGGCCCAGGCGTATCTGCAAATGGAGGTAGAAGAAGCATCAAAAAAATACCTCACAATCAACACCCACAATGGTCTCTACCAATACAACCGGCTGGTATTCGGGGTAGCATCAGCTCCGGATATTTGGCAGAGGGCAATGGAACAAGTCCTGCAAGGGATCCCAGGGACCCAGTGTTATTTGGACGACATCCTGGTCATGGGCGAAAATGACAGTGATCACCTTGCCAACCTGGAGCAGGTGCTCACTAGATTGCAGGAATATGGGCTCCGAGCTAACCGCCCCAAATGCGAGTTTTTTAGAAAACAGATCTCATATTGTGGCCACGTTATCGATAAAGAGGTGTTACATAAGTCCCCAGAGAAGATTGAGGCAGTAGTCAAGGCTCCAGCACCGGAAAATGTGTCACAACTGAGGTCGTTCCTCGGGCTGGTAAACTACTACCATAAGTTCTTGCCAAATTTGTCTACAATACTACACCCACTGAACACCCTACTGCAAACTGGGGTGCCATGGAAGTGGAGTGACGAATGTAGATGAGCTTTCCAGAAGAGCTAAACACTAATCACATCGAAAGAGGTATTGGGCCATTACAACCCAGCATTACCAATTCGGTTGGCATGTGATGCGTCACCCTATGGCATTGGAGCGGTGCTGTCACACAAATTCTCGGACGGCTCAGAGAGTCCAATAGCCTTTGCGTCACGATCACTAACCTCAGCCGAGCATAACTATGCCCAGATTGACAGGGAGGCCCTCAGCCTGGTGTGGGGAGTGAAAAAGTTCAATCACTATCTGCACGGGCAGAAATTCACCTTGCTGACTGATCACCAGCCTCTTGTCTCCATTTTTAATCTGAAGAAGGGTGTTCCGGTGATGACTGCGCAATGACTACACAGATGGTCACTTTTTCTAGGGGCGCACCACTATGAGATTGAATATAAGGGCACGAAACAGCATGGAAATGCTGATGGGCTATCACGCCTGCCACTGCCTACTGCGGAGGAAGCACCAGCAGTGGATCCTGTCGAAATATTCCATTTGACTATAGTTGCATACCTACCGGTAACTAATGCTTGTATCGAAAAGGAAACCCAAAATTACCCGACACTGTCTCGGGTATATGATTTGACGGTGAAGGGATGGCCAGCACATGGCGACTCACTGTTGCCAGCATTCTCGACAAGGAGAGAACAGCTGTCAGTGTGCCGGGGGACCTGGATGTGTGGATCCCGAGTGGTAATTCCACCCAAGTTAAGGGATAGAGTGCTCAATGAGCTTCATGAGGGTCATCTGGGAGGGGTAAAAATGAAAAGCCTAGCCAGGGCTTATGTGTGGTGGCCGGGAATTGATAAACAAATCGTGGACCTGACCAAGAGCTGCTCAGGATGCCAGAATGTCCAAAATGCACCACCACAGGCCCCTCTACACCCATGGGAGTGGCCCTCATCTCCATGGCAATGGGTGCATATTGATTTTGCTGGTCCATTCATGGACTCAATGTTTTTAATAGCCGTGGATGCACACTCAAAATGGCCTGAGGTCATCAAAATGTCCTCCACCACCACGGAGAAAACGATTGCAGTCCTACGGACCATTATTGCCAGGAATGGCTTGCCAGAACAGATTTGCTCCGACAACGGACCACAGTTTGTGTCCGAAGAGTTCCGGAGGTTCTTGAAAAAGAATGGGGTAAGGCATTACACATCCGCCCCGTATCATCCAGCCACAAATGGATTGGCTGAGAGGTTCGTACAAACCTTTAAGAAGGCAATAAAGGCTATGTACAATGACAACATTCCACTGCAGCACAAGGTGGACAATTTCCTGTTCGCCTACTGGAATGCGACACATGCAGTCACCAACCAGGCCCCAGCCATGATGTTCTTTAACCGAAGGTTAAGATCTCGCCTGGATTTGCTCAGACCAAACGTACGAAGAGATGTTGAGAGTAAGCAATTCCAGCACATCCATGAGAAGCCAACAAGGAGCTTCAATGTAGGGCAACCAGTCTTGGCCCGCGACTACCGAACAGAAAAATGGCAGCCAGGAACGATATGCACACGGCAGGGCCCACTAATGTACACAGTGGACGTTGGGGAGAGCATCGTGAGACGCCATGCTGACCAGATCCTAGAGTCACAGGAACAAGTCAACCCCATGCCTTGCCCATATGTACCTGGTGATGAACCCGACGTACAGGTCGCATCTACCCCAGAAACAGTAGCATTGGAAGCTGATGAACCAACCGACGACAGGGGGCCAGAATCGCCTCCGCACCAAGAGCAAGACACTCGGGAAAGGCGCTATCCAGAAAGGATCAGGAAGCCTCCCCAAAGACTGAATGTAGAAATAGACTATTTTCAGCTAATGTTGCATGTTAAAAGTGTTAATTGTAATTAGTTTGATATTTAATTGTTAAATGAGTGTTATGGTACTGTTAATCTAAAAGGGGAGGAATTGTCATGTATATACCTTTAAGGGGGGAACTACTTTTTACAGCTCATGTATACTGTAGTACCGGCAGTGACCACACCTGTATATGGCACTGAGTAGTAATCTGTACAGATCAGTTCCACTGTGAGCCACATTGAGTAAACACCTGTTGTACTGTTTCTCCTGCAGTCTGTGTCTTATTATACACGGACACAACAGACCACTTTCTCAAATCCCATAAAAGAGGAAAACGAGTACTCAAATTTCCTTCTTCTTGCTGTTATCACTCACAGGACCCAGCCATCAAGACATTCATTATTCCTTGCAGATATACCTTGTTTTGTCTTTTATTTTCCTTTTTTCCTGTGATCCCATTCTCTTTTCCAATCTTATGGCTGTTCAAGCACCATACTATAGATAGGAACAGTCTGTCTTTCCTCCACCAAAATGGCAGCGCACAAACCGGCCCCCATCACCGAGACAAAGCCTCACAGCTGCCACCAGATGGAGCACAGACGGGGCCGCTGGAAGTCATTCGGGCCGGAGACCGCTCTTCACCTTTAGAAACCGTGCAGCATGCTCACCCACAGCATCTCCCGACTCCGCTTCTGTCGACCAGCCGCTCTGCCCTAGGCCCCCCGCCTGGGGTCCTCCGTGCTGGGCCTCCCGCCTAGGACACTCTCCTCTGGGTCTTCCACCCTGGGCCTTCTGCACTGGGCCCTCCGCACTGGCATTCCCCGTGAGCAGCCGGGGTGTGGAACAGCCTGTTCACACAGCACCGAGCAGAGCTGAGCTGCTGAGAATCTCGCAGCCTCCCCCAGGGTTCATGAACCCGCTCCCTGAGCTCGGGGTGTGAGCAGCTCGCGTCCCCCCGGGGTTCATGAACCCGCTCCCTGAGCTCGGGGTGTGAGCAGCCCGCGGCCCCCCGGGGTTCATGAACCCGCTCCCTGAGCTCCGGGTGTGAGCAGCCCGTGTCCCCCCGGGGTTCATGAACCCGCTCCCTGAGCTCGGGGTGTGAGCAGCCCGCGTCCCCCCGGGGTTCATGAACCCGCTCCCTGAGCTCTCTCACCTGATGTGTCAGCGGCTGCTGCCAAGGTCCGCGCATGCTCAGCTCACACTACCCGGGTGATTGACGGCAGCTCCAGACCAATAGGAAGAGTGGGGCGGGGCTGGAGGACCGAGCGGGCGGCGGGTCCTCCACCCAATCGGAGTGTGTGAGGGGCAGGGCTTGACCTTTAAACCTGAACAACAGAAGGTGAGCTGAGCATGCGCGGGAGAGGCTGCAGCAGGTCAGAGGGAGGCGGGTTAATGAACCCCGGGGGGACGCGGGCTTCACACACCCCGAGTGTGACCTCAGGCCCGATTATAAGAGCAGTGAACATTATCCGCCTCCACCCGCGGGTTCACGTTTCACTCCGGCCCGAATCTCAACAAAGCACCAAACCCCGGGACAGACAAAAAGTGAGTCAGGGAGCATCTGTAAATGGAGGAGAAATGGAGACTGGTCAGGGAGCGTCTGTAAATGGAGGAGAAATGGTGACTGGTCAGGGAGCGTTTGTAAATGGAGGAGAAATGCTGACTGGTCAGGGAACGTCTGTAAATGGAGGAGAAATGGAGACTGGTCAGGAAGTGTCTGTAAATGGAGGAGAAATGGAGACGGGTCAGGGAGTGTCTGTAAATGGAGGAGAAATGGAGACTGGTCAGGGAGCGTCTGTAAATGGAGGAGAAATCGTGACTGGTCAGGGAGTGTCTGTAAATGAAGGAGAAATGGTGACTGGTCAGGGAGCGTCTGTAAATGGAGGAGAAATGGAGACTGGTCAGGGAGCGTCTGTAAATGGAGGAGAAATGGAGACTGGTCAGGGAGCATCTGTAAATGGAGGAGAAATGGAGACTGGTCAGGGAGCATCTGTAAATGGAGGAGAAATCGTGACTGGTCAGGGAGTGTCTGTAAATGGAGGAGAAATGGTGACTGGTCAGGGAGCGTCTGTAAATGGAGGAGAAATGGAGACTGGTCAGGGAGCGTCTGTAAATGGAGGAGAAATGGAGATTGGCAGGGAGCATCTATAAATGGAGGAGAAATGGGGACTGGTCAGGGAGCGTCTGTAAATGGAGGAGAAATGGTGACTGGTCAGGGAGCGTCTGTAAATGGAGGAGAAATGGAGACTGGTTAGGGCGCATCTGCAAATGGAGGAGAAATGGAGACTGGTCAGGGAGTGTCTGTAAATGAAGGAGGAATGAAGACCAGTCAGGGAGCGTCTGTAAATGGAGGAGAAATGGTGACTGGTCAGGGAGCATTTATAAATGAAGGAGAAATGGTGACTGGTCAGGGAGTGTCTGTAAATGAAAGAGAAATGGTGACTGGTCAGGGAGCATCTGTAAATGGAGGAGAAATGGTGACTGGTCAGGGAACGTCTATAAATGGAGGAGAAATGGTGACTGCTCAGGCAGCGTCTGTAAATGGAAGAAAAATGGTGACTGGTCAGGAAGCGTCTGTAAATGGAGGAGAAATGGTGACTAGTCAGGGAGTGTCTGTAAATGAAGGAGAAATGGTGGCTGGTCAGGGAGCATCTCTAAATAAAGGATCAATTATTCCTTATTTTGGGGCTTGGTTTGTGTGAATAAATATATCACTAATTTCAATTGGACTCTTTTTCCATGCCCCAGCTCCTGTAAATACTGTCTGGAAAGGGGCCAGCCTCTCAGGAGGCTCCACACCACTGGCTGCTCGTGTGTCAGTGATCTCCCATCAGATTAATGTGCGTCTGCTGTGTGTGTGTTTAACAAAGTGCCCGAAGCAGTTCATAAGGTGGGGAATCGGTGAGTGTGGAACTGAACCCAGTCAGAGTCAGCACCTTCAGGGGAGGAGCGGGAGGGCAACCAGTGAGTGTAGAACTGAACCCAGCCAGAGTCAGCACCTTCAGGGGAGGAGAGGGAGGGGAACCAGTGAGTGTAGAACTGAACCCAGCCAGAGTCAGCACCTTCAGGGGAGGAGAGGGAGGGGAACCAGTGAGTGTAGAACTGAACCCAGCCAGAGTCAGCACCTTCAGGGGAGGAGAGGGAGGGGAACCAGTGAGTGTAGAACTGAACCCAGCCAGAGTCAGCACCTTCAGGGGAGGAGAGGGAGGGGAACCAGTGAGTGTAGAACTGAACCCAGCCAGAGTCAGCACCTTCAGGCGAGGAGAGGGAGGGGAACCAGTGAGTGTAGAACTGAACCCAGCCAGAGTCAGCACCTTCAGGGGAGGAGAGGGAGGGGAACCAGTGAGTGTAGAACTGAACCCAGCCAGAGTCAGCACCTTCAGGGGAGGGATAGAAGTTGACCGAAAGGAAAAATGTTGGAGATGGTGCGATGGATTTGGATTTCAGCACAGGGAGGAGGGAGAGTGTGTGGGACGGGGATTTACAGCTTTGGGGGAACAAGAGAGGAAAGAATGTTCCATAGAAACTAGAATTGTCTGTTCTGAATTTCTATCCTGTACTTACAGTGATGACTTTTGTAAACTCCTTTTACAGGGTTTTAGAAGGGGAGGATTTACAGACGGGAAACTGAAACCAAACATCACAACAAGATCTGATAGAGTCACTCGATTCATCAGGACCTGAATATCATCGGCCTTTGAATGTGAAAGGAGAAATGTTTGTCTGTTCTGTCTGTGGGAAAAGATTTCAAACATCAGTGTGACTGGAAAAGCACCGGGACACACACACCTGAGTGAGAGTGTTCCAGTGCACTGACTGTGGAAAGAGCTTTAACCAGTTACACAGCCTGAAAAAACATTGCACAGTTTACAGCGGGGAGAAACCGTCCACGTGTTCTGTGTGTGGACGAGGCTTCAACTAATCATCTAACCTGGAGAGACACAAGGACACCCGCACCACGGAAAAACCGTGGAAATGTGGCGACTGTGGGAAGGGATTCAATTACCCGTCCCAGCTGGAAACTCATCGGCGCAGTCACACTGGGGAGAGGCCGTTCACCTGCTCCGTATGTGAGAAGGGCTTCACTAATTCATCTCACCTGCTGAGACACCAGCGAGTTCACACTGACGAGAGACCTTTTTAGCTGCTCCCACTGTGCGAACTGTTTTAAAAGCTCTGAGGAACTCATTCAACACCAGCGAGTTCACACTGACGATAAGCCATTTAGTTGCTCTCACTGTGGGAAGTGATTCAAGCTGTCATCCAATCTCATTGTACACCAACGCACTCATACTGGGGAGAGGCCATTCACTTGCTGTATGTGTGGGAAGAGATTCACTAAATCATACAACTGCTGACACACCAGCGAGTTCACACTGGGGAGAGGCAGTTCACCTGCTCTTTGTGTGGGAAGGGATTCACTAAATCATCAAACCTGCTGACACACCAGCAAGTTCACACTGGGAAGAGGCCGTTCACCTGCTCCATGTGTGGAAAGGGATTCACTCAGTCATCCCACTTGCTGACACACCAGCGAGTTCACATGTGACTGCAGGGGTTGGATTCTGCTGTTCTTGCTGCTGTTAATCACATCCA
Organism: Somniosus microcephalus; assembly: GCF_052327205.1. NCBI lineage: Eukaryota > Metazoa > Chordata > Chondrichthyes > Squaliformes > Somniosidae > Somniosus > Somniosus microcephalus. Next base: position 73,508,029 of record NC_140990.1, read on the forward strand.
GGACTGAACCATATTTATTCTGACCGTTGGGGTTTGTTTCTGCTGATGTTACTAACCCTATAACTGAGCTGGAGTTTAATATTCTGGATATATAACTGATTGTGTTCTCTGGGCTGCAGTGTCTCTTTAAGAACCGCTGTCTGTGATCTTTCCCCTTAATTCAGGGACTCCCATCAGAAATTGGTTTACAATAAAATTAGACATTTTACTTCAACCCTTTAATAATCTTTGGTACAATTCAGTGTTTGAAAAGTTCTGCTGATTAACATCTTCAATTAGAAAGTGCTGATTAATCCTTGCTGACAATTCTTACTGACTTGCACATTACACACAGTGGCACCTCCATTATCCACCAGAAAGAAGGGGAATGGGAATTGGTGGAGAATCGAGAGTCCCCAAATATTGCCCCTCCTGTCTGGTACAGCAATCCCCTCAGCACGGGAAGGGAGACAAGTCCAATCCATTTAACAGGCTGAGTATCATCAGCCCTTTGAATGTGGAAGGAGGAATGTTTGCCTGTTCTGTCTGTGGGAAAAGATTTCAAGCATCAATGTGACTGGAAAAGCACCGAGACACAAACACCTGAGTGAGAGTGTTCCAGAGCACTGACTGTGGAAAGAGCTTTAACCAGTTACACAGCCTGAAAAATCATCGCACCGTTCACAGCGGGGAGAAGCCGTACACATGTTGTGTGTGTGGACGAGGCTTCAACTGATCATCCAACCTGCTGAGACACCAGCGAGTTCACAAGTGACTGCGGGGGTTGGATTCTGCTGTTATTGCTGCTGTTAGTCACATCCAGGACTGAACCGTGTTCATTCAGACAGTTGGGATTTGTTTCAGCTGATGTTAATAACCCCTATAACTGGGCTGGAGTTTAATCTGTATCAATGTCAAATAAATGAGCTTTCTTTCTCACACACGCAGTGTGTCGGGTCCTTGATATCTCGACAATACGACGAGCTGATTGAGGACTTGTTACAAACTGAGTGGAATCCATCTGAGAACCGAGTTTCCACAACTTGTTAAAAGATGGATCTACAAGATGTCCAAGTCTGACAGGACAGAAAATTCTATTATATCACAAGGTCCACTTCAACCCTCCAGGGCAGTGAGTCCCTGTAATATTGGATGTTAACCTTTGGGAAATATTCTGATAATCTGTTATTGTCACGGGGCAAAGCAGCCTTGTTACTTTAACATCAATTTAATCAAACTCAATGGGCAATCCGATCTCCAAAGGGAAACGTCTCCTTAAAGCTGACAGTGTCGACAGTTCTGCAGCTCATTTCTCAGTGTGAGCGTGTCAGAATGAAAAGCTTTAACAACAGCTGATGTTTCACAAAGGGAGACCTCACCAGACCAAAGGCCATTGGTGGAGTTTAATGGGCTGTTTGTGTCACTGGGCTACAGGAGGCCATTTTTAACCGAAGGAAAACTGGTCACAGCAAACAGAGAGTTTAACAGACTGTCCCTGGTCCACTCGAACCCCCACCTTCTCTCTCTCTCACTATTTATGGGCACTGCTGCAGTAATTGCTCCTCTGACCTTTCCTCTCTTGTCCCTCCTACACCCCTAATACATGGCCCGACACAATCTCCCTCCCCCTACATCCTCACTGTGCTGGAATCCACACCAGTCTCCCCATCTGCTCCTTGTTCTCTCCCTGGATCCTAAAACTACTGAACTCACTCTTCCCCTCCTGAAGTCTACAGGCTCTAAAACTGAAGCTTGGTGTCCCTCAGTCCCGACTCCTTGATTTTCCTCCCCTTCTCTCCTCCTCTTTCCCCCTTGGTTGTGTTCCACACTCTGGGCCTTGGGCCTTCCCCAGGGATTCTCAGTATGAACAGGTGGGATGTGTTTGGAGACAGGGTGTCCCGGCTCTCCACCTTTAAAGGGACAAGGAGACGACCAGCTGGGCTGAATGGCCCTGCTTTATGACATCACTGCAGTGCCTAACAACCAACCTCCCTGGGCCCTGCTCATTATGGGCTGGGTTTAGCTCAGTGCTGTTACAGGAAGGGAAACAGGAGCAGGATTCACCCCGTGTGGAGCCCAGGATTAATGGGGAGAGGTACAGGATCAATTTATACCTTATTGAGTGAGAAATGTCATTGTCCCGGACACTCCCTGTCTCTCGGTATCTGTGTCGGGGAGCGGCTGATGGGTTTACTCTGTATCTAACCCGTGCTGTACCCGACTGGAGAGTGTTTGATGCTGACACTCGGGGCTCAGCTCCATGAGCACAACATTTAACCCAAAGATGATCTGATAAACACATGTCCTGAAGGACAGGGAGTGCCTCTGATATTTTGGTCAGTGTCGTGATCTAGTTTAAACACCTCGCTCACATCTCCTCTCACCCTGCTTTGTTCTAATGAGAAGTGCCCAAGTTTCTCTCGTCTCTCCTCCTGGGAAAGAGAAGTTCGCTTCAGTTAGAAACTCAAACTGGCGCTTCACTGCAGACAGGTCATCATGAGGAAACATTTCTTTACCCAGCGAGTTATTATGATCTGAAATGCACAGCCTGAAAGGATGGAGGAAGCAGATTCAAGAGTAACTTTCAAAAGGGAATTGGATAAATATTTGAAGGGAAAACATTTACCGGGATATGAGGAAAGAGCAAGGGAGTGGGACTAATTGGATAGCTCTCCCAAAGAGCTGGCACAAGCATGATGGGCCGAATGGCCGCCTTTTGTGCTGTATCATTCTATGATTCTCTGATAACTAAAGCCTCTCATCCGTGGTATAACCTCAGTGAAATTATTCTGCAGCCTCTCTGTGGCCCCGACATCCTTTCTAGTGTAAGATGCCCAAAACTTATTCTAACTGCAGCCGAACCGATGAGTTTGTTTTCTCCGCCCCATTTATAAAAAACCTCGGGTAACATTTTTAAACCATTTTATAAACTTATCCTCCAACTTTTACAGATTTGTGTATCTGATCTCCCTGTAGATTTTAAAGATGTTAACATAACACGGGTAAAATACATTGAGGTAAAATGTCTGATATAATGTGTATTATGGGAAAAAGAAGTTTAGTTTGAGTTAGAAACTCAAACAGGTGTTTCACTGCAGACAGGTCACCATGGCAATACTGATAAGACATTTCATTCACTGAATCGACTGGTTGGACTCTGTAGTCAGATCAGGGGAAAGAACAGAGTTTGTCTGTTACTAACCACAATATAAGCTTAGAATCATAGAATGGTTACAGCACAGAAGGAGGCCATTTGGCCCATCAAGCCCATGCCAGCTCTCTGCAAGACCACTTCAGCTAGTCCCACTCCCCCACCCTTTCCCCGTAGCCCTGCAAATATTTTTCTTTCAGATACTTATCCAATTCCCTTCTGAAAGCTGCGATTGAATCTGCCTCCACCACCCTTTCAGGCAGTGCATTCCAGATCCTAACGACTCGCTGTGTACGCAGTAAGCAAATTAATATTATACTTTAGTTTATGTTAGAATATGTATAATGTAGCACCAATGTACAGGGTGGAGGTAGCGAATTAATTCATACCCTGAGTTAAAACAGTATATAGGTCTGTACTTATTGTATTTATCCAGCTAAGCTCTAAAAACAGGATTAATTGACTGAGAGGCCCATGGGAAGATTGGGGAGGATGTCTGTTCGGCCAGGCGAGGCAACACATATACAAGATAACATACATAAGAATTTGTTTGTTTGTAAACCCACAACAGGGTTCCATTACATCAAAGTCTGGTGGGACTAATTATAATGTGCTTGCTTTGCAGAAGTAACATGAGACAAGGTCAGAATCTGTGCTTTGCAGAGATTGAACAAGGACTGTTATCTTAAGAAAGCATGTTAACAAACAAACCACCTGGCTAGAGACAAAGGACGGTTGTAAAGCAATAGATTAAGATGAGGCCACAGTCACAGAAAGCCACGGGACCAACTGATAACAGAACTGTGATTTGTAAGTGGCCGGAAGGATGAAATGTCACAATTTATAATTGCCATTCAGCAATAAATCTCTATATGCTGATCAGCTTTGCACCCGCCCCTAGGCCAGGGGTTTGATTTTTGTATAATTGTGAATGTTGCTAGGATATTGGTGGAGTCGGATCTGAGAGGGATCTCAGAAGGTTCTCCCCAGGCCTGTGAATAAAGACTGTTTTGAACCTCCAATCGAAGTCTGTCATCCGTACATAGCTGAGTGTCGACTTTGTATATCACTTAGTCCGCTCTGCGGGGGAAAGGGTTAAGTGTCGACTTGGCATATCACCAGGTCCACTTTTCGGATACATCAATTGGCGTAGTGGGCAGGATCGCAAACTCTGACTGGTCCACGGGAACGTTGAGCTAAGAAGGGTGAGAACGTTTTAAATTACCACCCATAAATTAGAGAGCTCAGAATGTACAGTGAGATCTGGCAAGGCTGTGATTCAAAGGACATAGGGAGACAGACTCGAGAAGGGGGAGCAGTCCGGTAAGCCGGGAGGCGGCAAATCCTCTAAATAAGCCGGGATGGTGGCAAAATCCTCTAGTTCAGATAGACGGCTAAATAGGTGGTAAAGTCCTATGAATATTGGATCCTTGGGAGTCTCGGGGTGATCAACACGGACAAGGGTGGTTGACCATCCCAAACACCTAACCTGAGCCCGAATTAAGAGGACGTAGTCCCACGTGATGGCCAGGATCGAATAGGTGTAGGGAACTATAAACACCACAGGATCACGATCCCGTGACGAGTGAGTGTGCGCAAAATAAGTGTGTGTGGGTGAATGATAGAGTAACATAAGAACCATTGAGAAGTAAGTCGGAATTTATATAGAATGCCTAAAAAGGATGCAGAGATAAAGGAGGAGGGACCGTTTCCTTGGGGAGATCCCGGCTCCGTCACTCGCTATGTAGCAGATAAAAATCAGAAACTTATCGAACTCATGAAAAAGAAAGGGTGGGATCCCGAAGACAGTGCGGAAAGACAACGGGCTTGGTGGAGGGGACAAACCAAAGGTAAAGAGGGAAAAGGGGGAGTAGTAATCTTAGCTTGTTACCAGAAACAATGTAAGGAGTTGAAACAGAAGGGAGAGGGGGAAAGGGAAGAGAAAGAAGTAACAACTCCCAAACCAAGAGGGAAGGGACACCCGGTGGTGGCGGCCGGCTCCAGCAGTACGCCCGTATACCCAAAACTACCAGAAGAAGGTAATATAGATGGGGGTGGGTTAGAAAAGGAAACAGCAGGAGACAGTAATGAGAGGGACTGGCCGGAGCCACCGCCCTATAATCCGGTGTACCGCGCGGTAAAAGCGGCCCCGGTAAAAACTGAAGTAATCCCAGGACACCCAGAGATCCCCGGTACCGCCATGGTCCCCGCGACAGGAGGAAACCCGTAAATCCCAGCGGTCCCCGCAGTTCCGGCAAGACCCCAGATGATTCGAACCACCGACCAGCCCTTCAAACCCTTAGAGAGACAAATGCTGGTGGATAAATTACCCCAGCTGCAACCTCGAGGGAATAACTACCTATTTTGGCAAAAGATGAGGGAATTGAGGATCAGTCATAATTTACACAATTAAAGATATAAACCAGTTGTTGCGAGCAAAAATTTCGGATGACCGTTGGGACCAATTACCCGTGAATTTCAGGGACGGAACTTGGTGCCTAGCGTATAATCCCGCCCCGCAACAGTCAGACCAAAACTACGAGGCCTTCAAGTGAGCAGTAGAGGAGGTTATGGGACAGGCCCCGGTAAATTGGGTAGCTATAACCAATATAACTCAGGATAAGGGGGATTCTGCCGTAGACTATAGTAAACGGAAATGGGAAAGGTTTGTGCGATGTTCCGGTGTCCTAAACCCCACTACAGAGAACCAATGTTTCCTACAATCATTTAAAGCCGGACTCGGTCCTGCACATCAGGCAGCCATACGATTAGGAGTTGTTACAATGAACAACTATGAGGATTTAATTAGGTGGGCGACAGAAGTAGATAACATGCAAAAGGCTAAGCTAGCTGCTGCAGAGGAGTTGGGGGAACAAGAGGAAGCAGTGGGGATAGCAAGCTGTTATGCTTGTGGTGAAGAGGGACATTTTGCTAAAGAATGCAAACAGAAGCAGAGAAGAGACGTCAGACCAGCATCGGATCCAAAACCAACTTGTTATAATTGTAACAAGCCAGGACATAAGAAATCAGACTGTTGGAAGAAAGGGGGAGGAAGGGAAGGTCAGGGGCCAAACCAAAGGGGGGTCCCCAAAGAGGACAGCTCGGAGGAAATGGGGGAAGGGAGGATTTTAAAAGATGGATGAGGGAAGAAAAAGAGGAACAGGAGGAAAGGGATAGAGACAGAGATAGAGATAGGGAGAGACAGCGACGAAGGGATAGGGAAGAAAGGGAGCTTAGGGAATATAGTAACTGGAAAAATACCCGAGGTGAGAGGCGATATGGGTCTGATTCAGAGGACGGTGAAGAAGGCGATGTATGCACTACGAGGCAAAGGAGAGACATGATGAAGAAGTTGAATATTAAATGAAAGGTAGCGGCCCTCGGGGAGAATGGTGAGGAGGATCCAAGGATGTTTGTTAACACATTGGTAGGGGGCCAGCAGTGCAAAATGTTGACAGACACAGGAGCCTCAATCTCACTGACAGATTTACCCTTGACCAGAACTAAACTTTCAATTAATGTGGCAGGAATAGGTGGAAGAAGACTTAAGGCTTATAAGAGCGAAACAATTCTATTAGAAACTGGATGTATAATAATACCTACACATTTGTGGGTATGCGAGAATACTGAAGGAACAATCCTAGGGATAGACTTACTGCGGGAAGTAGGAGCTTTAATCGACCCTAAAGCGAATAAAGTGATCTGGCCACCGGATCATAAGTCAAACAAACAAACGGCCCCGGGAAACAAAACAGATCGGGTAGGAGCAATTAAGATTATAGACCCGGAATGGGATAAGAAGGGACTATGGGCGAGCCCATGCAGAGAGTATATTGGGGTGTGGGCAACACATAAACAAGATTGTGGATTAGTTCAAACCCCCCCGGTAAAAATACCGGGACCAATGCATCGCCCACATAAACAATATCCTTTAAAGGAGGAAGACAAAGCAGCAGTACGGGACACAGTGTTGGAATTAACCAAACAGGGAATCTTACTAGAAACTGTATCTGAAACTAATTCCCCGGAATGACCAGTAAGGAAACCAGATGCATCATATCGACTGACAATAGATAATACGGCACTAAATAATGTGACCCCAAAGGAATACCCGATAGTGACAAGTCCTGCTACAATTTTTAATGGGCTAAAACCAGAACACAACATTTTTACAGTCCTAGATATTGCAAACGGATTCTGGTCCATACCATTGGACAACGAATCACAAGAGAAATTTGCCTTCACACTAGATGGGAAACATATACTTGGACGAGGGTCCCCCAAGAGTTCCATAATAGCCCAGCTATATTCCACCGACACATGGCCAAGGCCCTGGAGGAAGTAGAATTAGAGGAGGACGGCAGTACGGTGTTGCAGTATGTCGACGATTTACTGATAGCCTCCAAGAACACTCAGGGGCATGTTAAAGCATTGTCCAAAATTCTGAAAGCACTCGGGAGTCAGGATTTAAAGTAAACCCCACCAAAGCTCAAGTAGGAAAATCAGAGGTAACCTATCTGGGCTATAATATCAGCATGGGCAACAGAGCCATGCCAGAGGGTCGGAATGGGCCATAAACGATATGCCCAAACCTGTAACTGTGAGGGGAGTGCGACAAGTCCTGGGACTATTCAATTATAGCAGAAATTTTATTGAAGGATTCTCACAACTAGCTGCACCTTTGTATGAATTGACCAAAGGGAGAAAAGCTGCAGAGGAACCCATTGAATGGACAGAGTTACAGGCGGAAGCCTTTACTAAACTAAAACAAGCACTGACTGCCGCACCAGCCTTAGGGTTACCCGATATTGGGAGGCCATATCATATCTTTTGTCACAATCACGGGGGACATTATAGTGCAGTAGTAGCACAAAAGCATGGGGATTACATGAGACCCGTAGCCTACTATTCGACACGGAGATCCCCAATAGTGGCCGGTATGCCAAGATGTATCCCCGCGATTGATTGTGCACGGTGGTCAGCCAAAGTGAGTGAACCTGTAGTAATGACGGGGGAGATAGTGTTACATACACAACACACCTTAGTGGAATCGTTAAACACCGGACGATTAAAAACCATCTCAAACAGCCGGAAGGCTGCTTGGGAGGTTGTCCTGTTACCCAAAGATAAATCTATACAGATAGTTAGAGATATGAGCCAGAACCCCGCATCTATGATGGGAATGGAAGGAGAGGAACACTGTTGCACCAGTGAAGAGGAATTAGAGTATGTAGACAGGATCAGGGAATTACCTTTGACAGAGGCAGACTTAGAGCTATATGTGGACGGGTCCCGTAAATATGTTAACGGAACACCACGAACAGGTTGGGCCGTGGTGATGGGAGACGGCACCGTCCAGAGGGAAGGAAGATTACCCGGGGGTAGTTCAGCACAGGTTGGGCTGTGGTGATGGGAGACGGCACCGTCCAGAGGGAAGGAAGATTACCCGGGGGTAGTTCAGCACAGGTTGGGCTGTGGTGATGGGAGACGGCACCGTCCAGAGGGAAGGAAGATTACCAGGGGGTAGTTCAGCACAGGTTGGGCTGTGGTGACGGGAGACGGCACCGTCCAGAGGGAAGGAAGATTACCCGGGGGTAGTTCAGCACAGGTTGGGCTGTGGTGATGGGAGACGGCACCGTCCAGAGGGAAGGAAGATTACCAGGGGGTAGTTCAGTGCAGGTTGGGCTGTGGTGACGGGAGACAGCACCGTCCAGAGGGAATGAAGATTACCCGGGGGTAGTTCAGCACAGGTTGGGCTGTGGTGACGGGAGACGGCACCGTCCAGAGGGAAGGAAGATTACCCGGGGGTAGTTCAGCACAGGTTGGGCTGTGGTGACGGGAGACGGCACCGTCCAGAGGGAAGGAAGATTACCCGGGGATAGTTCAGCACAGGTTGGGCCGTGGTGATGGGAGACGGCACCGTCCAGAGGGAAGGAAGATTACCCGGGGGGTAGTTCAGCACAGGTTGGGCCGTGGTGGCGGGAGACGGCACCGTCCAGAGGGAAGGAAGATTACCCGGGGGGTAGTTCAGCACAGGTTGGGCCGTGGTGGCGGGAGACGGCACCGTCCAGGGGGAAGGAAGATTACCCGGGGATAGTTCAGCACAGGTTGGGCCGTGGTGATGGGAGACGGCACCGTCCAGAGGGAAGGAAGATTACCCGGGGGTAGTTCAGCACAGGTTGGGCCGTGGTGATGGGAGACGGCACCGTCCAGAGGGAAGGAAGATTACCCGGGGGTAGTTCAGCACAGGTTGGGCCGTGGTGATGGGAGACGGCACCATCCAGAGGGAAGGAAGATTACCAGGGGATAGTTCAGCACAAGTTCCCGAGCTAACGGCATTGACAGAGGCATTAAAATTGGCAGAAGGAAGACGGGTGAATATCTATACCGAGAGCCACTATGCTTTTGGCATAGTACATGATTATATGGCAGCCTGGAGTAGAAGGGGGTACATCGCCTCGGGGGGCAAACCCATACAGCATGAGGACTTAGTAAAGAGATTGGTAGCTGCCTCAGGGTTACCCACTGAAACAGCGGCAGGAAAGGTAAAAGCACATCAGCGAGGGAATTCCCCCACAGAAAAGGGAAATAGAGCTGCGGATCGTGCAGCCAGAAAGGTGGTAGAGCAACAGATTGCAGCGGTAAACAAAAGCAACACAGAACCAGAAACGCAGATGGACATAGCTGCTATAACTGCATTGCCAGAGGATATAGACATATCCAAATTACATAAGGAAGTCTCCCAGGAGGAGAAGCAGCTATGGGAACAAAGAGGTGCAAGAGAAAGGGCGGGGGGAATATGGAGGAAAGAGCAGCAAATATGTCCACCAAACTGTATACAACAAGAATTAATGGGATTGTACCATGGTAGACAACACACAGATATACCCAATATGTTAAACAACCTCCAGCGATGCTGGTGGTGGCCCGGAATGAAACAAGCTGTGGACAGATTCTGTAGACACTGCCCCATATGTGCACAGTATAACATAGGGAAACCTGTCAAGGTAAAGTGGGGACATCAGCCAAGACCAAGAGGCCCATGGGAGAAGTTGCAGATAGACTTTACTGGACCTCTACCGAAATCAAAGGGAAGAATGTACTGTTTGGTAATAATAGATCAATTTACTAGATGGGTTGAAGCATTCGCCACTAGAGATTGTACGGCAACAACAGTAGCACGAATAATGGCAGAGGAGGTCGTACCACGATGGGGGGTCCCGCTGCAGACTGATTCAGACCAGGGAACACACTTTACAGGGAAGGTTATGAAGGAAACATGCACATTATTAGGTATCAGACAAAGGTTCCACATACCATACCACCCTCAGAGTTCAGGGGTGGTGGAAAGGATGAACCAGACTTTGGAATTATCCTGAGCTAAAGCAATAGAAGACACAGGAAAGGGATGGGCAGAGTTACTCCCGAGTATACTGATGAGACTTAGAGCGACTCCGAATAGAACTACGGGGCCGACACCTTTCGAACTAATGACCGGACGAGCAATGACACTGCCGGAAGGAGTCACTACCGGGGGTGAGGATGTCGGGCCCCTGAAGGATAGAACTAGGAGATTTATTAAACAATTGTGTACACAATTACACGCTCTCAGACATGAGGCCAAAGACCAACAGATTATACGGGATCTAGAACAGGATACACGGGACGACCAGAAGGAGGTCCCAGCAATAGGTAGCAAGGTGATGGCAAAAATAATACCAGCCAAACCAGGGCTAGCACCCAGATGGTCAGGATCATACAAAGTATTAATGAACAGTGACACATGCGCTTGTATAGATGAGTCCGGAACGGGTAAAGGAAGGTGGAAGCACTGGACTCAGTTAAAGATATATAACAAAGACAATGAGTAAGCCAGAGATGGTGCCTTTTGAGGAGAGTGAGGAGTATGCTAGAAGGTATAAAGAATGGGAAGGGGAGTTACTACATATATCAGTGATAGGGCTGTGCGTGATGTTAATATTATACACCGTGATTTGCATCTTCAAGTATATCTGGAAACAGAGCCACAGACCAAGAAACGAACAAGATGTACAACATCTCAAACTGATAGAACAATTAAGAATAGAATAATTCTAATCGGCTGGTGACAACTGGCCCCTTTATTGATCTTTACAGGAAAACGATAAACTCGTAGAAAGATGGCGTGGAGCATCGCTCGCGCTCTCATCGGGATTATATGGCTAAGTATAAGCGCTGAGTCTAGTGGGAGGCGCGAGCAACTCGGGAGTTTATGGTTAAGTATCCGCCCTGAGTCTGTTGGGAATAAAGAGGGAGAGAGGTGCTGTCCAGCAGGATTTACAGTATGTCGTAACGAAATCTGTACACACGATGAGAGTGGTAGGGGGATCAGATACGGTGACGGATCACGCGGGCTACCACCGGAGTGTGTGGTTAAGATGATCCCCGGACAATGGGGCACGTGTTTAAACGGCACCTTCTGTGTGGAAGACATAACAAGTACAACAACCATCCCGCCACCATCCACAACCCACTGACGTGGGGTTAGTGCAACAACCATCCCGCCACCATCCACAACCCACTAACGTGGGGTTAGTACAACAACCATCCCGCCACCATCCACAACCCACTAACGTGGGGTTAGTACAACAACCATCCCGCCACCATCCACAACCCACTGACGTGGGGTTAGTGCAACAACCATCTCGCCACCATCCACAACCCCACTAACGTGGGGTTAGTACAACAACCATCCCGCCACCATCCACAACCCACTAACGTGGGGTTAGTACAACAACCATCCCGCCACCATCCACAACCCACTAACGTGGGGTTAGTACAACAACCATCCCGCCACCATCCACAACCCACTGACGTGGGGTTAGTGCAACAACCATCTCGCCACCATCCACAACCCACTAACGTGGGGTTAGTACAACAACCATCCCGCCACCATCCACAACCCACTAACGTGGGGTTAGTGCAACAACCATCGCGCCACCATCCACAACCCACTAACGTGGGGTTAGTGCAACAACCATCTCGCCACCATCCACAACCCACTAACGTGGGGTTAGTACAACAACCATCCCGCCACCATCCACAACCCACTAACGTGGGGTTAGTGCAACAACCATCTCGCCACCATCCACAACCCACTAACGTGGGGTTAGTACAACAACCATCCCGCCACCATCCACAACCCACTAACGTGGGGTTAGTACAACAACCATCCCGCCACCATCCACAACCCACTAACGTGGGGTTAGTGCAACAACCATCTCGCCACCATCCACAACCCACTAACGTGGGGTTAGTACAACAACCATCTCGCCACCATCCACAACCCACTAACGTGGGGTTAGTACAACAACCATCTCGCCACCATCCACAACCCACTAACGTGGGGTTAGTACAACAACCATCTCGCCACCATCCACAACCCACTAACGTGGGGTTAGTACAACAACCATCTCGCCACCATCCACAACCCACTAACGTGGGGTTAGTACAACAACCATCCCGCCACCATCCACAACCCACTAACATGGGGTTAGTACAACAACCATCTCGCCACCATCCACAACCCACTAACGTGGGGTTAGTACAACAACCATCTCGCCACCATCCACAACCCACTAACGTGGGGTTAGTACAACAACCATCCCGCCACCATCCACAACCCACTAACGTGGGGTTAGTACAACAACCATCCCGCCACCATCCACAACCCCACTAACATGGGGTTAGTACAACAACCATCCCGCCACCATCCACAACCCACTAACGTGGGGTTAGTACAACAACCATCCCGCCACCATCCACAACCCCACTAACGTGGGGTTAGTACAACAACCATCCCACCACCATCCACAACCCACTAACGTGCCCGTCAATGGAAAAAGGAGCACGAGGGGGTTTAATAGTAAGAGAAACACAAGATGAGGTGTATTTTAGTCTAACACAGAGTTAGTGAGCTCGCTGTTAATAGGAGTACTTTTGACATGCCCGCGATGTGTGACAATCATACAAAACAATTATGGGACTCCCTGTGGATGAAACAATTAGAGGGTCCACAGGGAAAATCTATCTTACAGAGATGTAAGAAACAGGGAGTATTGGAAATGGCCGGAGCAGGGTATGTGGCCGGGTTAGCAACAGTTAATAGCTTGGACATAGAAGGAGTAAACGAAGGAGTAGAAGAACTACAAGCAAAGATAGAGAAGTTACTAAAACAAGCCACTGGAAATAGCCAGCAATTGGCACTGGCAGGAAAATAAACAATAATGCAATTGTTAGGGGTGGAAGAGATAGTAGACCCCCATGCAGAAACAATCAATACAATTATTGATTGACTTAACAATGCTTCTCGCCAAACCCATTAGGAATTAGTATGTGCCATGTATGGCTCATGGCTACTGTCGAATGCTCAGCATAACATGAAGCAAATAAATAATGGGCAAATCCCTGATTGGATTACTAATAAGGATCTGGAACCTTGGATTGACACAAATAATAAAAGCCTATGTAAGGGGCGTAAAATGGGACAAGTATACCGGGCAGGCAATTGTCTGACCCCATGGACTAAAGTGAGTGGCTTTGTATTGGCCATCCCACAACTCCCAGAAGAGGGACAGCCCCGATACAACGTGATTAATATAGGAGAGATACAAAGGGAGAGCTGGGTTAAATATCATGATGTCCCTACCCAGGCACTTTGGGAAAGGGATGAAGATAATAACCAGAAGAATGGAACCATAAGGGGGGTGGTAATGGACGGGTGCCACCACAAGGGAAGGACATGGGCGTGCACACACCCCCCACCGAGGGAGACACAGCCGAGTGCGGATTCACAAAATCCACCAATTGCACCCTTGAGGTACACCCAAGGGGAATACACCGGACAAGGGTAGCACCGAGGAACAACGGGACATTTTGTGTCACCACAACTGAACAGAAATATGAATATCAAGATCTGACTTGTCCCATTCCCCAACCAAACATTTGTTTTTATCCAAAGATATCTACACAGATAAGACACCAATATATACACTCAGCAAGACCACAGGAAGAGAAAACCTGGTCACTTCATAATATGGGACTTAATAAAGCGGTTGAAACTTATGTCATACCGGAGCCCAAGGCAATTCCTAAGTTAGAGGAAGAGAAAGCTTGGAAGAAATTACAGCAGGAAACGAAGGAAATTTTAAAGTATTATCATAAAATAGAAGAGGACTTAAAGAAACAACAAAAAGACATTCGTACAACATTAACAGAAACTCCCTGGTACAATAAGATCTGGAACTGGGGGCTAAATGTCGATATACACCCCTGGATAAGGATCATATCACACGTGTTGGTAGTCGTGCAAGGCGCCGTATTAATGATCCTTTTGTTATTACTTTGTGGATATTGCCGGTGGCGAAAGAACCAAAACCTAGCACAAGTCGTAACCAAACAAATAAAGAAGGAAGGAGTGAAAGAAAGACTGTTGCTAACCATCAACAAACAAGGGGTAGGGCATGACAAGAATTATGATGAAAACTGTGTTTAGGATTGCGGAAGTATGAGCACTAGACACCCTGGGCTGGTACCACCAGGGCGACGGGAACTCATAGCAAACAATCTTAAACTGTAGCATATTGGCCATATTGGGTCAAGGTGACCAATGGGCCATAAGGGGGGACTGCAGTAACCAAATTAATATCATACTTTAGTTTATGTTAGAATATGTATAATGTAGCACCAGTGTACAGGGTGGGGGTAGTGAATTAATTCATACCCTGAGTTAAACGGTATATAGGTCTGTATTTATTGTATTTATCCAGCTAAGCTCTAAAAACAGGATTAATTGACTGAGAAGCTCGTGGGAAGATTGGGGAAGATGCCTGTTCAGCCAGGCAAGGCAGCACGTATACAAGATAACATACATAAGAATTGAGTAACAAGGCGGCCTTCGCTTGTTTGTGAAGCTACAACATGGTTGTCTAAAAGACAAAATGGCTTACATCAAAGTCTGGTGGAACTAATCACAAATATGCTTGCCTTGCAGAAGTAACATGAGCAGGTTACAAGGTCAGAATCTGTGCTTTGCAGATAGTTCGGACCAGTAGGCTGATTGAACAAGAACTGTTACCTTGTGAAAACATGTTACTGAGCCGGACCATCTGGCAGAGACAATGGACGACTGTGGCTCCAGGCTACAAGAATAGATAAGAAGAAGGCCACGGTGATAGAAGAGTTGGAATAATTCAAACAAGCAAAAAACATGATTAACTGCGGAATATGGGGATAATTATTGAAACTTATAAAATTCTAACAGGACTAGACAGACTAGATGCAGGAAGGATGTTCCCGATGGTCGGGGAGTCCAGAACCAGGGGTCACAGTCTAAGGATAAGGGGTAAGCCATTTAGGACAGAGATGAGGAAGAATTTCTTCACCCAGAGGGTGGTGAACCTGTGGAATTTTCTACCACAGAAGGCTGTAGATGCCAATTCATTAAATAAATTCAAGAAGGAGTTAGATATATTTCTTAAGGCTAAAGGAATCAAGGGATATGGGGAGAAAGCAGGGACAGGGTACTGAATTTGGATGATCAGCCATGATCTCATTGAATGGCGGAGCAGGCTCAAGGGGCCGAATGGCCCACTCCTGCTCCTATCTTCTGTTTCTATGTCTATGAAGCGTAAAAATGTCACGCGGTAGAAGCAATGGATATAATGGAATACTAGAGACTATGATTGATAGATTTGTACCTGCACCTAGGGCAGGATGTGACTGATAAGATTATGTATAAGAATGTAACTCACTAAACTTTCGGTGGAGTCGGATCTGAGAGTGGTCTCAGAAGGTTCTCCCCAGGCCTGTGAATGAAGACCATTTTGAACCTCCGATCGAAATCTGTCATCTGAACTACAGCTCAGCGTCGACCTTGGTCCGCCTGTAGCTTACATCACTGAGGTACTGAATGAGTACTTAGCATCTGTATTCACAAGAGAAGAGGATGAAGTTAATGTCGCAGTAGAGGAGGGGGGAGTAGAGAAATTGGATAAAAATGGGTAGAAAGGAGGCCCTAAATAGGTTGTCATCACTCAAAGTTAACAAGTCACCCGGTCCAGATGTGATGCATCCTAGGTTGCTGAGAGAAGCTAGGGTGGAGATAGCAGAAGCTCTGACCACAATCTTTCAATCCTCTTTGGATATGGTGTAGTGTATGTGCTTTAAGTCAGAACTACTTTTTACAGCTCCTGTATACTGTAGTACCGGCAGTGACCACACCGGTCTATAAGCTGTGCGCATGCCTCTGTACCCCAGTCTAGAGATTACCCTCCTCCAGTAAAGACCTGTTATTTGTTTATGTACAGCATCCGTGTAATTATTTATCCACTGAACCACGGATCTAACAATGGCGACGAGTGTTGACGCGAATCTACCTGCAACATAAAAAAAATAAAAATAGTCGAGTCCAGGAACACGGGCGTCGACCAAGAGCAACCGCCCAGCAATCAGGCAGAGATCCAACTTCGCTGGGGAGGCTGTGGAGAGCCGGGCTTGGTTCCCCAGCCATAACAAGCAGTAAGAGACCGACGACATGTCCAGAGCAGACCCTTCACGAGCAGCAGCGGCTGGAGCTGACCGACGGCAGAGAGAGAGAGCCGGGCAGCGTCGACGGGGTAAGAAAGAGGGCGCAGCCGGGGGTTGATCACCGAGCAGCGTCGAGGAAAAATAATGAAAACCGGAGAGAGAGAGGGTAAGAAACAGCCGGGTTCCAGACTGAGCGGCATCGACAAATATCAAGAGAAGAACGCGCAGAGCACAGCCAGGGATCACAGGCTGATCAGGGTCCGCGGGGCGAAACAAGGGGAGACGCCATTGAGCCACGGAGAAGCAGGGAGAGCGCAGGAGACTCCATTGAGCCGCGGAGAAGCAGGGAGAGTGCGGGAGGCACCATTGAGCCGTGGAGAGGAAGGAAGAGTGCGGGAGACGCCATTTTGCGAAGCCACAGCGGAGAAGACGGGTGAGCGCGGGAAGGAAGGAAAGCACAGGAGACGCCATTTTGTGCCAGCGGAGAAGAAGGGGAAGCATGGGAGGCACCATTGGTGATAGTTAATGCACAACCAAGGATGCCAAAGAGTGGCAGTATCTCTACGTTCGACAATGAAGTCGAAGATTGGGTGACATATGTGGAACGTATTGAGGTGTACTGCAGGGCGAATGAAGTGCCAGATGCTAATAAAGCACTGGTTCTGTTAAATTCCATGGGTGCAAAAACGTATGGGTTACTGCGAAATCTAATAACCCCAGAGAAGCCGGTAAACAAGAATTTTGAAAGCATAGTAGAAATCCTACAGGACCACTTAAACCCCACACCGTGGCTGATAGCAGAACGATTTACGTTCCATAAAAGGAACCAACACAAAGACGAAAGCAATGCTGAGTACCTAACGGAACTGTGCAAGTTATCGAAATACTGCCAGTTTGGAGCGGGTCTAGCAGACACGTTAAGGGACAAGTTTGTGTGTGGGCTACAAAGTGAAGGAACCCAGAAGTGGCTTCTATCAGAAAAGGACCTTACGCTGGACAAAGCTTTCAGTATGGCAGTATCACATGAAGCAGCCACAAGGGGTGCTGCAGAGATACAACGGAGACCGCAAGAATATGGCACCAACGAAATGACCTATGGAACAGGGAAGTGCTATCGCTGCGGCAGA
Source organism: Somniosus microcephalus (assembly GCF_052327205.1). Classification (NCBI taxonomy): domain Eukaryota; kingdom Metazoa; phylum Chordata; class Chondrichthyes; order Squaliformes; family Somniosidae; genus Somniosus; species Somniosus microcephalus. Next base: position 73,525,852 of record NC_140990.1, read on the forward strand.
ACAACACATGACCAGAAAGATTGTTGGTTCAAGGACCAAGTGTGCAGACAGTGTGGGAAAGCAGGACACATAGCAAGAGTCTGCAGGTCTGGGAAGAAAACCAACAGTAAGAAATCTCCACAGGAGAGGTACAAAAAGGTAGACCAGGTGATGGACAGTGGTTCAGACGAACAGAAAAGTGACACAGACTCCGGAAGCAAGGAGCTGGGTTGTCTGAAACTACATAATGTAACCGAAATGGAGGATCACCAGACTATCTGGGTTACATTCAAGATAGACGGAGTCCAAGTGGAAATGGAATTGGACACAGGGTCAGCTCTAACAGTCATAAATCAAAGAGACTACAAGCGGCTATTTTCACACATACCCTTGAAAGCTACAGAGATTGTCTTGAAGACGTACACGGGGCAAAAAGTCTACCCCAAAGGAAAAATAAGGGTGAAAGTGACATATAAAGGTCAGGAAATACCTAAAATGGATATATATGTATTGCCAAATGGAGGACCACCACTGCTAGGACGTGAATGGATCCGGAAGATACATTTAGATTGGCATTCCATACAGGCACTGAAGGTGGAGGCCAAAAAGGATGACGACGTCACACCTGGACGACTGTCAAAAATGCTAACTGACGCAAAAGAAGTGTTCCAGGAGGGACTAGGAACACTAAAAGGAATAACAGCAACAATTAAAATAGAGGATAATGCAAGCCCAAAGTTTCTGAAGGCCAGACCAGTGCCTTATGCGATCAGACCAGCGGTTGAAGCAGAGCTTGAAGGGCTAGAACGTTCAGGAGTACTGTCCAAAGTGGACTGGAGTGAGTGGGCTACACCCATCGCTCCTGTAATGAAGAGGTCGTTGAGTAATACGCCTGGGGAACCAAAGAAGGTCCGCATCTGTGGGGATTTTAAGGTGACAGTGAACCCAATCCTTCACACGGTACAATATCCGCTTCCACGCATTGAGGATATTTTTGCCTCGCTATCTGGTGGTAAACGCTTCACCAAAATTGATCTAGCCCAGGCGTACTTGCAAATGGAGGTAGAAGAAGCTTCGAAACATTACCTTACGATCAACACCCGTAAAGGTCTCTATCAATAAAACCAGCTGGTGTTTGCAGTAGCCTCGGCTCCGGCTATCTGGCAAAGGGCGATGGATCAGGTCCTGCAAGGGATTCCAGGGACCCAGTGTTATTTGGACGACATCTTGGTCACGGGCAAAAATGACGGTGATCACCTCACTAACTTGGAGAAGGTGCTCGCCAGATTAAAGGAATATGGGCTACGAGCTAATCGCCACAAGTGCGAGTTTTTCCAGAAACAGATCTCGTATTGCGGCCACGTCATCAATGAAGAGGGGTTACATAAGTCCCCTGACAAGATAGAGGCGGTAGTCAAGGCTCCAGCACCGGAAAATGTGTCACAACTGAGGTCGCTCCTCGGGCTGGTAAACTATTACCACAAGTTCTTACCAAATTTGTCTATGGTATTACACCCGCTGAACACCCTACTGTAAACAGGGGTACCATGGAAGTGGGATGACGAACGTAGACGAGCTTTCCAGAAGTGTAAAGAATTGATCACATCAAAAGAGGCGTTGGCCCATTTCAACCCAGCACTACCAATTCGTTTGGCATGTGATGCATCGCCCTATGGTATTGGAGCGGTGCTGTCGCACAAATTCCAAGATGGGTTGGAGAGGCCAGTAGCCTTTGCATCTCGGTCACTAACCTCAGCCGAGCGCAACTACGCCCAGATTGACAGGGAGGCCCTCAGCCTAGTATGGGGAGTAAAAAAATTCAACCACTATCTGCATGGACAGAAGTTCACCTTGCTGACTGACCACTTGTCTCCATCTTTAATCCTAAGAAGGGCATGCCAGTAATGACTGCACAGCGGTTACAAAGATGGTCCCTGTTTCTAGGGGCGAATCAATATGAAATAGAATATAAAGGCACGAGACAGCATGGGAACGCTGATGGGCTATCGCGCCTGCCACTGCCTACTGTGGAGGAAGCACCAGCAGTGGACCCTATCGAGATATTTTATTCGTCGATAATTGAACGATTGCCAGTAACAAACGCGGATATAGAGAAGGAGACCCGCAATGATCCGACGCTGTCACGGGTATATGAATTGACGGTGAGGGGATGGCCAACACATGGCGACTCACTGTTGCCAGCATTCTCATCCAGAAGAGAACAGCTGTCAGTATGCCAGGGGACAGTGATGTGTGGATCCAGAGTGGTGATTCCACCCAAGTTAAGGGAGAGAGTGCTAAACGAGCTACATGAAGGTCATCTGGGGGGAGTGAAAATGAAAAGCCTAGCTAGGGCTTATGTGTGGTGGCCAGGAATCGATCAACAAATCGATGACCTAACTAAGAGCTGCTTAGGATGCCAGAAGGTCCAAAATGTACCACCACATGCCCCTCTACACCCATGGGAGTGGCCCTCCTCTCCATGGCAACGGGTGCACATTGATTTTGCTGGTCCATTCATGGACTCAATGTTCTTAATAGCAGTGGATGCTCATTCAAAGTGGCCTGAGGTGATAAAGATGTCTTCAACCACTACAGAGAAAATGATTGCAGTCCTACGGACCATATTTGCCAGAAACGGGTTGCCAGAGCAAATCTGCTCTGATAATGGACCACAGTTTGTGTCCGGTGAATTCCAAAAATTCATGAAAAGGAATGGGGTAAGGCATTACACATCTGCCCCGTATCATCCAGCCACCAATGGATTGGCTGAGAGGTTCGTACAAACCTTTAAGAAGGCGATAAAGGCCATGTGCAATGAGGAAATTCCACTACAGCATAAGATGGACAATTTCTTATTAGCCTACCGAAACGCGACACATGCAGTTACCAACCAGACCCCGGCCATGATGTTCTTTAACCGAAGGTTGAGATCTCGTCTGGACTTGCTCAGACCAAATGTGCGAAGAAATGTTGAGGACAAACAATTCCAGCACATCAACGAGAAGCCGACAAGGAGCTTCAATGTAGGGCAACCAGTCTTGGCCCGGGACTATTGAACAGAGAAGTGGCAACCCAGAACGATATGTACAAGGCAGGGGCCATTAATGTATACAGTGGATGTCGGGGAGAACATTGTGAGACGCCACGTCGATCAGATCTTAGCATCACAGGAATGCGTCAACCCCATGTCTCGAGTACCTGGGGATGAACCCAGTAGCAGTGGAACCCGATGAACTACCCGATGAAAGGGGGTCAGAATCGCCTCTGCACCAAGAACAAGAACCTCCGGAAAGGCGCTATCCCGAAAGGGTCAGGAAGCCGCCCCAAAGACTGAATCTATAAATGGACTTTTGTTATTGAATGTACATGTAAAAATGTAATTGTTATTTGAATATTAAGGGGGTATTATTAATCTAAAAAGGGAGGAATTGTAGTGTATGTGCTTTAAGTCAGAACTACTTTTTACAGCTCCTGTATACTGTAGTACCGGCAGTGACCACACCGGTATATGGCGTCTCACAATGTTCTCCCCGACATCCACTGTGTACATGCCTCTGTACCCCAGTCTAGAGATTACCCTCCTCCAGTAAAGACCTGTTATTTGTTTATGTACAGCATCCGTGTAATTATTTATCCACTGAACCACGGATCTAACATATGGGACTAACCTGATTGAGTTCTTTGAAGTAACAGAGGGTTGATGAAGGTAGTGCAGCAGATGTTGTTAATATAGACTTTCAAAAGGCATTTGATAAAGTACCACACAAGAGACTTACTCTGAAAGTAGAAGCACAGGGAATTAAAAGGCTGATGGTAATTTGGGTATATAATTGGCTAAGGGAGAGGAGGCAGTGAGCAGTGCTGAGGGATGTTTTTCTGACTGGAGGGAAGTATGCAGTGGGCTCCCCCAGGGGTCGGGATTAGGACCATTGCTTTTCTCTTGTTATATATAACTGACCTGGACTTGGGTATAGGTGGACAAGTTTGAAGTTTACAGATGATACAAAACTTGGCAACGTAGTAAATAGTGAGCATAGTAGTAGCAGACTTCAGGAGGACAGAGACAGACTGTGAAATGAGCAGACACAAGACAGATGAAATTAAATGAGGATAAGTGTGGTGATGCACTTTGGGAGAAACATCAGGGAGAGGCCGTATAATCTAAATGGGACTATTTTGAGGGGGTGCAAGAGCAGAGGGACCTGGGGGTCCATATTCACAAATCTTTGAAAGTGCCGCGGCAAGTTGGTGAGGCGGTTCAGAAAGCGTATGGAATACTTGGCTTTGCAAATAGGGCCATTGAATACAAAAACAAGGAAGTTACACTAAACCTTCACAAATCACTAGTTAGGAACATAGGAACAGGAGGAGGCCATTCAGCCCCTCGAGCCTGTTCCACCATTCAATGAGATCATGGCTGATCTGTGATCTAACTCCATACACCCGCCTTTGGCCCGTATCCCTTAATACCTTTGGGTAACAAAAACCTATCAATCTCAGATTTAAAATTAACAATTGATCTCGCATCAATTGCCGTTTGCGGAAGAGAGTTCCAAACTTCTACCACCCTTTGTGTGTAGAAGTGTTTCCTAATTTCACTCCTGAAAGGTCTGGCTCTAATTTTTAGACTATGCCCCCAGTCCTAGAATCCCCAACCAGCGGAAATAGTTTCTCTCTATCTACCCTATCTGTTCCCCTTAATATCCTGAAAACTTCGATCAGATGACCCCTTAATCTTCTAAATTCTAGGGAATACAACCCTAATTTGTGTAATCTCTCCCCGTAACTTAACCCTTGAAGTCCGGGTATCATTCTGGTAAACCTACGCTGCACTCCCTCCAAGGCCAATATATCCTTCCTAAGGTGCGGTGCCCAGAACTGCTCACAGTACTCCAGGTGTGGTCTAACCAGGGTTTTGTACAGCTGCAGGGTTTTGGCCTCAGCTGGAGTCAGAACATTTAAAGGGTCTCTCGTCAGTTTGAACAAACTGGTGTGACAGGAGGGTGGATGACTGAGTGAATCCCTTCCCACACACGGAGCAGGTGAACGGTCTCTCACCAGTGTGGAGGAGCCGGTGTCTCTTCAGCTCCCCAGAGCTTTTAAAGCTCTTCCCACAGTCAGAACATTGAAAGAGTCTCTCATCAGTGTGAACTCACTGGTGTTCCTTCAGTTCCCTGGGGCTTTTAAAGCTCTTCCCACAGTTTGTACACTGAAATGGCCTCTCATCAGTGTGAACACGCTGGTGTAACTAAATCCCTGGAGGTTTTAAAGATCTTTTCACAGTCAGAACAGTTAAACGGTCTCTCAACAGTGTGAACAAGCTGATGTCCCTTCAGATCCCCGGCGCTTTTAAAGCTCTTCCCACAGTCAGAACATTTAAAGGGATTCTCTCCAGTGTGAACAAGCTGGTGTATCAGCAGGTGGGATGACTGAGTGAATCCCTTCCCACACATGAAGCAGGTGAACGTCCTCTCATCAGTGTGAACTTGCTGGTGTCTCTTCAGCTCCCCGGAGCTTTTAAAACTCTTCCCACAGTCAGAACATTTAAAGGGTCTCTCGTCAGTGTGACCAAGCTGGTGTTTCTGCAGGTTGTATGATTCCGTGAATCCCTTCCCACATTCAGAGCAGATGAATTTCTTCTCCCCAGTGTGGAGGCGCTGGTGTTGCTTGAGCTCCCAGGGGCTTTTAAAGCTCTTCGCACACTCAGAACATTTAAAGGGTCTCTCGTTAGTGTGAACTCGCTGGTGTTGCTTCAGATCCCCGGGGCTTTTAAAGCTCTTCCCACAGTCAGAACACTGAAATGGTCTCTCATCAGTGTGAACTCGCTGGTGTGTTTGCAGGTGGGATGAACAAACAAATCCCTTTCCACACACGGAGCAGGTGAATGGACTGTCCCTGGTGCGACTGCGCCATTGAACTTCCAATGCAGATGGGGAACTGAATCCCTTCCCGCCGTCCCCACCTTTACCCGGTTTCTCCCCGGTGTGACGGTGCACGTGTCTCGCCAGGTCAGGCGATCGGCTGAATCCGCGTCCACACACCGAACACGTGTGCGGTTTGTCATCGCTGCGATCACTGCTTTCTCCTTCCATGTGCAAAGACCGATGATATTCAGGTTCTGACTAATCGAGCGACTCTGTCAGATCTTGATGTGATGTTTGGTCCAAGCTTCCCGCCTGTAACTGTCCACTTCTATAACCCTGTAAATTGAGATCAGCAAAGGATCAGAGGCAAACTGTTGTTTAATTTTCCTCTTTCCGATAATAGGGGCAGTGAAGCTGATTTTCAGGCCCCAGCTGCTGCACAGGTTGGTTGAAAGGATCAGCAGTAATGGCGGCTGTAATACCCACAAGCCCCCGCATTCCAGAAAGCACTCTGTTGATGCTGAGTCCCGCGCCTGTGCTCATGGCACCCGCGCTCTCCCTCCTGCACCACAATTGCCCATCCCAATCAGTCCGCAATGTGCATGCTCAGTGCACAAAACCCCGCGGTTGGAACATCGGGCACGCATGCGGAGCCGCAACATCTGGAATGCGTGCGTGGCTCAGGTGGGGGCGAGTCGGTGTTTCGCCTCAGCCGGAGGGAGGTGTGCATGCACAGGATGACCCAACATTCTTCCTGTCGGCAATCACTCCCTCATTTCTCTAATAAAAACAGAAAATGCTGGAAATACTCAGCAGGTCAGGCAGCATCTGTGGAGACAGAAACAGAGTTAACGTTTCAGGTCGATGACACTTCATCAGAACTGCTTGTTCTTTAGTGTCAGCTGTGACTCAGTTGGTAGCACTCTCGCCTCTGAGTTATAAGGTTGTGGGTTCAAGTCCCACTCCAGAGACTTGAGCACAAAAATCTAGGCTGACACTCCAGTGCAGTGCTGAGGGAGTGCAGCACTGTCGGGAGGTGCCGTCTTTCAGATGAGACGTTAAACTGAGGCCCCGTCTGCTCTCTCAGGTGGATGTAAAAGATCCCATGGCACTATTTCAAGGAAGAAAGACTTGCATTTATATAGTGCTTTCATGACCACCAGATGTCTTGAAGTGCTTTACAGCCAATGAAGTACTACAATGAAGTAGTCACTGTTGTAATGTGGGAAAGAGCAGGGCAGTTATCCCCAGTCTCTGAGCCTATGTTTATCTCTCAATCAACATAAAAAGATAGATCATCTGGTCATTATAACATTGCTGTTTGTGGGAGCTTGCTGTGCGCTAATTGACTGCTGCGTTTCCTACATTAAAAGAGTGACTACACTTCAAAAGTACTTCATTGGCTGTAAAACACTTTGGGATGTCCAGTGGTGGTGAAAGGCGCTATATAAATGCAAGTCTTTCTTTCTTCACTGGTCTCACCAGCGACCTGTTCTGACTGTTGGTTGATTGACATTACAAGAGGATTTGAGTACAGGATAAAGAAGTCTTACTCCAATTATATAGGGCCTCGGTGAGACCACACCTGGAGTACTGTGTACAATTTTGGTCTCCTTACCTAAGGAAGGATATACTTGCCACAGAGGGAGTGCAACGAAGGTTCACGAGATTAATTCCTGGGGTGGCGGGACTGTCGTATGAGAAGAGATTGAGTAAACTAGGCCTGTATTCTCTTGAATTCAGAAGAATGAGAGGGGATCTCATTGAAGCATACAAAATTATTACAGGGCTTGATAGGGTGGATGCTGGGAGAATGTTTCCCTTGGCTGAGGAGTCTAGAACCAGGGGTCACAGCCTCAGGATAAAGGGTCGGCCATTCAGGACTGAGATGAGAAGAAATGTCTTCACTCAGAGGGTGGTGAATCTTTGGAATTCTCTACCCCAGAGGGCTGTGGAGGCTCAGTCATTGGGTATATTCACAACAGAAGTCGATAGATTTCTGACCAGTAAGGGCATCAAGGGATATGGCGATAGGGCTGGTGAATGGAGTTGAGGCAGAAGATCAGCCATGATCTCATTTAATGGCGGAGCAGGCTCGAGGGGCCGAATGGCCCTCTCCTGCTCCTATGTAAAGAACTAGATGTAATATCTCCAAGTTTGCAGACGACACAAAGCTGGGTGGGCATGTGTGCTGTGAGGAGGATGCCGAGAAGCTCCAGTATGATTTGGACAGGTTGGGTGATTGGGCAGATGCATGGCAGATGCAGTATAATGTGGATAAATGCGAGATTATCCACTTTGGTGGCAAAAACAGGAAGGCAGATTATTATCTGAATGGCAATAGATTGGGAGAAGGGGAAGTGCAACGAGACCTGGGTGTCCTTGTGCACCAGTCGCTGAAGGTAAGCATGCAGGTGCAGCAGGTGGTTAAGAAGGCAAATGGTATGTTGGCCTTCGTAGCGAGAAGGTTCAAGTACAGGAACAAGGATGTCTTGCTGCAGTTGTACAGGGCCTTGGTGAGACCACACCTTGAGTATTGTGTGCAGTTTTGGTCGCCTTATCTGAGGAAGGATGTTCTTGCCATGGAGGGAGTGCAGCGAAGATTCACCAGACTGATACCTGGGATGGCAGGAATGACGTATGAGGAGAGATTAACATAGAAACATACATAGAAGATAGGAGCAGGAGTAGGCCATTCGGCCCTTCGAGCCTGCTCCGCCATTTAATGAGATCATGGCTGATCATCCAAATTCAGTACCCTGTCCCTGCCTTCTCCCCATACCCCTTGATCCCTTTAGCCTTAATAAATATATCCAACTCCTTCTTGAATATATTTAATGAACTGGCCTCCACCGCCCTCTGTGGTAGAGAATTCCACAGATTCACCACTTTCTGGGTGAAGAAATTCATCCTCATTTCAGTCCTAAATGGCTTACCCCTTATCCTTAGACTATGACCCCTGGTTCTGGACTCCCCATCCATCGGAAACATCCTTCCTGCATCTAGTCTGTCCAGGCCTGACAGAATTTTATAGGTTTCGATGAGATCCCCTCTCAATCTTCTAAACTCCAGTGAGTATAAGCCCAATCGACACAATCTCTCCTCATACGTCATTCCTGCCATCCCAGGTATCAGCCTGGTGAATCTTCGCTGCACTCCTTCCATGGCAAGGACGTCCTTGCTCAGATACGGCGACCAAAACTGCACACAATACTCAAGGTGTGGTCTCACCAAGGCCCTGTACAACTGTAGCAAGACATCCTTGTTCCTGTACTCGAACCCTCTTGCTACGAAGGCCAACATCCCATTTGCCTTCTTAACCGCCTGCTGCACCTGCATGCTTACCTTCAGTGACTGGTGTACAAGAACACCCAGGTCTCTTTGCACTTCCCCTTCTCCCAATCTATTGCCATTCAAATAATAATCTGCCCTCCTGTTTTTGCCACCAAAGTGGATAACCTCACATTTATCCAAATTATAGTGCATTTGCCATGTTTCTGCCCAATCATCCAACCTGTCCAAATCGTACTGGAGTTTCACGACATCCTCCTCACAGCTTACCCTCCCACCCAGCTTTGTGTTGTCTGCAAATTTGGAGATATTACATCCAATTCCCTCGTCCAGATCATTAATATATATTGTGAACATGTTTCTATGTTTGACAGCCGAGAGTCCGCGCATAAGCAGGCGGGACGGCGGTTTCGGCCGAGTCTTGCACAGCGACCCCTCCCGGTCACCAAGGGTAATAACCATGCATCCCCAGAGTAGACCAACCCCCTTCCCCCACTGGGAGCTGTGCCTGCGTACTCGGATCCTGTCGGACGGATTCGGCGCGGGGCATTCCGGGGAAAGGCCACTAGGATGCTGAAGCCCCGCCCACTCCCTGTTCCTGTACCAAGATGGCCACGCATGCGCTGTGCTGCAGGTGGAACCGGCCCGTCTTTCCTCCACCAAGATAGTGGCACGTAGCCCGGGCCTATCACCGAGAAAAAGCTTCACCGCTGCCGTCCGGTGGAACACAGACCGGGCCGCTGGATCTCATTCGGACCTGAGGCCGTTCTCCAACTTTATAAACCCTGCGGCGCGGCCTACCCGCAGTTTATTAATCTCCCGACCCCGCTCCCACCGACGTGCAGCTCCGCCCGGCGAGGGACACGTGATCCGGGCCCGCGGCCTGATTGACGGGAGCTTCCGACCAATAGGGAGTGAGCGGGGCGGGGCTGGAGGAGCGAGCCAGCGGCAGGTCCTCCAACCAATCAGGGAGCCCGAGGGGCGGGACTAGCACCGGCTGATTGTCTGATCCGCAGGGCAGCGAGTTTCTCCAGTCCCTTGTTCAGGGCCCGGGGCCAGGGGAGGCTGTGGGTCTTTATTCCCCTTATTGGACACAAGGCTCTTTGTCTCACAGCACACTGGCTCAGGTTTTAATACAGACTTTTAAAATTCATCAATATAAGCAGATAAACCCTGTGCTTCTGTAGAACAAACTTTCTAATATTTTATAGAATCATAGAATGGTTACAGCACAGAAGGAGGCCATTTGGCCCATCGAGCCTGCTCCGCCATTCAATGAGATCATGGCTGATCATCCAAACTCAGTACCCTGTTCCTGCCTTCTCCCCATATCGCTTGATCCTTTTTGCCTGAAGAAATATATCTAACTCCTTCTTGAATATATTTAATGATACTTATCCAATTCCCTTTTGAAAGCCGTGATTGAATCTGCCTCCACCACCCTTTCAGGCAGTGCATTCCAGATCCTAACCACTCGCTGCGTAAAAACGTTTTTCCACATGTCGCCTTTGGTTCTTCTGCTAATCACCTTAAATCTGTGTCCTCTGGTTCTCGACACTTCCGCCAATGGGAACAGTTTCTCTCTATCTACTCTGTCCAGAACCCTCATGATTTTGAACACCTCCATCAAATCTCCTCTCAACCTTCTCTGCTCTAAGGAGAACCACCCCAGCTTCTCGAGTCTATCCACGTAACTGAAGTCCCTCAACCCTTATCCCTGGAACCATTCTTGTAAATCTTTTCTGCACCCTCTCTAAGGCCTTCACATCCTTCATAAAGTGCGGTGCCCAGAATTGGACACAATACTCCAGTTGAGGCCGAACCAGTGTTTTATAAAGGTTCATCATAACTTCCTTGCTTTTGGACTCCATGCCTCTATTTATAAAGCCCAGGATCCCGTATGCTTTTTTAACCGCTTTCTCAACCTGCCCTGCCACCTTCAACGATTTGTGCACACATACCCCCAGGTCTCTCTGTTCATGCACCCACTTTAGGATTGTACCCTTTAGTTTATATTGCCTCTCCTCGTTCTTCCTACCAAAATGTATCACTTCACACTTTTCTGTGTTAAATTTTATCTGCCACGTGTCCGCCCATTCCACCAGCCTGTCTATGTCCTCTTGAAGTCTATCACTGTCCTCCTCACTGTTCACTATACTTCCAAGTTTTGTGTCATCTGCAAATTTTAAAATTGTGTCCTGTACACCCAAGTCCAAGTCATTAATATATATATCAAGAAAAGCAGTGGTCCTAGTACCGACCCCTGGGGAACACCACTGTGTACCTTCCTCCAGTCTGAAAAACAACCGTTCACCACTACTCTCTGTTTTCTGTCACTTAGCCAATTCCGTATCCATGCTGCCACTGTCCCTTTTATTTCATGGGCTTCAACTTTGCTGGCAAGCCTATTATGTGGCACTTTGTCGAACGCCTTTTGGAAATCCATGTACACCAGGTTAGCCGCATTACCCTCATCAACCCTCTCTGTTACCTCATCAAAAAACTCAATCAGAATCAGAGCGGCTGGGCTCGGCGGACATGTGGCCAGGGCCCCAGCACCAGGAAACCCAGGGTGCAGCGCCTCCCCCATCCGAGCCGCCGCTTCCCGGTTTCTTCAGCTGGTTCCACCGAGTCCGACTCAGGTCAAAGTACAGGAGCCAGGCTCCCAGAATGGCCCGCGGCCCCGGGGAGCATGCGCACTCTCAGCGGGGAAATCAGCACCTTGGATAGAGTGGTTTCTGGGGCGCGGGGAATTGTGGGTGCTGCGGCCGCCATTAGTCAGCGGCTGTGGGGAAGAGTTTTATTGCAGGCTGACGGAAGGTAGGTCCCTGGCCGCCTGTGTAGGTCTTTTTGTTGCTTCAGTTTGAGCTGGTGTGGAGATGGAGGAGAAGCTGCTGGGTTTAATCCCAGTACTTCTGAGCCCAGGAAGACCCAACAATTTCCAATGTGGGACTGTCAAGGGAGGTGGATTCTGGGGGAGATTAGGTTGCTAAGCAGACTCTGTCCCTACAATGTAAAAGAATATTGTTTTAGGAACAAGTATTTCTGTAGAGGCTTTTAACCCAGTTTACATCTACAGATTTGCTTTAATTCATTCTCGGGATGTGGGCGTCGCTCGCAAGACCATCATATGTTGCCAATCCCCAGTAGCCCGTTGAGAAGGTGGTGGTGAGTCGCCTTCTTGAACTCCTGCAGTCCGTGTGGTGAAGGTACTCCCACAATGTTGTAAGGTAAGGAGTTCCAGGATTTTGACCCAGTAACGATGAATATGTCTGAGTCAGGATGGTGTGTGACTTGGAGGGTAACTTGGAGATGATGGTGCTCCCATGCAACAGCTGCCCTTGTCCTTCCAAGTGGTGGATGTTGTGGGTTTTGGATGTTCTGTCAAAGTTCTGGTCGAGTTGCAATGTATAAAGTTCATCTCCTTCGCCCCCCTCCCCCTCCCACTCCCACCTCTCTCTCTCTCCTCCCATAGAGGCCAGAGTCGTGTGTAGGCCCAGACCAGGTGGTGGATTCCCTTCCCTGAGGGACATCAGTGAACCAGTTGGGTTTTTATGACAATCCGGCAGCTTTCATGGTCACTTTTTTCTAGTGCCAGCCCCACAAATGACCAGATTCATTGAGCTCAATTTCACATCCTTGTTTTGGTTTCTTGTTGTTTCTCTCTCACGCTCCCCGTTTTAAATTAATTTTACAGCATAGTAGAAGGGGAGGATTTGCAGATGGTAAGCTCAAACCAAACATCACGCCAAGATCTGACAGAGTCACTCGACTCATTGTATCTGAATATCACCGACCTCTGAACATGGAAGCAAAAAGCACCGTTCACAGCGGGGAGAAACCGTACACGTGTTCTGTGTGTGGACGAGGCTTCAGCCAATCCTTTGGCCTATCAACACACAAGTGCATTCACACTGGGGAGAGGCCGTTCACCTGCTCTGAATGTGGGAAGGAATTCACTAATTCATCTCATCTACTGAGACACCAGCGAGTTCACACTGGGGAGAGGCCGTTCACCTGCTCTGAGTGTGGGAAGGGATTTACTAATTCATCCCACCTATTGAGACACCAGCATGTTCACACTGGGGAGAGGCCATTCACCTGCTCAGTGTGTGGGAAGGGATTCACTCAGTCATCCAACCTGCTGAATCATCAGCGCGCTCACACTGATGAGAGACCTTTTAAATGCCTGGACTGTGGGAAGTGCTATTAAAGTTCCTGGGAACTGACATACCATCAACGTGTTCACACTGACGAGAGACTGTTCAGGTGCTCTCACTGCAGGACTGGGTTCTGTAGGGGGTTTCTCTTGCCCGTTCTGGTCTCCTACCAGGCTTCGTGCAATAATTACCCTTGAGTGGTTCGACCCACTCTTCCCTATGGTTCTAGACCTTGGACTTAGGTGCAGGGAACTGTAGTGCAGAGAAAAACTCAATAGACCAGGATGAATAGCACGAAATGGATGCTTTTATTATTAAACAGTTTGCAGCATTACAAAATACATATCATAAGCACAAATCAAAATGACTACAAGCATGCACATATCTATAAACTTGATTCCATGGAAATGGGAAACACACGGCACATCGAAAAAGGGGGAACACATTACGATTACCCTTACCCTCTCCCTCCCCTTATACCTAAACTAAGTTTCGACTTGAGGAACTCGGGATCATGCTCACCACTTTCAAACTCGCGAAAAGGAGGGGTTCGCAGCCTTTCTGGCACAGCTTTCCGTCGTCACGTGGATTTGGAAACTCCTGGCGCAGCTTGTTTTTCTCTCTCTCTCAGGCGATGAGGCAGTGGACACAGCCTCGGTGAGCGCTCATCATGGCTGAAATCCACTAAGTCTGTTGTGGATTTTGGATCATGGAACAGGAAAACACCTCGAGAATGGGATGTTGAGGCACGGGAGTGCTAGGCCCGGAATGTCCTTTCCCTCCGGCCTGGATCGTCGGTTTTCCCGAGGGTGTCTTCTTCTTCGGCCTGGGTCGTCGATGATCTCCCGACAACGGTACCCAGGCCACCCTCGTCGTCTTCTCGTCGTGGCCGAGCCTTGTCTGGCTGAACACCGACCACGTTGTCCTTTCCGAAAATGTCCGTCCGAAATGTCCTGCTCGAATTCCGAAGCTACCGAGGTAGAAGAGGCGTTGATGGACTTTTCAAAATCCATAGTTATACCCTTTTGGGCCAGCTTTATCTCCCGCCAGATCATAGTCCAGTCTTTGTAATATTTTGGCAGGCAGAAAACTCTGCAGGGGCGCTTTGTCTTGTAACGGGAGCCGGTGATAACTTAACTGGCCTTCCTGGCCGATAATGTCTTTTAATGTCTTTTACTTTGTCACCGTAACTCGGTTCGCATATTGATCGGTCTGGAGATTTCCCTTGATGGCTGTTAAACGGTTTCTCCTTTGTACATTAAATGGGTTTAAGTGTTCATTCATTGTCCGCCCATATCTTGATGGGCCCCATCCTGTTTGCCTGAAACTGTCTTGTACTTAGAATCCATTGAATATGTATGCTGTTTCCCTGAGTTTCGGTTTCCCGATATTGGCTTTCGCGGGCTTACTGTTCTCAATCCACAAGCCTGTCTGGCTTGCAGTAACAGAAATCAAATGGCCCAAGAAACTGATCACGAGGTCCGGCGGCCATTTTGTATGCCCTTTTATCAAAGGTTTTTAACTGTACAAGCTTCTTCTGGTCAATAAAGCTGTATTATTAATCCTGTTGTCTTGTGTGAATTTATAATGAAAATTTTCGAATCTTACAGTTCAGGCAGTCATCTGAACTCACTTTCCACCAGCACACTCACACTGGGGAGAGGCCGTTCACCTGCTCTGTGTGTGGGAAGGGATTCACTCAGTCATCCACCCTGCTGAGATACCAGCGAGTTCACAAGTGACCGCACGGGTTGGATTCTGCTGTTATTGCTGCTGTTAATCACATCCAGGACTGAACCATGTTTATTCTGACAGTTGGGGTTTGTTTCTGCTGATGTTACTAACCTCTATAACTGGGCTGGAGTTTAATATTCTGGATATATGTCAAATAAACCAGCTTTGTGTTAAACACATTGTTGTAGATTTTTGTCTTTCCCACCTGAGTGTTTAGCATCACCTGGCTGGAGCTCAGAAAAGACAATCTGGGGGAGGATCGTACGGCGGGAACAGAACTTCAGCCTGGACGCAGTCCTTCAGGGCCACACTGAGAGCAAAGTCTCCATGTGGCTTAATCTCGAGGCATGTGAGAAACGTGTCCCAGCCGCTCTCTGCCATGGTTCAGAGCTCCTAGGCACGGAACAGGAGGCTCCTTTAGGAATGTAGTCCAGTGGTTTTTTTTTAATGGCCTTATTAACCTGTGTCGTTACTTTTAGTGATTAGTGTATCTGTATCCCTGGATCCCTCTGCTCCTCCAGCCCATTTAGACACTTAGGAGGAAAAATTCGGTGGCGCCCCCTTTGGGTCGCTAACGTCGCCGGGGCTAATTTTAGCCCCCCGAAAAAGTTATCGCCCCGCGAATTAAATTCAGTGGTAGCGCCCCAGGCAGGAGGTGGGGTGCTACTGGAAGCGCTCCCCTCCCTCTTGAGGCGCTACCAGTGAATTTCGCGGCACTTCATGTAACAGCACCACGCCCGTCGGCGCATAGCACCACATCATAGCAGACCTCCCTCCCTGATTAAAGGGGAGGGGCCTAGCACTGCACACACCGGGGCCCTGCTGGACCACCGGGGAGCGGGGTGTCGGATCAAGAGGAGCGCCGGGCTGAGCGATCGCGGCCGGCACCCCGAAGAAGGGGAAGGGGCAGGTGCTGGCAGTCGGCCAAAATAAAAAGTTGCCGCCCGACACCTGCCCTTTAAGTGGCGCTGCCGCGGCTGCAGGAACGACCCCTGACCCTGTCGGACATATCATCCAGCGATAGGTCAGGGGTCGCAACCCAAGGTTGCAGCCGGGGTGCTGCGCATGGCGATGACATCATTGCCGGGGGTGCAGTGCTGCGGGGCACTACCGACTACCGCCGCCGCTAGCCTCCCGCTGAATATCGCGGGAGGCACAAAGCAACCCAATTTCACCCCCTTGTTGTCCAAGTAGTGTGTGGCCTCCTTATTCTTCCCACCAAAACACACCACCTCACACTGATCTATAGTGAAATTCATTTGCCAATTACACGCCCATTCTGAAATTTATTAATGTCTTCTTGCATTTTGTCTTCCTCAGTATTAACTCTACCTCCCAATTTGGTGTCATCGACAAATTTTGAAATTGTACTTCTGATTCCCGAGTCCAAATTGTTTATGAACAACAATGATCCCAGCGCTGATCCCTGTGGAACACCACTTCCCACCTTTTGCCAGTCTGAGTAGTTACTCCCAACCCCTACTCTCTGTTTCCTGTTTTGTGACCAGCTTGCTATCCATAAACAGTTTGTAAGATCGACAAGATGACCAAGGTCAGGCCGTGTGGAGTGAAGGGCCAGGCAGCAGAATGGATGGAAAGATCGCTACAAAACAGAAATCAGAGGGTTGGAGTTCAGGGAAGTTTGTAGCGACCTTTGTGTGTGTGTCACAAATAGATTTTGTTCTATTTTGAATAGAAATACAAAAGCTCTACTAGACATGTTAAACTACTAGTTATTTAATCAGGGCTGCAGTTGCTGAAAGGTTGACTGTACTGAGGTTTGTGGCCAGAGCTGGCAGACGTGTTGTTCTGAAGTCTGATGTCTCACACCTGAAGAGTCTGTTTATGTCGTGTTGCAATGACCTTTTTCTGTTCCTGGCGTCAGAAATAGAAATCCAAGGGAGATGATGCCTCACTCTGTTAATCAACTCTTTGACACATTTCCATGCATTTCCTTTTGTAATTTACAAAGATCACAACTCCATTAGTGAACAATTGATTGCCAGTCTGCCACTTTTTAGTGAGGCTTGAAAGGATTCGCTGTGAAGCTACACCTGCCCATCTGTCTGTGTCACTGTGTTTGGATTGTGTTAGACAACAGTCCTAATATCTCGCCTACATCCATTACAATTTTTGAAATGTTAGATTGTACTTGGAAGAAGTTGAGTTTGAATCTGACAATTCTGAAATTGGGAGCTGTTAATGATTTCTGTTTTTCACATAACTATATAATGATGTGATCAGTCAAAGCAAATTAAAAGATGCTGCTATTTACTGAACACAACTGAATAATTCTACAAGGATGTTATCACAGTCTTCCTCAGTATTAACTACATCCCCCAATTTAGTGTCAACTGCAACTTTTGAAATTGTACTTCTGATTCCCAAGTCCAAATCATTCATGTAAATGGTGAACAACAGTGGTCCCAGCACCGATCCCCGTGGAACACCACTTCCCACC
This sequence comes from Somniosus microcephalus, assembly GCF_052327205.1. NCBI lineage: Eukaryota > Metazoa > Chordata > Chondrichthyes > Squaliformes > Somniosidae > Somniosus > Somniosus microcephalus. Next base: position 73,543,344 of record NC_140990.1, read on the forward strand.
TTCCACCCGTCTGAGTAAATACCTTTAACTCATCCCGTCACTACAACTGGACTTGTCTCCATTCCCGTGCCGAGGGGATTGCTGTACCAGACGGGAGGGGCAACATTTGGGGACTCTCGATTCTCCACCAATTCCCATTCCCCTTTCTGGTGGATAATGGAGGTGTCACTGTGTGTAATGTACAAGTCAGTAAGAATTGTCAGCAAGGATTAATCAGCACTTTCTAATTGGAGATGTTAATCAGTGGAACCTTTCAGGCACTGAATTGTAGATTTTATACAAAAAATTAATATACGATTGAAGTAAAAGTTCATAATTTTATTGTAAAATAATTCAGCGACTCTCATCAGAAATTAAGGGGAAAGATCAGACAGCGGTTCTTAAATGAACACTGCAGCACCGACAAGTCAATCAGCTATATATCCAAAGTATTAAACTCCAGCCCAGTTATAGGGGTTATTAACATCAGCAGAAACAAACTCCGACTGTCAGAATGAACATGGTTCAGTCCTGGATGTGATTAACAGCAGCAAAAACAGCAGAATCCAGCCCCTGCACTCACTTGTGAACTCGCTGGTGTCTCAGCATGTGGGAGGACCGAGTGAATCCCTTCTCACACACTGAGCAGGTGAACGGCCTCTCCCCAGTGTGAACTCGCTGGTGTGTCAGCAGGTTGGATGACTGAGTGAATCCCTTCCCACACACGGAGCAGGTGAATGGCATCTCCCCAGTGTGAACTCACCGGTGTGTCAGCAGGTGGGATGACCGAATGAATCCTTTCCCACACGGAGCAGGTGAACGGCCCCTCCCCAGTGTGAATGCGATGGTGTCTCAGAAGGTCGGGGGATTTAGTGAATCCTGTCTCACAAACGGAGCAGGTGAATGGCCTCTTCCCAGTGTGAATGTACTGGTGTATCAGCAGGGCAGAGGAATTAGTGACTCCCTTCTCACACATGGAGCAGGTGAACAGCCTCTTCCCGGTGTGACTGCGTCGATGAATTTCCAGCCGGGACGGGGAGCTGAATCCCTTCCCTCAGTCCCCACATTTCCACGGTTTCTCCGTGGTGCGGGTGTCCTTGTGTCTATCCAGGTTGGACGATCAGTTGAAGCCTCGTCCACACACAGAACACGTGTACGGTTTCTCCCCGCTGTGAATGGTGCGATGTTTTTCAGACTGTGTAACTGGTTAAAGCTCTTTCCACAGTCAGTGCACTGGAACACTCTCACTCGGGTCTGTGTGTCTCGGTGCTTTTCCAGTCGCACTGATGTTTGAAATCTTTTCCACTGACAGAACAGGCTAACATTTCTCCTTCCACATTCAAAGGCCGATGATATTCCCTGTAAAAGCAGTTTACAAAAGATATCACTGTAAGTTGAGGATAAAAATGCAGAACAGATAATTCCAGTTTCTAGGGAACATTCTTTCCTCTCTTATTACATAGAATTACATAGATTGTACAGCACAGAAACAGGCCATTCGGCCCAACTGGTCCATGTGGTGTTTATGCTCCACACGAGCCTCCTCCCATCTCTCTTCATCTCACCCTATCAGCATCTCCTTCTATTCCTTTCTCCCATGTGTTTATCCAACTTCCCCTTAAATACATCCCTGCTCTTCGCCTCAACTACTCCCTGTGGCAGCAAGTTCCACATTCTCAGCACTCTCTGGGTGAAGGAGTTTAATCTAAATGGGACTTTCCTGGGCAGCCAATGAGCACTGCTGCCTCTTTTGTGCATTTCCTGACGAGGCGAAACAGTTGATATTTTCTGATCAAAAAGAGCTGAGCTCGGCAGCATTAGTCCTGTTTTGCCTCCTTTGGAGACCAGGTGTACGAGCAGAGTGAGCGCAGCCTTCACAGCAACCGCAATAAAATTGTTACAGTTGTGAAGGAACTTTGTGTCAGTGCACTGGACCATAAACAAAGTATGTGTGTCAATTATTGTCTGACTGAGCTACTGTAAAGTGCCGTGAGATGTTTTAAAAGCTCTATATAAATGTAAATTGTTGGTGTATAGAGTTCTCTGTTGAAATTTAGTGAAATGATCAATAACCAAAGAAGATCATTTCTTTGTTTGGTTCTGTTAGTTTTCATAGAATCATTGAAATGTACAGCACGAAGGAGGCCATTCGGCCCATCGTGTCTGTGCTGGCTCTTAGAATGAGCACTCGTGCTTAGTCCCACATCCCTGCTTGTTGTCCGTAACCCTGTAAGATCCTCATCCTCAAGTACCCGCCCAACTCCCTTTTAAACTCATTGATGGAATCAGCTCATGACCTTTTCAGGTAGAGCGTTCCAGATCCCCACAACTCTCTGAGTTTTATTCAATTGTTGCCACAGTTGTCTTCTGCGAAGGTTTGATAATAAATGCATTTTGCTGTGAAAGCAATTAAAACATTTCCAGTATATAAATAGACAGATGCATCAAAATATTAAAATTGTGGGGGGAGGGCAGTGCTCGCCAGGGCCCAATAAACAATGGAATTCTTGTTTCCCAGCCCAATGCTCAGAAGATGAAGTCCCAGAGCTGCCTCTGGCTCGGTTCCACCTGCCCTATTCTGACAAACTGAGGTGTTGGTCAGTGCCCTGTGATTGCCCTGTGGGCAGAAAATGGCAAATCTAGAAATATGACCAAAATAACACATTTTAACCCCAAAGCTGTAAATCCCCGTCCCACACACTCTCCCTCCTCCCTGTGCTGAAATCCAAACCCATCGCACCATCTCCAACATTTCTTTCCTCCACTCCCAGATTTCCCCCTCCCTCTACTCTGGTTGGGTTCAGTTCTCCACCCACTGTGTGCAGAGTGAGAATAAAATCAATGAGTCACTGATTGTCTCTCCTGGTCACTGGGACCCTGAAGCCCCGCCCACTCTGTGTTCCTGGCCAAGATGGCCGCGCATGCGCCGTGATCCCGACCTGCCCAAGATGGCGGCCAGTGACCCCGCTGACCCGGGCGGCTGGGCCTGTCACCGCGGGGCAAACACGGGGCCCGTGGGCTCTTATTCGGGGCCTGAGGCCTGCACCGGGTGTTTATGCAGCTTCCCAGCCCAGCCGCGGGTCCAATTCTACCCCGAGCCCACAATCTCCTACCGCCTCCTGGAACCGTGTCTTCCTCATCAGCCCAAAGCCTCCACTGGCCCTGCACATGCTCAGAGCACCGCCCAGTCTTGCGCCTGCGCACTGAGCTCCTGTGGTCATTGATGGGGCACAGTCTGCTGCGCGGGGGATTCTGGGTAAACGCCCCACTATGGAAAGCCCCAATTGTAAATATTTGTTTACCATAAACTGGACTCAGAAATTGGAGGCATATTGTTGCAATTTGAAGATGACGCCAAATTGGGTGATATATAGCTAATAATTTTGACTGCACAGAAATACAGGAATACATAAACAGGCTTTCAGACTGTGCAGATAAATGGGAAATGAAATTCAATATAGTGAAATGTGAGGTGGTTCATTTTGGTGGGAGGAATAAGGAGGCCACCTATTCCTAAGAAGGTAAGAAACTAAATGGAGTAAAGTAGCAAAGAAATCTGGAAATACACACACATAAATTGCTAAATAAAAGTAGTAACGCAAGTTGATAAGGCCATAAAGCATGGAGAGAAAATACTGGGGTTCATTTCTAGAGGAATATAATAACAATGCAGGGAGGTAATGTTAGATTTATATAGAACCTTGGTTAGACCACACTTGAAGTACTGTGGGCCGTTCTGGTCTCCATATAACAGGATATTGAAGCACTGAAGAAAGTGCAGAATAGATTTACAAAGGTGTCACCAGAGAGGATGCAACTAGCAAACAAGATTGAGCAAGCTGGGGCTCTTTACTCTGGTAAAGAGAAGACTAAGAGGAGACCTGTTAGAGGTCTTTAAAATTATGCCATTTTTCGAAACCATGGAGAAGGAGAAACTTTCCTTTTATTGGTGAGTCTGATAGTAGCTGCACTGTGGTCGTTGTCAGTATTTGAAGAAAACCCTTTAAAACATGAAGGCCTAGAAATTCAGTTGCGTGCGCCAGCCGTTAGCGCCTTAGGAGGAGTAGATCTTGAGCGCTAGGCACTTAGCAGCCGGGCGCAGCGCGATCTGCGCCTACGCCCAACTTCAGTAGACATTTAGCGCCGGCGCAAAGTGTTTGCGCGCGCTCAGCTGCGCGCGCAGATTATGACGTCATTTCCTCGTGCAACGCCCTTTGTGCGCCCCCAATCCGGAACTTCAGTCGCGCCCGCCCAATGTGGGCGTGGCGGTCCTAAGAACTGTGAACTGGAACGCAGCAGAGGCCATGCGGGCCGCGGGGAGCGCAAATTAAAGGGCACTTACCCTGAACTATAAAGGCCAGCCATTTTGCAGCAATCACTCTTGTGCAACGGATTTATGGACAGAGGCCAAGGAAGAGAGCTTACTGATTTGGCCCAACATAGGAGAGGTGTTTTTGGCTTCAGGTCAGAGCTTGGCAATTCGCCTTCATTGTGAGATCATTGTTTGCCAGTATATTATGGGGGCTGCATGGGGTGCCAACCCTCAGTTTCAGCATTATGTGCGAAGGGCTCGCAGACACTGTGTGAGAGGGGCAGCCCTGGCTAGACGCAGAGGGGGCAACAGGCGTCGGCAACGTAGGCCTTACCCACTCAGGAAATACTGCCAGCAGGTGTCCTATCTCACCATGCCTGCCGCGCAGTGTGCTAGGAGGCTGCGCTTCAGAAGGGAGGTGGTTGCAGAGATCTGCCAGCTGCTTCACAGAGATCTGCGTCCACAGCTGAGGTGCAGGACGTCTCTGTCGGTGGAAGTGAAGGTCACGGTGGCTCTGAACTTCTATGCAAGCGGCTCCTTCCAAGCCGCTGCTGGGGACATTGCTACCATGTCCCAGTTCGCCGTACATTGCTGCATCCGCCAGGTGACCAATGCCCTTTTCAGAAGGAGACACCAATTCATCTCCTTCCCCATGACCCTGGAGAAGCAGCAGCAGCGTGCAGTGGGATTTGCAAGAATAGCGGGCTTCCCCATGGTGCAGGGCGCCATTGACTGCATGCATGTGGCTTTGCGGGCACCTATCGACAATGCCGAGGATTACCGCAACCGGAAGGGCTACCATTCCCTCAATGTACAGCTGGTGTGTGACCACAGGCAGCGCATTCTAGCTGTCAATGCCCGCTTTTCAGGCAGCAGCCACGATGCATTTATCCTGCGACAGACTACTGTGGCTGACATGTTCCAGGCACAGCCTCCCCCAAGAGGATGGCTTATCGGGGACAAAGGCTATCCTTTGTGTACCTGGCTCATGACCCCGCTCCGCGCGCCCAGGACCCCTGCTGAGGAGGCATACAACGAAAGCCATCAAGCCACTAGGAACATCATAGAACAAACGATTGCCATCCTCAAGCAACGGTTCCGCTGCCTGGATAATTCCAGCGGATCTCTGCAGTATTCGCCGGAGTCTCCCAGGTCGTGGTCGTTTGCTGCATGCTGCACAACCTGGCTATCCGCAGGACTCAGGCACTGCCACCTCACGCTGGAGCACCACCTCAGGAGGAGGAGCAGGAGGAGCATGAGGAGGAGGAGGAGGAGGAGGAGTACCAGCCCAGGAGGGAGGCACAAGGTCCAAGGGCCGCCCGTCGGCGGCTTATTGAACGTTACTTCTAGGCCCCCTGTCAGGGAATGGCTTGTGCCAATGAAGGGACCTGAATGCAGCCGCTCCGCAAGCCCTCAGCCGGTTAAGGCAACAACCACTTCAAACATCAAACATGGACAAGCTGAATAAATAAAATGCTTTATTGAACAAACTCAGGGCCCTTCCCACATGAAACCCAAAAACAGACAACACCCCCAAAAAACAGTCACACACATGACTCACTCCCACAACCTGGGGAGGAATAACAAAACATTTCCACAAAAATGGCCTTCATCCTCGGCCTTACAAAAACAACCATCCCCATAAACAAAACAACCATCCCCATATAAAAACACATTTGCCCACACCCTCTACTTTGTGGCCCGCGAGGGCGATCCCTTGACCAGCCTTTTACGGCCCCTGGCCGCCCTGCTGCTCCTCCTCAAAGTGTGCCCAGTGGCTGCTGCAAGGCTGGGGGAAGGCTCCTGAGGGGCACATGGCGTGACGGCAGATGCCCTTGGGGGTCAGCCTAGACGAGCTCTGGCCCTCGAGGGGCCGGCTGGTGACTGCTGCAGCTGTGGCTGGGCAGCAGCAGTCTCTCCAGCAGCTCGTCGCAGCTCCACTGGGGGAGTGGCAGTGGCGGCTGCAGGAATGGGGGCAAGCTGGCTGATGGCAGGCGCTCACTGCTCGCCTGAGACACTGGCACTCGCCCGGGCCAGCACTGCAGCATGCGCAGCAATCTGCTGAAGGACAGACCGCTGTGCTGCTGCAGCGCGGCGGGTGCCCTGGCGATGCCTGGCTGACACAGCGAGTGTGGCAGCAGTGAGTGCCCGTACTGCCCTGGTCTGTGCCCGCATCAGACCAGCCAGTGACTGCATGGCACCACTGATCACCTGGCCACTCGCTGCGTGAGCTGCCCCGAATTCCGCCCAACTCGCTGCCTGTGCTGCCCCGAATTCGGCCCGACTCGCGGCCTGTTCTGCCCCGAATTCGGCCCGACTCGCGGCGTGTGCTGCTTCGAATTGCTCGAAACTCCTGGCCTGTGAGGCACCGAAATCAGCCACACTATGAGCCAGGGACTCGATGGCCTCAGGCAACTGTGCCACAACCCCCATGAACTCGGTGTGTCGGCGATCCGAGTCCACGGACATTTGATCGAGGAGGCGCACCTCCTGGGCGAGGACCGTCTCCGGACTGGAGGCCGGACTCTCCCTCTGGGGAGAAGGCCGCCGAGCTGCCCGACCCTTCCCGCGTTGCTGGATGCCACTGGGCCCAGCAACTACACTCCCCTGCGACCCTTCCCCCCTCTGGGAAGAAGGCCGCCGAGCTGCCCGACTCTTCCTGCGTTGCTGCACGTCACTGGGCACAGGAGCTACACTCCCCTCTGACACTTCCCCCTGGCTCTCCTCCAGGGAAGATGTGTCCCCTCCATTGGCATCCCCTGGCGCGGCTGAGGGTTCCCCTGATGGGCCGCCTTCCTCTTCCTCTTCCTCCTCCTCCTCCTCCTCTTCCGAGGGGCTGTCACTGGCAGCTTCAGGGACCTCCTCCTCACCATCTGAAAGCAGGAAGGCACAAGAGTAGCTTTAGAGTGAGGAGAGGGCGTCAGCGAGGGAGGCATGAGTGGTGGCATTCAGCGCATTGGTCGGACAGTGGCAAAGGATGTAGATCTGAAGCGCAAGTGGGACGAGAGAGGTCCAAAAGGTGATGTTCTTACCATTGGTGCCCAGAACAGGGTCGGCATCTCCAGATGCAACGGGGCCAATCACCCGGGCACCCATGAGGCTACCCACGCGCTCTTCCAGGTCACTGAGCTGCTGGATCTGGGGACGGCCTCCCCCAGTCACAGTCCGGCTCTTCTGATTGTGTGCCAGCTTGGCCTGCAAGAGAAAGGACGGCCTCTAAGTACAGTGTGGTGCCCTGATCTTGTGTGCACTGCCTCCCATGGTCGAATAGCTTGGCCAGTGTGGTGCCCTGATCTTGTGTGCACTGCCTCCCATGGTCGAATAGCTTGGCCATTGTGGTGCCCAGATCTTGTGTGCACTGCCTCCCATGGTCGAATAGCTTGGCCAGTGTGTAAAGTGCAGAATGTGCAATTGATGTTCATGCCAGTCCCATAGCTGCTGGATGAGGGCTGGCCATTAGGGCTTTTAGGTCCCTTTGCCCATAATGTGAGGTGCACATGCAAGGATGAGGAGGACACTGGAAAGGGGACTCACGCTGACAATCCTTGTGAGGTCATTGAACTTTTTCCGGCATTGGACACCAGTCCTGGGGACCTCGCTGTTGGATGTGACCCTGTGGGCGACCTCCCTCCAGGCTTTCCTGTAGACGCTGGTGGCAGGCTTCTTGCCACTGTCCGGGAACAAGAGTTTGCGTCTCCTCTCCAAAGCCCTAACCAGCACCCTCAAATCATGGCCACTGAAGCGCTGCGCTCGTTCACGGGCCTTCTGCATCTTTCCCGGCGCTATTTCTGTTCAGCAGTAGTGTTTAGGCCTAGCTGGAGGGCTGCAGTGTCCAGGGCGTGGCAGCAGACGAACTCGACCCTTCCCCCTTTAAAAGCTGGCCGGCGCCAGGGTGTCTGCTGTCAATCAAGAAATGACCGCACCTGTGCTGCGCCCGGCCTCGGCGGTATCGCTCAGCACCTCCGGCTTAGCGCCTAAAGATAGTTGTGTAACGCCAGTTTTAGCGCTCGAGCAAACTCTTAGGGCGAAGCTACTGAATATCAGCGAAGTGGCCTCGACTTTGTGCCGGGCGCAAACTTTAGCGGCCGCCCGACTTTTCCGCCCCAAAAGTGGCTATACTGAATTTCTAGGCTGAAGTGTTTGGAAAAAGTAAAAATAAACTCCATTGAAGGCAAACACAATCAGCTGAATTTTTACCTGACCCTTCACCCTTTGATTACTTTGATATATACCCAGAATATTAAACTGCAACCCAGTTATAGGGGTTATTAATATCAGCAGAAACATACCTCAACTGTCAGAATGAACATGGTTCAGTCCGAGATTTGATTAAAAGCAGCAATAACAGCAGCTTCCAACCCCTGCCGTCACATGTGAACTCGCGGGTGTGTCAGCAGGTTGGATGAACGAGTAATTTATTTCCCACACACGGAGCAGGTGAACGGCCTCTCCCCTGTGTGAGTGTGTTGGTGTGTCTGCAGATTGTTTTTGCTTTTGAAGCTCTTCTCATAGTCCAGACATTTAAAAGGTCCATCACCAGTGTGAACCGGCTGGTCTATCAATGTGCAAACATTGGTGCATGACAGAGTGAATCGCTTCCCACACACTGTCTCTTTAAAAAACGACCTCACTCCCACAGGCAAGCAGAGGCACTCTACCTTTACCCAAAAAACACACAACATAGAAAAGGATTAATTCTCCACCCCACTAAAATGGTGAACTCTCTGTCCTCTGCCTCCTACACTGTTCCAATGAAGCTCAACTTCATCTTTCTATTAGGCACTCTGCAGCCTTCCAGACTCAACATTGAGTTCAACAATGTCAGATCATAACTTCTGCCCCCATTTTTTCTGATGGCAGTTGTTGCTGATGATTCTGATATTCCCATTTACACCTCCTCTAGACCCATCGTTTGTTTCTTCACTTGTCCCTTTACCATCTCCTTTGGCTTGCACCAACATCCCTTTTGTCATTTAATCTCTCCTGTCTTCCATCCTATCGCAGACCTTCTGTTTTGTTCTTTCCTCCCATCCCCCTTTCCCCGTCTCTGTAATTTCATAAAACCTGTTACATCTATAACTTTTTGCAGTTCTGACGAAAGTTAATCGACCTGAAACGTTAATAGAATCATAGAAATCATAGAAATTTATGGCACAGGAGGGGGCCATTCGGCCCATTGTGTCTGTGTCGGCCGAAAATGAGCTACCCAGCCTAATCCCACTGTCCAGCTCCTGGTCCGTAGCCTTGTAGGTTACAGCACTGCAAGTGCATATTGGAATAACTTTTAAATGTGATTAGGGTTTCTGCCCTGACCACCCTTTCAGGCAGTGAGTTCCAGACCCCCATCACCCTCTGGGTGAAAAAAAATTTCCTCAACTCATAAGAACATAAGAACATGTTCTTATGTTAATGGTGGGAAATATGGAGATGGCAAAAACACTGAATGAATATTTTGTATCAGTCTTTACAGTAGAGGACACTAAGAATATCCCAACACTGGACAAACAGGGGGCTAAAGGGGGGAGGAGCTAAACACGATCAAAATCACTAAGGAAGTGGTACTCAGTAAAATAATGGGACTCAAGGCGGATAAATCACCTGGACCTGATGGCTTACATCCTAGGGTCTTGAGGGAAGTGGCGGTAGGGATTGTGGATGCATTGGTAATAATTTTCCAAAACTCCCTGGACTCAGCAAAGGTCCCGGCAGAATGGAAAACTGCTAATGTAACACCCTTATTTAAAAAGGGCAGTAGACAGAAGGCTGGAAACTATAGACCGGTTAGCCTAACATCTGTGGTAGGTAAAATATTGGAGTCCATTATTAAGGAGACAGTAACAGGACATTTGGATAATCATAATTTAATAGGACAAAGTCAGCATGGTTTTATGAAGGGGAAGCCATGTTTGACAAATTTGCTGGAGTTCTTTGAGGAAGTAACATATAGGGTGGATAAAGGGGAACCAGTGGACGTAGTGTATTTAGACTTCCAAAAGGCATTTGACAAGGTGCCACACAAAAGATTATTGCTTAAGATAAAAAATCACGGGATTGGATGTAATATTATGGCATGGATAGAGGATTGGCTATCTAACAGAAGGCAGAGAGTTGGGATAAATGGTTCATTCTCAGACTGGCAATCAGTAACTAGTGGTGTTCCGCAGGGGTCAGTGCTGGGTCCCCAACTCTTTACAATCTATATTAATGATTTGGAGGAGGGGACTGAGTGTAACATATCAAAGTTTGCAGATGATACTAAGATGGGAGGGAAAGTAGTGAGTGAGGAGGACATAAAAAACCTGCAAGGGGACATAGACAGGCTAAGTAAGTGGGCAGAGATTTGGCAGATGGAATACAATACTGGAAAGTGTGAGGTTATGCACTTTGGCAGGAAAAATCGTAGAGCAAGTTACTATCTTAATGGCAAGAAACTGGAAAGTACTGAAGTACAAAGGGATCTGGGGGTCCTGGTGCATGAAACTCAAAATGTTAGTATGCAGGTGCAGCAAGTGATTAAGAAGGCCAATGGAATGTTGGCTTTCATTGCTAGGGGGATAGAATATAATGTACAATGTACAAGGTATTGGTGAGACCGCACCTGGAATACTTCATACAGTTTTGGTGTCCATACTTAAGAAAATACATACTTGCTCTCGAGTCAGTACAAAGAAGGTTCACTCGGTTAATCCCGGGGATGAGGGGATGGACATATGAGGAGAGGTTGAGTAGATTGGGACTCTACTCATTGGAGTTCAGAAGAATGAGAGGCGATCTTATTGAAACATATAAGATTGTGAAGGGGTTGGATCGGGTGGATGCGGGGAGGATGTTCCCGATGATGGGTGAAACTAGAACTAGGGGGCATAGTCTTAGAATAAGGGGTTGCTCTTTCAAAACTGAGATGAGGAGGAGCTACTTCACTCAGAGGGTGGTAGGTCCATGGAATATGCTGCCCCAAAAAGCTGTAGAAGCTACATCATTGCATAAATTTAAAACAGAAATAGACAGTTTCCGACAAGTAAAGGGAATTAAGGGTTACGGGGAGCGGGCAGGAATTTGGACATGAGTCTAGGTTCGGATCGGACATGGCCCTGTGGGTAGCGGAGCAGGCCCAGGGGCCATGTAGCCTGATCCTGCTCCTATTTCGTGTGTCTAATTCTGTTAGATTCAGGAGATGGTTCTGTGATAGTGGATTGGCGGTTAGGATCAGATCAGCCATGATCTTATTGAATGGCGGAGCAGGCTCGAGGGGCCGATTGGCCTACTCCTGCTCCTATTTCTTATGTTCTTATGTTCTTATGTTTAGCATAACCTCGCTGCTCTTTTGGGACATACAATGACAGGAAGGGAACATTCCTCCACAAAGCAATGCAGATAATTTAATCAGTGATGCTGCACCATATTTTGTGGATAAAGTCACACTTGCTTATTTAATGGGAACAGGTGCAAGAAGAGTTCAATGATCGTGTTAACACCAAAAGTTAAAAACACTAAATACAGCCCTTCATGTTCGCTGACACAACATAAACATTCTTGTAAAGTGGCTGGAAACTAAACCCGAGGTTATGATGATTTCAAACAGCAAGCTGTGAGAGTGACTGGCAATGATGTGATGACATGGGAATTTTGGCTACAGATATCGTGGCCCTGTGGGAGACTAATAACCAAATGTAATGTTGCTAGAAGGAGGAGTGAACACCCACAGGACCACTGACTACTGGCGACCGAACAAGGCAAATTCTATTTCACTACATGGGATTCTGGGAATGTTACCAGAGTTTTGGAGGCTGAATTCTGCAATTCATCCATTTCTTTCTGTGAAAACCATAAAATCGTTTGCTATAATGTTCTTATATTTAGACAGATGGTACACATTGGCTATTAGCAGCTTTAAGAAGATGCCTGACTTATTGGCATCTAAAGCAAACAGTAGTTTATCTTTTACAATTCATGGTGGAATAGTCTAGATTTTGTTGGAAGGTCACAGGATAGGTTTGGATGAAGATGGCCCTTCAGCCCATTTAATCTCCTTCTAGAATACCAACCTTACCATCTTTCCATTCTTAATTACTCCAGTGTCCTGGCATAAACCACCCTGCTGGCAACCCATTTCAGCTGTTGATCACCCTCTGAGTAAAGAAAGATTTCCTGCCGTCTATCCTAAATTTGCTCTTCACACCCATGAACCCTGTGCCCTCATGTCCTGCTGCCCAGACATATCTGAAAGTATTGTTCCAGATTTACTTTCTCTATCCAGGCAATGACAAAGTCAACATGGATTTACAAAAGGTAAATCATGCTTGACTAATCTACTGGAATTTTTTGAGGATGTAACTGGTAGAATAGATAAGGGAGAAGCAGTGGATGTGGTGTATTTGGACTTTCAGAAGGCTTTCGATAAGGTCCCGCATAAGAGATTAGCGTGTAAAGTTAAGGCACATGGGATTGGGGGCAAGGTACTGACTTGGATAGAGAACTGGTTGGCAGACAGGAAGCAAAGAGTTGGAATAAACTGTTTTTTTTCCGAGTGGCAGGCAGTGACTAGTAGGGTACCACAGGGATCGGTCCTAGGACCCCAGCTATTCACAATATATATTAATGATCTAGACGAGGGAACTAGATGTAATATCTCCAAGTTTGCAGACGACACAAAGCTGGGTGGGCGTGTGTGCTGTGAGGAGGATGCCGAGAAACTCCAGTATGATTTGGACAGGTTGGGTGATTGGGCAGATGCATGGCAGATGCAATATAATGTGGATAAATGCGAGGTTATCCACTTTGGTGGCAAAAACAGGAAGGCAGATTATTATCTGATGGGCAATAGATTGGGAGAAGGGGAAGTGTAACGAGACCTGGGTGTCCTTGTGCACCAGTCACTGAAGATAAGCATGCAGGTGCAGCAGGCGGTTAAGAAGGCAAATGGTATGTTGGCCTTCGTAGTGAGAGGGTTCGAGTACATGAACAAGGATGTCTTGCTGCAGTTGTACAGGGCCTTGGTGAGACCACACCTTGAGTATTGTGTGCAGTTTTGGTCGCCTTATCTGAGGAAGGATATTCTTGCCATGGAGGGAGTGCAGCGAATATTCACCAGACTGATACCTGGGATGGCAGGAATGATGTACGAGGAGAGATTGGGTCGATTGGGCTTATGCTCGCTGGAGTTTAGAAGAATGAGAGGGGATCGCATTGAAACTTATAAAATTCTAACAGGACTAGACAGACTAGATGCAGGAAGGATGTTCCCGATGGCGGGGGAGTCCAGAACCAAGGGTCACAGTCTAAGGATAAGGGATAAGCCATTTAGGACAGAGATGAGGAGGAATTTCTTCACCCAGAGAGTGGTGAACCTGTGGAATTCTCTACCACAGAATGCAGTTGAGGCCAATTCATCAAATATTTTCAAGAAGGAGTTAGATACATTTCTTAAGGCTAAAGGAATCAAGGGATATGGGGAGAAGGCAGGGACAGGGTACTGAGTTTGGATGATCAGCCATGATCTCATTGAATGGTGGAGCAGGCTCGAGGAGAGAGGTAAAAAGTAATCAAAGTGTGACGTCACCAGGAAGCAGGTAAGTGATTGGCTGGTGAGTATTTCTCTCTATTTTTAAACTTTAACTCTGGTTTATAGTTTCTAAGGTCTCTCTGGTGTAGCAGGGACTGTTGGTAAACCAATTAACTGTAGAGTAATAGTGGGATTGATTGATTTAATTTAAATTCAATTAATTAAAGGGTAAGTCATGGTAGGACAGCTGGGCCATGTGATATGCTCCTCCTGCGATATGTGGGAACTCAGGGACACTTCCTGTGTCCCTGACAACTACATGTGCAGGAGGTGCACCCAGCTGCAGCTACTGACAGACCGCATTGCAGCACTGGAGCTGCGATTGGATGCATACTGGAGCATTCACGATGCTCAGGACATCGTGAGTAGCACTTTTACGGAGTTGGACACACCGCAGGTAGAGGTTTGACAGGAAGAAAGGGAACGGGTAATCAACAGGCAGAGTACTAGGCACAGGCAGGTAGTGCAGGGGTTCCCTGTGGACATCCCCCCCTCTCAAACAGATACACCACTTTGGGTACTGTTGGGGGGATGGCTTATCAGAGGAACGCAGCAGCAGCCAACTTCCTGGCACCAGGGGTGGCTCTGCTGCACAGAATGGGAGGAAAAAGAGGGGAAGAGCACAAGTAATAGGGGATTTTATTGTAAGGGGCATAGAGAGGCGTTTCTGCGGCCGCAAATGAGACTCCAGGATAGTGTGTTGCCTCCCTGGTGCAAGGGTCAAGGATGTCTCCGAGCGGCTGCAGAACATCTTGGAAGGGGAGGGTGAACAGCCAATTGTCGTGGTGCATATAGGCACCAAAAATATAGGTAAAAAGTGGGATGAGGTCCTAAAAGCGGAATATAGGGAGTTAGGAGATAAATTAAAAAACAGGACCTCAAACGTAGTAATCTCAGGATTGCTACCAGTGCCACGTGCTAGTCAGAGTAGAAATAGAAGGATACTTCAGATGAATACGTGGCTAGAGGAATGGTGCAAGGGGGAGGGATTTAAGTTCCTGGGACATTGGAACCGGTTATGGGGGAGGTGGGACCAGTTCAAACCGGACGGTTTGCACCTGGAAGGGCTGGAACCGATGTCCTAGGGGGAGTGTTTGCTAGTGCTCTGGGGGAGGGTTTAAACTAAAATGGCAGGGGGTTGGGAACCTGAGCAGGAAGACAGAGGAAAGGGAAACAAGGATAAAAGCAAAAGATAGGAAGGAGAAAAACAAAAGTGGCAGTCAGAGAAATCAACGGTTTAAATCAAATGTGGCCACAGTAAATAATAATTCTAATAGGTCTAAGAGCATTAAAAAAACAAGCCTGAAGGCTTTGTGTCTTAATGCGAGGAGCATTTGTAATAAGGTGGATGAATTGGCTGCGCAAATAGAGGTAAACGAATACGATTTGGTTGGGATTACGGAAACGTGGCTCAAGGATGGCCAAGACTGGGAACTCAACATCCAGGGGTATTCGATATTCAGGAAAGATAGGCAAATAGGAAAGGGAGGTGGGGTAGCATTACTGGTTAAAGAAGGGATTAACACAATTGTAATGAAGGATATTAGCTCTGATGATTTGGAATCTGTATGGGTAGAATTGAGAAATACTAAGGGGAAAAAACGTTAGTGGGAGTGGTATATAGACCTCCAAACAGTAAGGCGGAGGTTGGGGATGGCATTAAAAGGGAAATTAAAGAAGCGTGCAATAAGGGCACAGCAGTCATCATCGGTGACTTTAATCTACATATAGATTGGGCCAACCAAATTAGTAACAATACTGTGGAGGAGGAATTCCTGGAGTGTTTACGGGATGGTTTCCTGGACCAATATGTCGAGGAACCAACCAGAGATCAGGCCATCTTAGACTGGGTATTATGTAATGAGAAAGGATTAATTAGCAATCTTGTCCTACGAGGCCCCTTGGGTCGGAGCGATCATAATATGATCGAATTCTTCATTAAGATGGAGAATGAAGTAGTTGACTCAGAGACTAGGGTCCTCAATTTAAATAAAGGAAACAACGATGGTCTGAGGAGCGAGTTGGGTAGGATTGATTGGGGAATGGCACTCAAAGGGTTGACGGTGGATAGGCAATGGCAAACATTCAAAGACCGAATGGATGAGCTACAGAATTTGTTCATCCCAGTTTGGCATAAAAATAAAGCAAAAAAGCTGACTCAACCGTGGCTAACAAGGGAAATTAGGGATAGCATAAGATCCAAGGAGAGGACTTATAAATTGGCCAGAAAAAGCAATAATCCTGAGGATTGTGAGCAGTTTAGGATTCAACAAAGGAGGACAAAGGGATTAATTAAGAAAGGGAGAATAGAATATGAGAGTAAGCTTGCAGGGAACATAAAAACTGACTGTAAAAGCTTTTATAGATATGTGAAGAGAAAAAGATTGGTAAAGTCAAGCGTAGGCCCCTTGCAGTCAGAATCAGGGGAATTTATAATGGGGAGCAAAGAAATGGCAGACCAACTAAATATGTATTTGGTTCTGTCTTCACAAAGGAGGACACAAATAACCTCCCAGAGATGCCGGGGAACATAGGGTCTGATGAAAGGGTGGAACTGAAAGAAATCAGTATTTGTAGGGAAATGGTGTTAGGAAAATTGATGGGACTGAAGGCCGATAAATTCCCTGGGCCTGATAATCTACATCCCAGGGTACTTAAGGAAGTGGCCCTAGAAATAGTAGATGCATTGCTGGTCATCTTCCAGAACTCAATAGAATCTGGAACAGTACCCATGGATTGGAGGGTAGCTAATGATACCCCACTATTCAAAAAAGGTGGTAGAGAAAAAGTACGGAATTATAGACCAGTAAGCCTGACATCGGTAGTGGGGGAAATGCTAGAGTCCATTATAAAAAATGTAATAGCAGAGCACTTGGAAAGCAGTGACAGGATCGGACAAAGTCAACATGGATTTACAAAAGGTAAAGCATGCTTGACTAATCTACTGGAATTTTTTGAGGATGTAACTGGTAAAATAGATAAGGGAGAACCAGTGGATGTGGTGTATTTGGACTTACAGAAGGCTTTCGATAAAGTCCCGCATAAGAGATTAGCGTGCAAATTTAAGGCACATGGGATTGGGAGCAAGGTATTGACTTGGATAGAGAACTGACAGAAAGCAAAGAGTTGGAATAAACGGGTCATTTTCCGAGTGGCAGGCAGTGACTAGTGGGGTACCGCAAGGATCGGTCATCAGACCCCAGCTGTTCACAATGTATATTAATGATCTGGACGAGGAAATTGGATGTAATATCTCCAAATTTGCAGACGACACAAAGCTGGGTGGGAGGGTATGCTGTGAGGAGGATGTCATGAAACTCCAGTACAATTTGGACAGGTTGGGTGATTGGGCAGAAACATGGCAAATGCACTATAATGTGGATAAATGTTAGGTTATCCACTTTGGTGGCAAAAACAGGAAGGCAGATTAATATTTGAATGGCAATAGATTGGGAGAAGGGGAAGTGCAAAGAGACCTGGGTGTTCTTGTGCACCAGTCGCTGAAGGTAAGCATGCAGGTGCAGCAGGCGGTTAAGAAGGCAACTGGTATGTTGGCCTTCGTAGCAAGAGGGTTCGAATACAGGAACAAGGATGTCTTGCTACAGTTGTACAGGGCCTTGGTGAGACCGCACCTTGAGTATTGTGTGCTGTTTTGGTCACCTTACCTGAGGAAGGACGTTCTTGCCATGGAAGAGTGCAGCGAAGATTCACCAGACTGGTACCTGGGATGGCAGGAATGACATCTGAGGAGAGATTGTGTCGATTGGGCTTATACTCACTGGAGTTTAGAAGATTGAGAGGGGATCTCATCGAAACCTATAAAATTCTGTCAGGCCTGGACAGACTAGATGCAGGAAGGATGTTTCTGATGGCCGGGGAGTCCAGAACCAGGGGTCATAGTCTAAGGATAAGGGGTAAGCCATTTAGGACTGAAATGAGGAGGAATTTCTTTACCCAGAGAGTGGTGAACCTGTGGAATTCTCTGCCACAGAGGGCGGTGGAGGCCAGTTCATTAAATATATTCAAGAAAGAGTTGGATATATTTCTTAAGGCTAAAGGGATCAAGGGATATGGGGAGAAGGCAGGGACAGGGTACTGAATTTGGATGATCAGCCATGATCTCATTGAATGGCGGAGCAGGCTCGAAGGGCCGAATGGCCTACTCCCGCTCCTATCTTCTATGTTTCCTGCTCCTATCTGCTATGTTTCTATGTTATATTCCTCTATTAATGTTGCTTCTAAGACCTGTCTTGTTGAGGTTGAAGAAGAGGACTTGCTGATCAAGTTGTACATCATAACTCTTCCCTCTAACACCATGGATCAGGGCTTGTTGCTTTCTCCTGGATTGCCAGTAAGGCCTGGATGGCTCCCATAATATCACGGTGACCAGGACTATATGCAGCATACTAAGTGTAATGTGCCCAGGGCAGCTTCGACATTAGCTCTAGGTATTTGAACTGAACTGATTTGATAATATGATCCAGCATGCTATTTCATTTGTTTATTAATGGGCC
This sequence comes from Somniosus microcephalus, assembly GCF_052327205.1. Taxonomy (NCBI): domain Eukaryota; kingdom Metazoa; phylum Chordata; class Chondrichthyes; order Squaliformes; family Somniosidae; genus Somniosus; species Somniosus microcephalus. The sequence continues at coordinate 73,561,711 of NC_140990.1, forward strand.
ACATCTTTTAGGAATGATGAGTGGTGACTCATCTAACACCCTAAGGTTTGTCTCTACTTCCCGCTTGACAAGTTCTATCCCACCCATTTCCATTTTTCCATAATAAGCAGTATCTTGCCTTTCTCTATATTGAGTTTCATCTGCCAATGGTCATTCTTTGAAAGCTCCCTTTATAAGATCCTATACTTGCCTCATCTGAATTCACATTCTTTCCTAGCTTGGTGTCATCTCCAAATGTAACTGTTTTATATTATGATTATGATTCCAGGTCACCTTTGTAGACCAAGACCAGGAGGGATTCCCAGCAAGGACCCCTGGGGTAACCCACTCGGTATCCTCCCTTTGCAACCCAGCTTCACCTCGACAGTAATTAAGCAATATGCATGTTTCACCTTGAAACCTACTGACCTTGGTTTGTAAAGAAGTCTCTCATGCTATACTTTGTCAAAGGCCTTTTGGATGTCCAGGTACACTGCACCATTTAATTTGGGCTACGCCGCATTTAATTCGGGATGTCATCTCTTTCAAAAAAGTCTAAGAAGTTGGTTAGGGAAGATCTATCCATTAACTCTGATTCTCTCTCCACAGATGTGGAGATGCCGGTGTTGGACTGACTGACCTGACTGTTTGGACACCATTCACACCTTTGATTGCTGTGATTATCTCTCTGCCAAGGTGTGATAAAGGGCAGTTAGAAAGATTACCTGTAATCATCTGGCAGTGTTCTCTGACTATATATACTGTGCCTATATGCATCTCTTCACTTCACCTGACGAAGGAGCAGCGCTCCGAAAGCTTGTGATTTCAAATAAAGCTGTTGGGCTATAACCTGGTGTTGTGTGACTTCTCACATCTCTCCACAGATGCTGCCTGACCTGCTGAGTATTTCCTGTTTTTATTTATAATAGAGAAGGGTGAAGCTGTGTCTGTGCCTTTAACGGCAGCTGCCCAGACACAGGGTGCTGTCCCTTTAAGAATGAGTGACGGGGACAATCCAGATTCCTTTTTCAGGTTTTCTGGGGAGGATGTCAGAAGCCCAGCGCGCAGGTGCAGGGCAGGCTCTGTGACGTCGCCGGGCGGAGCTGCAGGTTGGCGGGAGCGGGGTTGGGTGATTAATAAATTGCGGGTAGGCCGCGCCACAGCGCTTATGAAGTTGGAGAGCAGCCTCAGGCCAGAATGAGATCCAACGGCCCGGTCTGTGTCCCACCGGACGGCAGTGGTGAGGCTTTTTCTCGGTGATAGGCCAGGGTTACGCGTCGCCATCTTGGTAGAGGAAAGATGGACCGGTTCCACCTGCAGCAGGGCGCATGCGTGGCCATCTTTGTACAGGAAAAAAGTGGGCGGGCTTCAGGGTCCCAGTGACCAGGAGAGACAATCATTGACTCATTGATTTTATTCTCACTCTGCACACAGTGGGTGGAGAACTGAACCCAACCAGAGTAGAGGGAGGGGGAAAACTGGGAGTGAAGGAAAGAAATGTTGGAGATGGTGCGATGGGTTTGGATTTCAGAACAGGGAGGGGGGAGAGTGTGTGGGACAGGGATTTACAGCTTTGGGGGAACAAGAGAGGAAAGAATGTTCCATAGAAACTAGAATTGTCTGTTCTGAATTTCTATCCTATACTTACAGTGATGACTTTTGTAAACTCCTTTTACAGGGTATTAGAAGGGGAGGATTTGCAGAGGGGAAACTTGAACCAAACATCACATCAACATCTAATAGAGACATTCCATTCATCAGGAGCTGAATATCATCTGCCTTTGAATGTGGAAGGAGAAATTTCTGTCTGTTCTATCTTGGAAAAGATTTCAAACATCAGTGTGACTGGAAAAGCACCGAGACACCCATACCCGAGTGAGAGTGTTCCAGTGCACTGACTGTGGAAAGAGCTTTAACCAGTTACACAGCCTGAAAAAACATTGCACCATTCACAGCGGGGAGAAACCGTACATGTGTTCTGTGTGTGGACGAGGCTTTAACTGATCATCCAACCTGGGGAGACACAAGAACACCCACACAACGGAGAAACTGTGGAAATGTGGGGACTGTGGGAAGGGGTTCAATTACCCGTCCCAACTGGAAACTCATCCATGCAGTCACACTGGGGAGAGGCCGTTCACCTGCTCCGTGTGTGGGAAGGGATTCATTAAATCATTTCACCATCTGAGACACCAGTGAGTTCACACTGGGGAGAGGCCATTCATCTGCTCCGTGTGTGGGAAGGGATTCACTCAGTCATCCAACCTGCTGACACACCAGCAAATTCACGATTGGCTGCAGGGGTTGGATTCTGCTGTTATTGCTGCTGTTAATCACATCCAGGACTGAACCATGTTCATTCTGGCAGTTCAGGTTTGTTTCTGCTGATGTTAATAACCCCTATAACTGGGCTGGAGTTTAATATTTTGATATGTCAAATAAATGACCTTTGTATCAAACACACAGTGTGTTTAGTCCTTGATTTCTCCAAGATAAGAGGAGACTAATTGATGTCCTGTTACCGACTGCTCCATTTTTGGGCCTTTTCTCCTTTCCACCTCTAGATTATTTCAGTTCTCATACCTTCGGTTACTCTCATAGACAAGTCCCAGCTCCCCATACATTCCAGAGTGCCTCTCCCAGCCTTGGTATTCAGGGAAAGTATCGGTAACACGCCCGGGGTCACTAAACACAAAACCCAGTCTGTTAATCACTGCCAGCGACTGGACTTAGCGTGTGACCCACAGCATCTCTCTCACCTTCGATGTGTGAATGGAGAATCACGCCTCAGAACCTGGTTTTAAATTTAATTCCACTCAGCAAATGTACTTAACAAGTAAAAACGTCACATCAAATCATTGGCAAAAAGCTAGAGGGGAGATGAGACATTTTTCACTCAGTGAGTTGTTGTGATCTGGAATGCACTGTCTGAAAGGGGTGGACGCAGATTCAACAGTAACTTTCAAAAGGGAATTGGATCTGCTTAAAGGAAAAGTTTGCAGGGCTGTGCGGAAAGGGCCGGGGAGTGGGATTAATTGGCAGCACTTTCAAAGATGATCACGGCCCTATAAGGCAGCTCGATATTCACAGGAGAAAGGCTGATATCTAACTCCCCGAGAATAAAGAAAGATTCCAACTCTCTGAAAACACCTTGAATTCTTTCTAAAAGCCTTTCAAATGCTGACAGATTCCTTCCTTCTTTTGAAATTCCACTGCCGTGCGCCGGGGGTGCAGGCAGTGCTGGGCACAAAGGAAGCAGCAAACCGGGTTCAGAGAGGGCAGGCTGGGTGTACTCTGAGATTTCTGATTGAACAGGTTAATAAGGCCGTTAAAAAACAATCCAAACGCTGGGGTTCATTTCTGGAGGGATAGAATTGAACAGCGGAGAAGTTCTGTTAAACTTGTTTCAAACCTTGGTTAGACCACACTTGGAGCACTCTGCACAGTTCTGGTCTCCATGTTTATCAAAGGATACAGAGGCACTGGATAGGGTGCAAAAAAGATTCACAGGGATGATGCCAGAACTGAGGGGATATACTTATCAGGAAAAACTGATCAATCTGGGGCCGTTTTCTCGAGACCTGAGTAGCATGGATAGAGGATTGGTTAACGGGCAGAAAACAGAGAGTAGGGATAAACGGACCTTTCTCAGGTTGGCAGGCTGTAACTAGTGGGGTGCCGCAAGGATCAGTGTTGGGGCCTCAGCTATTTACAATCTATATTAATGACCTAGATGAAGGGACCGAGTGCAATGTATCCAAGTTTGCTGCTGATACAAAGCTAGGTGGGACAGTAAGCTGTGAGGAGAACACACAGAGTCTGCAAACAGATATAGATAGACTAAGTGAGTGGGCAGTAAGGTGGCAGATGGAGTATAATGTAGGGAAATGTGAGGTTATTCACTTTGGTAGGAAGAATAGAAAAACAGAATACTTTTTAAATGGTGAGAAACTTTCAAATGTTGGTGTTGAGAGAGATTTGGGTGTCCTTGTGCAAGAAACACAGAAAGCAAGCTCGCAGGTACAGCAAGCAATGAGGAAGGCAAATGGCATGTTGGCCTTTATTGCAAGGAGGTTGGAGTATAAGAGTAAGGAAGTCTTGCTCCAATTGTACAGGGCCTTGGTGAGACCACTCCTGGAGTACTGTGCACAGTTCTGGTCTCCTTATCTAAGGAAGGATATACTTGCCTTGGAGGCGGTGCAACAAAGGTTCACTGGATTGATTCCTGGGATGAGAGGGCTGTCCTATGATGAGAGATTGTGTAGAATGGGCCGATACTCTCTGGAGTTTAGAAGAATGAGAGGTGATCTCATTGAAACATACAAGATTCTGAAGGGGATTGACAGGGTAGATGCTGAGAGATTGTTTCCCCTGGCTGGAGAGTCTAGAACCAGGGGCCATAGTCTCGGGGTACAGGGTCGGCCATTTAAGACCGAGATGAGGAGGAATTTCTTCACTCAGAGGGTTGTGAAGCTTTGTAATTCTCTGCCCCAGAGGGCTGTGAATGCTGAGTCTTTGAGTATATTCAAGGCTGAGATCGATAGATTTTTGGACTCTAGGGGAATCAAGGGATATGGAGATCGGGCGGGAAAGTGGAGTTGAGGTCGATGATCAGCCATTATCTTATTGAATGGCGGAGCAGGCTCGAGGGGCCGTATGGCCCACTCCTGCTTTTATTTCTTATGTTTCTTATGATAGAGGTCTTTAAAACTGTGAAGAGGTTCGATAGGGTGGACATAGAGAAGATGTTTCCTCCTGTGGGGAATCCAAAACTAGGGGCCATAAATATAAGAGAGTCACCAGTAAATCCAACGTGGAATTCTTTGCCCAGAGAGTGGTGAGAATGTGGGACTCGCTACCACATGGAGTGGTTGAGGTGAATAGCACGGATACATTTCAGGGGAAGCTCGATAAGTACATGAGGGAGAAAGGAATAGAAGGATCTGCTGATAGGTTTGGATGAAGAGGAGCAGGAGGAGGCTCATGTGGAGCAGAAACACCAGCACGGACCAGTTGGGCCGAATGGCCTGTTTCTGTGCTGCAGACTCTCTGTAACTCTGTGAATTCCTCATCCCTGTGGGAGCCGATATTAGTCAAAAACTGCTTCTTGGCCATTTCTGACAGTCAATATTAGTGGAGGCTGAACCAATCACACGGCTCGGTGTCAGATTGAATCATTCCTCTCTCCAGCCTGTAACCGATGAAACTTGTAACACTGAGGCTGAAATTCCACTGCCGTGTGCCGGGGGTGCAGGTAGTGCTGGGCACAGAGGGAGCAGCAAACCGGGTTCAGAGAGGGCACGCTGGGTTTGCCCTTGACCTGGGCTTTCCGTTGAGCATGTGCTGGGGCCCAGTGGGATTTCACTGCTCCGGGGCATTTCTGAGTGTGTCACAGGAACATTAGCAACAGGAGGAGGCCATTCAGCCCCTCGAGCCTGCTCCACCATTCAATTAGATCAGGGCTGATCCGTATCTTAACTCCATTTACCCGCCTTTATTCCACATTCCTTGGAACAATTACCTCACAAAAATCGATCATCTCAGTCTTGAAAGCTCCAATCAACCCCCAGCATCCACAGCCTTTTGGGGGAGAGAGTTCCACATTTCTACTACCCTGTGTGTGAAAAAGTGCTGCCTGATTTCACCCCTGAATGGCCGAGCTCTAATTTTAAGATTAAGGCCTCTTGTTCTTGATTCCAGCACCAGAGGAATCCACCATGGCCTCCCCTCTCCTTATCTCTGTAAACTCCTCCAGCCCTACAACCTCTGAGATCTCTGCACTCCTCCAATTCTGGCCTCTTGCACATCCCCGATTTTAATCGCTCCACCATTGGTGGCCGTGCCTTCAGCTGTCGAGGCCCCAAGCTCTGGAATTCCCTCCCTAAACCTCTCCACCTCTCTACCTCTCGTTCCTCCTTTAAAACATTCCTTAAAACCTTCCTCTTTGAACAAGCTTTTGGTTATTTGCCCTAATTTCTCCTCATGTGGCTCAGAGTCAAATTTGGATCCTAACGCTACACTGAAGCACCTTGGGATGTTTTACTAAGTTAAAGGCACTATCTAATTGCAAGTTGTTGTTGTCACTCTCCAACCCCCTCACCCCAACTCCTCTTTCACCCCAACTCTCCATCCTCACCCCAACTCCTCTTTCACCCCTACTCTCCAACCCCCCTCACCCCAACTCCTTTCACCCCTACTCTCCAACCCCCCTCACCCCAACTCCTTTCACCCCCACTCTCCAACCCCCCTCACCCCAACTCCTTTCACCCCCACTCTCCAACCCCCCTCACCCCAACTCCTCTTTCACCCCAACTCCTCTTTCACCCCTACTCTCCAACCCCCCTCACCCCAACTCCTCTTTCACCCCTACTCTCCAACTCCCCTCACCCCAACTCCTCTTTCACCCCCACTCTCCAACCCTCAACGCAACTCCTCTTTCACCCCTACTCTCCAACCCCCCTCACCCCAACTCCTCTTTCACCCCTACTCCCCAACCCCACTCACCCCAACTCCTCTTTCACCCCTACTCTCCAACCCCCCTCACCCCAACTCCTCTTTCACCCCTACTCTCCAACTCCCCTCACCCCAACTCCTCTTGCACCCCAACTCCTCTTTCACCCCTACTCTCCAACCCCCTCACCCCAACTCCTCTTTCACCCCTACGCTCCAACCCCCCCTCACCCCAACTCCTCTTTCACCCCTACTCTCCAACCCCCCACACCCCAACTCCTTTCACCCCTACTCTCCAACCCCCTCACCCCAACTCCTCTTACACCCCTACTCTCCAACCCCCCTCACCCCAACTCCTCTTACACCCCTACTCTCCAACCCCTCTCTCATCAGCCATTGACTTCAATGGAATGAACACTGACAATTTATATCAGTCAGGATTTGAAAAGTATTTACAAATGATTCTAGCAGTTCTTCTTTGTTCTGTCCACTCGAGGAGTGTGTTAACAGACTTTCTCCTGTGAATATAGAGCTGGAGTATTGGGCCGTGATATGTTTACTTGTTCATCTTGTTGACTCTAAATATTGAGCCTTGTAGTTTCAGACACCAGATAATCAAGCTCACAGCAACAGATTGTCTTTTACTGACTTTATTAACAGCACTGCAAAGATACAGACAGAGTATAGTTACCCGATCCGGAGAACAGGGATAATACAGTGGATTCAGAGCTCTCTTCTCCCCAGGTCTGTTCTAACAAGCTGCGACTACACTGGTGATATTTATATTTAACTTGTTTACTACATTATTGATCTGGACCTGCCCAAACCAGAACCACAAGGATATCTGTGATTGTTCTGACTGTGACCACAAGGCTGTGTCACTATCACACACACACACCGTTTCCTTCTTTCACATCTCCATACACAGACCATCTCTTTACACATCCCCTTTCTACACAATTACAGCCGACATGAGCAAGGACGTGAGGCTCATTAAAAGACACACTCATTTCATGACGGCAAAGGTTACACTGGGACAAATCTTCAGTTATTTCCATTACAGGCACAATGCAGAGTAAAGATGAGACTTGCATTTATACAGCCTCTTTCATGTCCTCAGGACGTCCCAAAACACTTTACAGCCAATGAAGTACTTTTGAAGCGTAGTCACTGTTGTAATGTAGAAAACGCGGCAGCCAATTTGTGCACAGCAAGCTCCCACAAACAGCAATGTGATAATGACCAGATAATCTGTTTTATTTTAGTGATAAATATTGGCCAGTACACCAGAGATCACTCCCATGCTCTTCTTCTCAATAGTGCCATGGGATCCTTTCCACCTGAGAGCAGACGGGGCCTCGGTTTAATGTTTCATCTGAAAGACGGCACTTCCGACAGTGCCGCACTCCCTCAGTACTGTACAGGAGCGTCAGCCTAGGTTCTTGTGCTCAAGTCTCTGGGCTGGGACTTGAACCCACAACCTTCTGACTCAGAGGCGAGAGTGCTGCCCACTGAGCCAAGGCTGGTACAGCAGCACCTCAACACTGCCTCATCACCCTGCAAGCTTCTGTTCAATAGATTTGCTGAATAAATTTAAAACCAGGTTCTGATGCTCTATTCACACATCGAAGGTGAGAGAGATGCTGTGGGTCACACGCTAAGCCCAGTAGCTGAAAGTGATTAACAGACTGGGTTTTGTGTTTAGTGATCCCGGACGTGTTACCGATACCTTCCCTGGATACCAAGGCTAGGAGAGGCACTCTGGAGATATGGGGAGCTGGGACTTGTCCATGAGAGTAACCAAAGGTCTGAGAACTGAAATAATCTAGAGTTAGAAAGGAGAAAAGGTCCAAAATGTAACAGTCGGTAACAGGACATCAATTAGTCTCTGATCTTAGAGAAATAACAAACACAACACAGTGGGCCAGAAATTCAGTGGGCTTTGCGCCCAGTTACTGCCCAAAGAGGGCTTCTGCGCAAGTGTAAGAGGGTGCGCCGATATTCAGCGCTGCGGTAATGGCGGCGGTAGCCGGTAGCGCTGCGCCGACACCGATGACGTCATCGGTGTGCGCAGTGCCCCGGTTCCGCCCCGCTTCCGGCCCAAACCCCATATTTAGTTGCGGCCGCCTCTTCTGCAGCGGCCGCAAACAGCGATTGAAAAACGGGGCCGTACTGCTGCGCTACTGGGGCGCTTTAAGGTGGAGGTGCGGCCGGCCGCTTTTTCAGCGGCCGCCTGCCACCCCCCCCCCGCGGCATTGCCGGCTGCTTTCCGCGAGCCCGGCACTTCTGCTTGGTGCCAGGCTCATTTGCCGGCACAATCCAGCGGCGATCTCGCTGTTGCAGGCACCTCCACCTTAAGAGGAGGAGGCCTGCAGTACCGCAGCCTGCCGCACCGCATCGGGTGGCGCAGCGGCACTTAGAGCGCAGAAATTCAGTTTCAGCGCCCCAAGCGGGGGCGGGCACACCCTGGAATAGCGCCCGGTTCCGACTTGGGGCGCAAAAGCCGAATATCTGACGGGCGCACCTGGCTCCGCGCGCAGCGCTAACTTTTGGGCGTTAGCCTGCTGGCGGGCCTTAACTGAATTTCTAGGCCAGGGTGTGTTTACACCAAAAGTGCCTTCGTTGACATAGATCCAGAAACTTAAACTCCAGCCCAGTTATAGGGTTAAATAACATTGGTAGAAACAAACATAGGATGTGATTAACAGCAAAATCCTACCCCTGCAGTCACTCATGAACTTGCTGGTGTCTCACCAGGTAAGATGATTGAGTGAATCCCTTCCCACACACGGAACAGGTGAACGGATTCTCCCTAGTGTGAACTCGCTGGTGTGTCCGCAGGTTGGATGACTGAGTGAATTCCTTCCCACACACGGAGCAGGTGAACGGCCTCTCCCCACTGTGAACTCGCTGGTGTGTCAGCAGGCTGGTTGAATGATTGAATTCCTTCCCACACACAGGGTAGGTGAACAGCCTCTCTCCACTGTGAGTGCGTTGGTGGGTCTTGAGACTGGATGATAGAGTGAATCCCTTCCCACACACGGAGCAGGTGAATGGCCTCTCCCCAGTGTGAACCCGTTGGTGTGTCTGGAGATTGGATGACTGCGTAAATCCCTTTCCACACACGGAGCAGGTGAATGTCCTCTCCCCAGTGTGAACCCGTTGGTGCTGAATGAGGCGAGTTGACTGCCTGAAGCTCTTCTCGCAGTGAGCGCAACTAAACAGTCTCTCATCAGTGTGAACAAGCTGATGTTTAATAAATTCGGCAGAGATTTTAAAGCATTTCCCACAGTCAGAGCATTTAAAAGGTCTCTCATCAGTGTGAACTCGTTGGTGTAAATGGAGGCTGGATGACAGAGTGAATCCCTTCCCCCACACGGAGCAGATGAATGGACTCTCCCCGGTGTGACTGCGTCGATGAGTTTTCAGTTTAGACAGGGAACTGAATCCCTTCCCTTCCCACAGTCCCCACATTTCCACAGTTTCTCCGTGGTGCGGGTGTCCTTGAGTCTCTCCAGGTTGGACGATCAGTTGAAGCCTCGTCCACACACACAACACGTGTACGGTTTCTCCCCGCTGTGAATGGTGCAATGTTTTTTCAGGCTGTGTAACTGGTTAAAGCTCTTTCCACAGTCAGTGCACTGGAACACTCTCACTCGGGTGTGTGTGTCTCGGTGCTTTTCCAGTCACACTGATGTTTGAAATCTTTTCCCACAGACAGCACCGACAAACATTTCTCCTTCCACATTCAAAGGCCGATGATATTCGGGTCCTTATGAATGGAGTGACTCTGTCAGATCTTCATGTGATGTTTGGTTTGAGTTTGCGGTGTGTAAATGCTGCCCTTCTCACAGCCTGTAAAAGGAGTTTACAAAAGCCATCACTGTGAGTGCAGGATAGAAATTGATAAGATTCTCTCCTCTTAGAATAAGGGGCTGCCCTTTCAAAACTGAGATGAGAAACTTCTTCACTCAGAGGGTAGTAAATCTATGGAATTTGCTACCCCAGAGCTGTGGAAGCTGCAACATTAAATAAATTTAAAACGTAGACAGTTTCCTAGCTGATAAGGGAATTAGGGGTTACGGGGAACGGGCAGGGAAGTGGACGTGAGTCTAGGTTCGGATCAGCCATGATCCTATTAAATGGCGGAGCAGGCCCGAGGGGCCGTATGGCCTACTCCTGCTCCTTATGTTCCTGGCCAAGGGGGCCACGCATGCGCCCTGCTGCCCCCTGAGCCTCTCAAAATGGCGGCCATTAATCGGGCCTGTCACCGGGAGAAAGCCCCGCAGCTGCCGCCCCGCTCGGGGCAAACGCCCGGCCCGGAGGCTCTTGGTTGGGGCCTGTGGCTCACCCCGGGTGTTTGTGAAGCGGATAATGTTGAGTGTTTTAATAACGGGGCCTGGGGCCGCACTCGGGGTGTGAGCGGCCCGCGTCCCCCCGGGGTTCATGACCCCGCTCCCTGAGCTTGAGGTGTGAGCGTCCTGCGTCCCCCCGGGGTTCATGAACCCGCTCCCTGAGCTTGAGGTGTGAGCAGCCCGCGTCCCCCCGGGGTTCATGACCCCGCTCCCTGAGCTCGGGGTGTGAGCGGCCCGCGTCCCCCCCGGGGTTCATGACCCCGCTCCCTGAGCTCGGGGTGTGAGCGGCCCGCGTCCCCCCGGGGTTCATGAACCCGCTCCCTCAGCTCGGGGTGTGAGCTGCCCGCGTCCCCCCGGGGTTCATGAACCCGCTCCCTGAGCTCGGGGTGTGAGCGGCCCGCGCCCCCCCGGGGTTCATGACCCCGCTCCCTCAGCTCGGGGTGTGAGCGGCCCCCGTCCCCCCGGGGTTCATGAACCCGCTCCCTGAGCTCGGGGTGTGAGCGGCCCGCGTCCCCCCGGGGTTCATGACCCCGCTCCCTCAGCTCGGGGTGTGAGCGGCCCGCGCCCCCCCGGGGTTCACGAACCCGCTCCCTGAGCTCGGGGTGTGAGCGGCCCGCGTCCCCCCGGGGATCATGAACCCGCTCGCTGAGCTCGGGGTGTGAAAGGCCCGCGTCCCCCCAGGGTTCATGAACCCGCTCGGGGTGTGAGCGGCCCGCGGCCCGCGTCCCCCCGGGGTTCATGAACCCGCTCCCTGAGCGCTCTCACCTGATGTGTCAGCGGCTGCTGCCAAGGTCCGCGCATGCTCAGCTAACACTGCTCGGGTGATTGACGGGAGCTCCGGACCAATAGGAAGAGCGGGGGCGGTGCTGGAGGACCGAGCGGGCGGCGGGTCCTCCAACTAATCGGAGCGGGTGAGGGGCGGGGCCTGACCTTTAAGCCGGAACAACAGATGATGAGTTGAGCATGCGCGGGCCTTGGTAGCAGCCGCTGACACATCAGGTGAGAGAGCTCAGGGAGCGGGTTCATGAACCCCGGGGGGACGCGGGCCGCTCACACCCTGAGCTCAGGGAGCGGGTTCGTGAACCCCGGGGGGACGCGGGCCGCTCACACCCCGAGCTCAGGGAGCGGGTTCATGAACCCCGGGGGGACGCGGGCTGCTCACACCCCGAGCTCAGGGAGCGGGTTCATGAAGCCCGGGGGGACGCGGGCTGCTCACACCCCGAGCTCAGGGAGTGGGTTCATGAAGCCCGGGGGGACGCGGGCTGCTCACACCCCGAGCTCAGGGAGCGGGTTCATGAACCCCGGGGGGACGCGAGCTGCTCACACCCCGAGCTCAGGGAGCGGGTTCATGAAGCCCGGGGGGACGCGGGCTGCTCACACCCCGAGTACGGCCCCAGGCCCCATTATTAAAACACTCAACATTATCCGCCCGCCGCTTCCCGTTTTCTCCCGATACGCTCAGCAAAGGGGCCCCGCGCCAAACTCTGGGACAGACAGGAAATCAGGGAGCGTGTGTAAATGGAGGAGAAATGGAGACTGGTCAGGGAGCGTCTGTAAATGGAGGAGAAATGGGGACTGGTCAGGGAGCGTCTGTAAATGGAGGAGAAATGGTGACTGGTCAGGGAGCGTCTGTAAATGGAGGAGAAATGGTGACTAGTCAGGGAGCGTCTGTAAATGGAGGAGAAATGGTGACTGGTCAGGGAGCGTCTGTAAATGGAGGAGAAATCGTGACTGGTCAGGGAGCATCTGTAAATGGAGGAGAAATGGGGACTGGTCAGGGAGCATCTGTAAATGAAGGTGAAATTACTCAGAAATTTGGGGGGTTGGTTTGTGTGAACAAATGTATCAGTGATTTTATTGAGACTCTGTGTTCCAACTCCTGTAAATACTGGCTGTAAAGGGGCCGGACTCTCAGGAGGCTCCACACCGTTGGCTACTTGTGTGTCAGTGATCTCCCATCAGATTAATGTGCTTCTGCTGTGTGTGTGTTTACTAAAGTGCCCGAAGCCCTCACTGTAACACTCTCACATAGCCCACCTGCAGTGTAATGTCCGTGCTGTGTGCTTCCTGTTGAATATACCCCTGATCCCTGGCTCTCCTGTTGCACCAACTCGGTCTAATGGGACAAGAAGTGCCAGCTCAAGAGATGCCCAAATCAGGGACGGAATGAAAGGTTCAGACATGTGGAATGTTAATCTTACACAATGCGTGAGATGCTGAGCACCTGCCCAACATTTCACCACCACACCTTTCAAATAGTTTCATCAATCTCTCCTGCTCTGAAACCTTTGATTCGGGCCGGGGGTCCGGTCCCCAGAGGGACTGCACATTCGGTCTAATTCCCAGAGAGTTGATACATAGATGGGGCACACAGGTCACACATTGGACAGCAACTGATGAGTGCAGAACTGAACCCAGCCAGAGTCAGCACCTTCAGCGGAGGAGAGGAAGGGGAACCAGTTGAGTGTAGAACTGAACCCAGCCAGAGTCAGCGCCTTCAGGGGAGGAGAGAGAGGGGAAACAGTGAGTGTAGAACTGGAGTCAGCACCTTCAGGGGAGGAGAGGGAGGGGAACCAGTGAGTGTAGAACTGAACCCAGCCAGAGTCAGCAGCTTCAGGGGAGTAGCGGGAGGGGAACCAGTGAGTGTAGAACTGAACCCAGCCAGAGTCAACAGCTTCAGGGGAGGAGAGGGAGGGGAACCAGTGAGTGTAGAACTGAACCCAGCCAGAGTCAGCACCTTCAGGGGAGGAGAGGGATGGGAACCAGTGAGTGTGGAACAACCCAGCCAGAGTCAGCACCTTCAGGGGAGGAGAGGGAGAGGAACCAGTGAGTGCAGAACTGAACCCAGCCAGAGTCAGCACCTTCAGGGGAGGAGAGGGAGAGGAACCAGTGAATGTAGAACTGAACCCAGCCAGAGTCAACAGCTGCAGGGCAGGGAGAAAATTTGACTGACAGGAAAAATGTTGGAGACGGCACAGGAAGGAGCGAGAGTCTGTGGGATGGGAATTTACAGCTTTGGGGAAGAAGAGAGGAAAGCATGTTCCACAGCAACTAGAATTGCCTGTCCTGAATTTCGATCCTGTACTTACGGTGATTACTTGTGTAACTTCCCTTTACAGGATATTAGAAGGGGAGGATTTGCAGGCGGGAAACTTAAACCAAACATCACGTCAAGACCTGCCAGTCACTCAATTCATCAGGACCTAAATATAATTGGCCTTTGAATGTGGAAAGAGAAATGTTTGACTCAATCTTTACACAACCTGAAAAACTTCGCACCATTCACAGCGGGGAGAAACCGTACACGTGTTCAGTGTGTGGATGAGGCTTCAACTGATCATCCAACCTGGAGAGACACAAGGACACCCGCACCATGGAGAGACACAAGGGCACCCGCACCATGGAGAAACCGTGGAAATGTGGGGCTTGTGGGAAGGGATTCAATTACCCGTCTGAGCTGGAAATGCATCGTCGCACTCACACTGGGGAGAGGCCATTCACCTGCTCCGTGTGTGGGAAGGGATTCACTCAGTCATCCTACCTGCGGACACACCGGCGAGTTCACACTGGGGAGAGGCCGTTCACCTGCTCAGAGTGTGGGAAGGGATTCAGTCAGTCATCCCATCTTCTGAGGCACCATCGTATTCACACAGAGGAGAGGACTTTTAAATGTTCTGACTGTGATCTGAAGTATAAAAGCAAAACTGATCTGCAGAACCACCAACGCACTCACACTGGGGAGAAACCATTCACCTGTTCCGTGTGTGGAAAGAGATTCACTCAGTCATCCACCCTGCTGACACACCAGCGAGTTCACACTGGGGAGAGGCCATTCACCTGCTCTGAATGTGGGAAGGGATTCACTTTGTCATCAAAGCTGTTTAATCACCAGCGAGTTCACACTGGGGAGAGGCCGTTCACCTGCTCCATTTGTGGGAAGGGATTCACTCAGTCATACAACCTGCTGAGACACCAGCAAGTTCACGATCGACTACAGAGGTTGGATTCTGCTGTTATTGCTGCTGTTAACCACATCCAGGACTGAATCATGTTCACTCTGACAGTTGGGGTTTGTTTCTGCTGATGTTAATAACCCCTATAACTGGAGATTAATATTTTGAATAAATATGTAATAAATCAGCTTTGTTTCAAACACAGTGTGTCGAATATTTAATTTCTTTATGATACGAGAAGACGCATAGAGTCATAGAGTTATACAGCACAGGAAGAGGCCCTTTGGCCCATCGTGTCCATGCTGGCCATCAAGCCCTGTCTATTCTAATCCCATTTTCCAGCACTTGGTCCGTAGCCTTGTATGCTATGGCGTTTCAAGTGCCCATCTAAATGCTTCTTGAATGTTGTGAGGGTTCCTGCCTCTACCACCCTTTCAGGCAGTGAGTTCCAGATTCCAACCACCCTCTGGGTGAAAAAGTTTTTCCTCAAATCTCCTCTAAACCTCCTGCCCCATACCTTGAAACTATGCCCCCTGGTTATTGACCCCTCTACTAAGGGGAAAAGTTCATTTCTATCTACCCTATCTATGCCCCTCATAATCTTGTACACCTCAATCAGGTCCCCCCTCAGCCTTCTCTGCTCAAAGGAAAACAACCCCAGCCTGTCCAGTCTCTCTTCATAGCTGAAGCGCTCCAGCCCAGGTAATATCCTGGTGAATCTCCTCTGCAACCTCTCCAATGCAATCACATCCTTCCTATAGTGTGGCGACCAGAACTGCACACAGTATTCCAGCTGTGGCGTAGCTAGCGTTTAGTAAAGCTCCATCATAACCTCCCTGCTCTTACATTCTATGCCTCAGCTAATGAAGGCAAGTATCCCATATGCCTTTTTAACCACCTTATCTACCTGTCCTGCTGCCTTCAGGGACCAATGTACATGCACAGAAATGTCACTCTGATCCTCTGTCCTTCTGAGGATCCTACCATTAATTGTGTATTGCCTTGTCTTGTTAGTCCTCCCAAAATGCATCACCTCACACTTTCAGGGTTAGATTCCATTTGCCACTGTTCTGCCCATCTGACCAACACATCTATATCGTCCTGTAGCCTGAGGCTTCCCTCCTCGCTATTTACCACTCCACCAATTTTCGTGTCATCTGCGAACTTACTGATCATATCTCCTACATTCCTATCTAAATCATTAATGTACACCACAAACAGCAAAGGACCCAGCACTGTTCCCTGCGGTACACCACTGGACACAGGCTTCCAGTCACAAAAACAACCTTCGACCATCACCCTCTGCCTCCTGCCACTAAGCCAATTTTGGATCCAATGTGCCAAATTACCCTGGATCCCATGGGCTCTTACCTTCTTGACCAGTTTACCATGTGGGACTTTGTCAAAAGCCTTACTGAAGTCCATGTAGACTGCATCAACTGCACTACCCTCATCCACACACCTAGTCACCCCCTCGAAAAATTCAATCAAATTGGTTGGACATGATCTCCCCCTGACAAAGCCATGCTGACTATCCTTGATTATTCCTTGCCTCTCCAAGTGGAGACTAATTCTGTTCCTCAGAATTGTTTCCAATAACTTCCCTACCACTGATGTTAGGCACACTGGCCTGTAATTCCCTGGTTTATCCCTACTACCCTTTTTGAACAATGGTACTACGTTAGCTGTTCTCCAGTCCTCTGGGACCTCCCCTGTGGCCAGAGAGGTTCTGAAAATTTCTGTCAGAGCCCCTGCAATCTCCTCCCTTGCCTCACACAACAGCCTGGGATACATCTCGTCTGGGCCTGGGGATTTATCTACTTTTAAGCCGTCTAAAATCGCTAGTACCTCCTCCCTCTCGATACTAATTTGTTCAAGTATATCACAATCTCCCTGCCTGATTTCTATGCCTACATCGTCCTTCTCCATAGTGAATACAGATGCAAATTATTCATTTAAAACCTCACCTATATCTTCCGGCTCTACACACAGATTGACACTTTGGTCCCTAATCGGCCCTACTCTTTCCCTGGTTATCCTCTTGCCCTTAATATACTTATAATACACCTTGGGATTTTCCTTTATTTTGCCCACCTGTGTTTTTTCATGCCCCCTCTTCGCTCTCCTAATTTCTTTTTTAAGTAGCCCCCTGCACTTTCTATACTCCTCTAGGGCTTCCACTGGTTTTAGTCCATTGTATCTGCCAAAAGCCTCCCTTTTTAAGAAGTAGGAGCAGGAGTAGGCCACACGGCCCCTCGGGCCTGCTCCGCCATTCAATAGGATCATGGCTGATCCGAACTTAGACTCACGTCCACTTCCCTGCCCTCTCCCCGTAACCCCTTATTCCCTTATCAGCTAGGAAACTGTATATCTCCGTTTTAAATTTATTTAATGTCACAGCTTCCACAACTCTCTGGGGTAGTAAATTCCATAGATTTATTACCCTCTGAGTGAAGAAGTTTCTCCTCATCTCAGTTTTGAAAGGGCAGCCCCTTATTCTAAGATTATGCCCCCTAGTTCTAGTCTCACCCATCAGTGGAAACATCCTCACCGCATCCACCCGATCAAGCCCCCTCACAATCTTATATGTTTCGATAAGATCGCCTCTCATTCTTCTGAATTCCAGTGAGTAGAGGCCCAACCTACTCAACCTTTCCTCATAAGTCAACCCCCTCATCTCCGGAATCAACCGAGTGAACCTTCTCTGAACTGCCTCGAGAGCAAGTATATCTTTTCTTAAATATGGAAACCAAAACTGTACGCAGTATTCCAGGTGTGGTCTCACCAGTACCCTGTATAACTGCAGCAAGACGTCCCTGCTTTTATACTCCATCCCCTTGGCAATAAAAGCCAAGATTCCATTGGCCTTCCTGATCACCTGCTGTACCTACACACTAACCTTCTGTGTTTCATGCACCAGAACCCCCAGATCCCTTTGTACTGTAACACTTTGCAGTTTCTCTCCATTTAGATAATAACTTGCTCTTTGATTTTTTCTGCCAAAGTGCATAACCTCACACTTTCCAACATTATATTCCATCTGCCAAAATTTTGCCCACTCACTTAGCCTGTCTATGTCCTTTTGCAGGTTTTTTATGTCCTCCTCACTCACTGCTGTCCCTCCTATCTTTGTATCATCGGCAAACTTGGATACGTTGCACTCGGTCCCTTCCTCCAAATCGTTAATATAGATTGTAAAGAGTTGGGGTCCCAGCACCGACCCCTGCGGAACACCACTAGTTACTGATTGCCAACCAGAGAATGAACCATTTATCCCAACTCTCTGTTTTCTGTTTGATAGCCAATCCTCCACCCACGCCAGTACACTGCCCCCAATCCCGTGATTTTTTTATCTTGTGCAGTAATCTTTTTTGTGGCACCTTGTCAAATGCCTTTTGGAAGTCCAAATACACCACATCCACTGGTTCCCCTTTATCCACCCTGTTTGTTACGTCCTCAAAGAATTCGAGCAAGTTTGTCAAACACAACTTCCCCTTCGTAAAACCATGCTGACTCTGTCCGATTAAATTATGCTTATTCAAATGCTCTGATACTGTTTCCTTAATAATGGACTCCAACATTTTACCAACCACAGATGTTAAGCTAACTGGTCTATAGTTTCCAGCCTTTTGTCTGCCTCCCTTTTTAAATAAGGGCGTTACATTAGCAGTTTTCCAATCTGCTGGGACCTTTCCTGAATCCAGGGAGTTTTGGAAAATTACCACCAATGCATCCACAATCCCTACTGCTACTTCTCTCAAGACCCTACGATGTAAGCCATCAGGTCCAGGGGATTTATCCACCTTTAGTCCCATTATCTTACCGAGTACCACCTCCTTATTGATTTTAATCATGTTTAGCTCCTCCCCCCCATAGCCCCCTGTTTGTCCAGTGTTGGGACATTTTTAGTGTCCTCTACTGTAAAGACTGATACAAAATATTTGTTCAGCATTTCTGCCATCTCCATGTTCCCCACCACTAATTTCCCGGTCCCATCCTCTAAGGGCCCAACATTCACTTTAGCCACCCTTTTTCTTTTTATATAACTGTAGAAACTCTTGCTATCTGTTCTTATATTTTTTGCTAGTTTACTTTCATAATCTATCTTCCCTTTCTTAATTAATCTTTTAGTTATTCTTTGCTGGCTTTTAAATGCTTTCCAATCTTCTATCCTCCCACTAGATTTGGCTACTTTATATGCCCTTGTTTTCAGTCGGATACTATCCTTTATTACTTTACTTAGCCACGGATGGCTGTCTTTTTTTTTACGCCCCTTTTTCCTCACTGCAATATATTTTTCTTGAAAGTTGTGAAATATCTCCTTGAATGTACACCACAGCCCATGTACCGTCTTACACTTTAATCTATTTTCCCAGTCCATTTTAGTCAACTCTGCTCTCATACCTTCATAGTCTCCTTTATTTAAGCTTATTACGCTGGTTTGAGATCCAACTCTCTCACCCTCCAACTGAATTTGGAATTCAACCATGTTATGGTCACTCGTTCCAAGGGGATCCGTTACTAGGACATTTTCTTTTAATCCTGTCTCATTACACAGAACCAGATCTAAGATTGCCTGCCCCCTGGTTGGTTCAGTTACATACTGCTCAAGGAACCCGTCCCTAATGCACTCTATGAACTCTTCCTCAAGGCTGCCATGCCCAATTTGATTTGTCCAGTCAATATGAAAGCTAAAATCCCCCATGATTATAGCTGTTCCCTTATTACAAGCCCCAACTATTTCCTGATTTATACTCCGACCAACAGAGTTGCAACTGTTAGGAGGCCTATAGACTGTGCCCACTAGTGACTTTTTCCCCTTATTATTCCTTATCTCCACCCAAACTGTTTCACTATCCTGATCCTTTGACCCAATATCATTTCTCACTATTGCAGTGATTCCATCCTTTATTAACATAGCCACCCCACCTCCCTTTCCTTCCTGTCTGTCCTTCATAATTGTCAAATACCCCTGGATGTTTAGTTCCCAGTCATGGTCACCTTGCAGCCATGTTCCTGTAATGGCCACCAGATCATACTCATGTGTAGTTATTTGTACTGTCAACTCGTCTATTTTTTTCCTAATCCATTCTTGTATATCCCTTGACATCCAGGGTTCCCTGGGCTTGTTGGTCCCACCCTTGACCTTTACAGGAACATGTTGGTGTTGTACTCTCTCTATTTCCTTTCTGAAAGACTCCCATTGCTCTGATGTGGATTTTCCTACAAGTAGCTGATCCCAGTCCATTTTGGCCAGATCCTGCCTTATCATATTAAAATTGGCCTTCCCCCAAATTAGAAGCTTTATTTCCGGTCCATCTTTGTCCTTTTCCATGACTATCTTTAATCTCACCGAATTATGGTCACTATCACCAAAATGCTCTCCTACTGACAAATCTACCGCTTGCCTGGCTACATTCCCTAGAATTAGGTCCAGTACCGCTCCCTCACTTGTATGACTTTCTACATGCTGGCTCAAAAAGCTCTCCTGGATGCACTTTAAGAATTCCGCACCCTCTAAGCCTTTCACACTCTGACTATCCCAGTTAATATTGTGGAAGTTGAAATCCCCCACTATTATTATCCTATTATTTCTACACTGCTCTGAGATTTGCATACATATCTGTTCCTCTATCTCCCCCTGAATGTTTGGGGGCCTATAATACACTCCCAGCAAAGTGCTTGCC
The DNA here is from genome assembly GCF_052327205.1 of Somniosus microcephalus. Taxonomy (NCBI): domain Eukaryota; kingdom Metazoa; phylum Chordata; class Chondrichthyes; order Squaliformes; family Somniosidae; genus Somniosus; species Somniosus microcephalus. The sequence goes on from NC_140990.1 coordinate 73,582,135, forward strand.
CCCTTTTTGTTTTTAAGTTCTACCCATATGGCCTCATTAAAGGAACCTGCTAAGATATCATCCCTCCTTACAGCAGTAATTGACTCCTTGATTAATATTGCGACACCCCCTCCTCTTTTACACCCCCCTCTGTCTCGCCTGAAGATTCTATACCCCGGAATATTGAGCTGCCAGTCTTGCCCCTCCCTCAACCATGTCTCTGTGATAGCAACAATATCATACTCCCATGTGCACATCAACACCTTCAATTCATCTGCCTTACTCGCAAGACTCCTTGCATTAAAATAAATGCCATCCAGCCTTGCCATACTCCCTTGTGCCGTTACATATTTGCTCTGCCTTCCAGGCTGACTTGTTTTTTCCTCTATATTTGGCTGTGCATCACCCCCTACTATAGCTCCATTCTGTATCCCATCCCCCTGCCAAGTTAGTTTAACCCCCCCCCAACAGTACTAGCAAACCTCCCCACAAGGATGTTGGCCCCGTTCTGTTTCAGTTGCAACCCGTCCGACTTGTACAGGTCCCACCATCCCCAGAAGCAGACCCAGTGACCCAGGAAACTAAAGCCCTCCCTCCTGCACCAACTCTTTAGCCACACATTCATCTGCTCTATCCTCCTATTCCTATACTCACTAGCAGCATCTTCTTCCTCGGTAAAGACAGATACAAAGTACTCATTTAGTACCTCAGCCATGCCCTCTGTCTCCATGCATTTAGTCTAATTTTTGATTCCGAATCAGCCCCACCCTTACTACCCGTTTACTATTTATATGCCTATTGAAGGCTTTTGGATTCCTTTTTATGTTAGCTGCCAGTCTATTCTCATTCTCCCTCTTTGCCCCTCTTATTTCCTTTTTCACTTCCCCTCTGAACTTTCTGTATTCAGCCTGGTTCTCACTTGTATTCTCAACCTGACATCTGTCATATGCCCTTTTTTCTGCTTTATCTTAATCTCTATCTCTTTCATCATCCAGGGAGCTCTGGCTTTGGTTGCCCTATCTTTCCCCCTCGTGGGAATGTACCTCAACTGTTCCTGAACCATCTCCTCTTCAAAGGTAGCCCATTGTTCAATGTAAGTTTTGCCTGCCAATCTTTGATTCCAATTTATCCAGGCCAGATCCATTCTTAACCCATTGAAATTGTCCCTCCTTTTTAAAATTCATTTATGGGATGTGGGCATTGCTGGCAAGGCCAGCATTTATTGCCCATCTATAATTGCCCTTGAGAAAGTGGTGGCGAGCTGCCTTCTTGAACCGCTGCAGTCCGTGTGGTGAAGGTCCTCCCACAATGCTGTTAGGTAGGGAGTTCCAGGATTTTGACCCAGTGATGATGAAGGAACGGCAATATACTTCTAAGTCAGGATAGTGTGTGATTTGGAGTGGAACTTGGAGGTGGTGGTGTTCCCATGCGCCTGCTGCCCTTGTACTTCTAGGTGGAAGAGGTCGCGCGTTTGAGAGGTGCTGCCGAAGAAGCCTTGGCGAGTTGCTGCAGTGCATCTTGTAGGGAACGGTAGCGTAGTGGTAATGTCACTGGGCTAGTAATCCAAAGGCGTGGACTAATAATCCAGAGATATGAATTCAAGCTCCACCACAGCAACTGGGGAATTTAAAATTCAGTTAATTAAATAAATCTGGAATTTAAAAAAAGTATCAATAATGGTAACCATGAAACTATTGGATTGTCATAAAAAGCCACCTGATTTGCTGATGTCCTTTAGGGCAGGAAATCTGCTGTCCTTACCTGGTCTGGCCTATATGTGACTCCAGACCCACAGCAATGTGTTTGACTCCTCTGAAATGGCCTAGCAAGTCACTCAGTTGTAACAAACTGCTGCAGGAGTGTTTCAGCCAGTGGAGTATACCCATTGGCTTCAGTTTTACTCGGGCTCCTTGATGCCACACTCGGTCACATGCTGCCTTGATGTCAAGGGCAGTCACTCTCACCTCACTGCTGGAATTCAGCTCCTTTGTCCATGTTTGGACCAAGGCAGTAATGAGCTGAGTGGTCTTGGTGGAACCTAAACTGGGCATCAGTGAGCAGGCTATTGGTGAGTAAGTGCCGCTTGATAGCACTGTCGATGACACCTTCCATCACTTTGCTGATGATTGAGTGTAGACTGATGGGGTGGTAATTGGCCGGATTTGATTTGTCCTGCTTTTTATGGACAGGACAGACCTGGGCAGTTTTTCACATTGTCGGATCGATGCCAGTGTTGTAGCTGTACTGGAACAGCTTGGCTAGAGGCGCGGCTAACTCTGCAGCACAAGTTTTTAGCACGATAGCTGGGATGTTGTCGGGACCCATTGCCTTTGCTGTATCCAGTGCGCTCAGCCGTTTCTTGATATCACGTGGAGTGAATCGAATTGGCTGAAGACTGGCTTCTGTGATGGGGGGGACCTCAGGAGGAGGCCGATATGGATCATCCACTTGGCACATCTGACTGAAGATGGTTGCAAACGCTTCAGCCTTGTCTTTTGCACTCACGTGCTGGGCTCCACCATCATTGAGAATGGGGATATTCATGGAGCCTCCTCCTCCCGTTAGTTGTTTAATGGTCCACCACCATTCATGACTGGATGTGGCAGGACTGCAGAGCTTTGATCTGATCCATTGATTGTGGGATCGCTTAGCTCTGTTTATAGTATACTGCTTCTGCTGTTTAGCATGCATGTAGTCCTGTGTTGCAGCTTCCCCAGGTTGGCACCTCATTTGTAGGTACGCCTGGTGCTGCTCCTGACATGCTCTTCTGCACTCCTTATTTAACCAGGGTCGGTCCCCTGGCTTGGTGGTAATGGTAGAGTGAGGGATATGCAGGGCCATGAGGTTACAGATTGTGGTGGAACACAATTCTGCTGCTGCTGATGGCCCACAGCGCCTCATGGATGCCCACTTTTGAGCTGCTAGATCTGTTCTGAATCTATCCCATTTAGCATGGTGGTAGTGCCACACAACACGATGGAGGGTATCCTCAGTGTGAAGATGGGACTTCATCTCCACAATGACTGTGGTCACTGCTACCAATGCTATCATCGACAGATGCATCTGCGACTGGTAGATTGGTGAGGACGAGGTGAGTTGGGTTTTCCCTCGTGTTGGTTCTCTCATCACCTGTCGCAGGCCCAGACTGGCAGCTATGTCCTTCAGGACTCGGCCAGCTCGGTCAGTAGTGGTGCTACCGAGCCACTCTTGGTGATGGACATTGAAGTCCCCCACCCAGAGTACATTCTGTACCCTTGCTACTCTCAGTGCTTCTTCCAAGTGGTGTTCAACATGGAGGAGTACTGATTCATCAGCTGAGGGAGGGCGGTAGGTGGTAATCAGCAGGAGGTTTCCTTGCCCTTGCTTGACCTGAAGCCATGAGACTTCATGGGGTCCGGAGTCAATGTTGAGGACTCCCAGGGCCACACCTCCACGACTGTATACCACTGTGCCGCCACCCCTGGTGGATCTGTCCTGTTGGTGGGACAGGACATACCCAGGGATGGTGATGGAGGAGTTCAGGACATTGGCTGAAAGGTATAATTCTGTGAGTATGACTATGTCAGGCTGTTGCTTGACTAGTCTGTGGGACAGCTCTCCCAGTTTTGGCACAAGTGCCCAGATGTTGGTGAGGAGGACTTTGCAGGGTTGACTGGGCTGGGTGTGCCGTTACCGTGTCCATAGCCGGTGCCGAGGTCGATGCTGGTTGGTCCGTCCGGTTTCATTCTTATTATGTTTCGTAGCGGTTAGTTACAGCTGAGTGCCTCACTGGGCCATTTCAGGGGGCAGTTAAGTGTCAACCACATTGCTGTGGGTCTGGAGTCACATATAGGCCAGATTTCCTTCCCTGAAGGACATTAGTGAACCAGATGAGTTTATACGACAATCCAATAGTTTCATGGTTACCATTATTGATACTAACTTTTTATTCCAGATTTATTTAATTACCTGAATTTAAATTCCCCAGCTGCCGTGGTGGGATTTGAAATAATCTAGAGTAAGAAAACGCCCAAAAATGGAACAGTCGGTAACAGAACATCAATGAGTCTTCTCTTATCATGGAGAAATCAAATATTCAAAACACTGTGTTTGAAACAAAGATGATTTATTACATATTTATACAGAATATTAATCTCCAGTTATAGCGGTTATTAACATAGAAATATAGAAGATAGGAGCAGGAGTAGGCCATTCGGCCCTTCGAGCCTGCTCCACCATTCAATGAGATCATGGCTGATCATCCAATTTCAGTACCCTGTCCCTGCCTTCGCCCCATATCCCTTGATCCCTTTAGCCTTAAGAAATATATCCAACTCCTTCCTGAATATATTTAATGAATTGGCCTTCACTGCCTTCTGTGGTAGAGAATTCAACAGGTTCACCACTCTCTGGGTGAAGAAATTCCTCCTCATCTCTGTCCTAAATGGCTTACTCCTTATCCTTAGACTGTGACCCCTGGTTCTGGACTCCCCGGACATCAGGAACATACTTCCTGCATCCAGTCTGTCCAGTACTGTTAGAATTTTATAAGTTTCAATGAATTCCCCTCTCATTCTTCTAAACTCCAGCAAGTATAAGCCCAATCGACCCAATCTCTCCTCATACGTCATTCCTGCCATCCCAGGTATCAGTCTGGTCAATCTTCGCTGCAGTCCCTCCATGGCAAGAACATCCTTCCTCAGATAAGGCGACCAAAACTGCACACAATACTCAAGGTGTGGTCTCACCAAGGCCCTGTACAACTGCAGCAAGACATCCTTGCTCCTGTACTCGAATCCTCTCGCTACGAAGGCCAACATACCATTTGCCTTCTTAACCGCCTGCTGCACCTGCATGCTTACCTTCAGTGACTGGTGCACAAGGACACCCAGGTCTCGTTGCATTTTCCCTTCTCCCAATCTATTGCCATTCAGATAATAATCTGTCTTCCTGTTTTTGCCACCAAAGTGGATAACCTTGCATTTATCCACATTATACTGCATCTGCCATGCATCTGCCCAATCACCCAACCTGTCCAAATCATACTGGAGTTTCTCGACATCCTCCTCACAGCACACACGCCCACCCAGCTTTGTGTCGCCTGCAAACTTGGAGATATTACATCTAGTTCCCTCGTCTAGATCATTTATATATTTTGTGAATAGCTGGGGTCCTAGGACCGATCCCTGCGGTACCCCACTAGTCACTGCCTGCCACTCGGAAAAAGACCCGTTTATTCCAACTCTTTGCTTCCTGTCTGCCAACCAGTTCTCTATCCAAGTCAGTACCTTGCCCCCAATCCCATGTGCCTTAACTTTACACACTAATCTCTTATGCGGGACCTTATCGAAAGCCTTCTGAAAGTCCAAATACATCACATTCACTGAAAGAGAGTGGCTGGGACACATTTCTAACAGGCCTCAAGATTAACCCTCACGGCGACTTTGCTGTCAGTGAAGAGAGACGATAGAGACCAAAGTGCCGTTTGCCCCTCTCAGTGTGGCCCTGAAGGACTGTGTCCAGGCTGAAGTTCTGTTCCCGCCATACGACCCTCCCCCAGATTGTCCTTTCTGAGCTCCAGCCAGGTGATGCTAAACACTCAGTTGGGAAAGAAGAAAATCTACAACAATGTGTTTAAAACAAAGCTGATTTATCTGACATTTATAAAAGAAAGACTTGTATTTCTATCGCGCCTTTCATGACCTCAGGACATCCCAAAGCACTTTACAGGCAATGAAGTACTTTTCAATTGTAGTCACTGTTGTAATGTAGGAAATGTGGCAGCCAATTTGTATACAACAAGTTCCTACAAAAATCAACGTGATAATGACCAGGTAATCTTGTTTTTTTTGTTATGTTGATTGAAGGATAAATATTGACCAGGACACCGGGGATAACTCCCCTGCTCTTCTTCGAAATAGTGCCATGGGATATTTTACGTCCACCTGAGAGAGCAGACAGGGCCTCGGTTTAACGTCTCTGGAATATTATCCAGAATATTAAATTCCAGCCCAGTTATAGGGGTTATTAACATCAGCAGAAACAAACCCCAACTGTCAGAATGAACACGGTTCAATCCTGGATGTGATTAACAGCAACAATAACAGCAGAATCCAACCCCTGCAGTCACTTGTGAACTCGCTGGTGTCTCAGCAGGTTGGATGAATCAGTGAATCTCTTCCCACACACAGAGCAAGTGAACGGCCTCTCCCCAGTGTGAACATGCTGGTGTTTCAGTAGTTGGGATGAATGGGCGAATCCCTTCCCAGTGTGAACTCGCTGGTGTGTCTGCAGATCCTTTTTGCTTTTAAAGCACTTCTCGCAGTCAGAACATTTAAAAGGTCTCTCATCAGTGTGAACAAGCTGGTGTTTAGTGAGCTGGGATGACTGAGTGAATCGCTTCCCACACACGGAGCAGGTGAACGGTCTCTCCCCAGTATGGGTGCGCTGGTGTACAGTGAGGTCAGATGATCGCCTGAACCCAGTCCCACATTGAGAGCACCTGAACGGTCTCTCGTCAGTGTGAACACGTTGATGGCATGTCAGTTCCCTGGAAGTTTTATAGCACTTCCCGCAGTCCGGGCATTTAAAAGGTCTCTTGTCTGTGTGAACTCACCGGTGTTTCAGCAGGGCAGAGGAAAGAGTGCATCCCTTCCCACACTCGGGCCAGGTGAACAGTGTCTCCCCGGTGTGACTGCGTCGATGAATTTCCAGCTCAAATGGGTAACTGAATCCCTTCCCACAGTCTCCACATTTACACGGTTTCTCCCCGGTGTGACTGCGCTTGTGTCTCGACAGGCCAGATGATCGACTGAAGCCTCGTCCACATTGAGAACACGTGTATGGGTTCTCCCCGTTGTGAACGGTGCTGCTTGCTTCCATGTTCAAAGGCTAATGACATTCAGGTCCCAATGAATCGAGTGACTCTGTCAGATCTTGTTTGCTTGAGTTTCCCGTCTTCAAATCCTCCCTTTCTAATATCCTGTAAAATGAATTTAAAACAGGAAAAAGGGAGCGTGAGAGAGAACACACAAAAACACAAAGGCAGGTTGTGAAATTGAGCTCAATGAATCTGGTCATTTGTGGGGTCGGCACCAGAAAAAAGTGACTATGAAAGCTGCTGGATTGTCGTAAAAACCCAACTGGTTCACTAATGTGCTTCAGGGAAGGGAACCTGCCACCTGGTCTGGGCCTACACAAGACTCTGGCCACCATGTGAGGAGAGAGAGAGAAATGTGGGAGTGGGAGGGGTCGAAGGAGAGAGACTTTATGTATCTGCAGCTCGACAACAACTTTGACAAAAGCTCCCAAACCTGCAACCTCCCGCTCGTAGAAGGACAAGGGAAGCAGGTTCATGGGAACACAATCACCACCAAGTTCCCCTCCAAGTCACTCACCATCCTGACTTGGACAAATATCACCGTTCGTTGCTGAGTCAAAATCTGGTAACACCTAGCATTGTGGGAGTATCTTCACCACACGGACTGCAGCGGTTCAAGAAGAAGGCCCACCATCACCTTCTCAACGGGACACTGGGGATTGGCAATAGATGCTGGCCTTGCTAGCGATGCCCATATCCCAAGAATTAATTAAAAAAACCTGTATGTAAAACGGATTAAAAGCCTTTACAGAAATACTTGTTCCTAAAACAATAATCTTTTACATTGTAGGGACAGAGTCTGCTTAACAATCTAATCTCCCCCAGAATCCACCTCCCTTGACAGTCTCACATTGGAAATTGTTGGGTCCTCCTGGGCTCAGACGTACTGGGGGTTAAACCCAGCAGCTTCTCCTCCATCTCCACTCCAGCTCAAACTGAAGCAACAAAAAGACCTACACAGGCGGCCAGGAACCGACTTCCATCAGCCTGCAATAAAACTCTTCCCCACAGCCTCTGACTAATGGCAGCCACAGCACCCACAATTCCCTGCGCCCCAGAAACCGCTCTGATTCTGATTGAGTTTTTTGATGAGGTAACAGAGAGGGTTGATGAGGGTAATGCGGTTAATGTGGTGTACATGGATTTCCAAAAGGTGTTTGACAAGTGCCACATAATGAGCTTGCCAGCAAAGTTGAAGCCCATGGAATAAAAGGGACAGTGGCAGCATGGATACAAAATTGGTTAAGTGACAGAAAACATAGAAACATAGAAACGTAGAAGATAGGAGCAGGAGTAGGCCATTCGGCCCCTCGAGCCTGCTCCGCCATTCAATGTGATCATGGCTGATCATCCAAATTCAGTACCTGGTCCCTGCTTTCTCCCCATACCCCTTGATCCCTTTAGCCTTAAGAAATATATCCAACTCCTTCTTGAATATATTTAATGTATTGGCCTCTACTGCCTTCTGTGGTAGAGAATTCCACAGGTTCACCACTCTCTGGATGAAGAAATTCCTCCTCATTTCTATCCTAAATGGCTTACCCCTTATCCTTAGACTGTGACCCCTGGTTCTGGACTCCCCGACCATCGGGAACATCCTTCCTGCATCTAGTCTGTCCAGTCCTGTCAGAATTTTATAAGTTTCAATGAGATCCCCTCTCATTCTTCTAAACTCCAGCGAGTACAAGCCGAATCGACACAATTTCTCCTCATACGTCATTCCTGCCATCCCAGGTATCAGCCTGGTCAATCTTCGCTGCACTCCTTCCATGGCAAGAACATCCTTCCTCAGATAAGGCGACCAAAACTGCACACAATACTCAAGATGTGGTCTCACCAAGGCCCTGTACAACTGCAGCAAGACATCCTTGTTCCTGTACTCAAACCCTCTTGCTATGGGGTCAGGAGGTCATCCCCCTCACCGCTATCAACCAGCGACCCAGCAGGCTGGGACTTTTTTTCCAGGTCCTGGACCAAGTCGAGCAGATCCCGGGGGATGGCCTGAATGTTCCCGGTGGGCTCAGCCTCGATGGTCTCGCCCGCCCCAGTCTCCAGGGTGCTCGACATGGCAGGAGTTGTTGATTCCGGATTTATGAGTTCCGCGGGGAGTTCCGCGGCCCCACCCCTCCCCCACGAGCAGGGTCTCGTCCCCGACCCCAGGAGGCACAGCTGGGAAAGACTCTACTGTCGTGCCCTCCCGGGGGACAGGCAGCTCCTGACGAACGCTATTAGCGGTGACGGTGGGAGGGGCGCAACATCCGTGGCAAGCGATGACTTCACTTGTGAGGAGGGACCTCGCTCCTCCTGGCCCTTCTCCTCTTCCTCCTCCCCCTCAGACTCATGCCTCCTTTTTCCCCCGAAGGGAACTGGAGGCTGGGAGACCCCCATGTCTTCCGAGGACACCCCCTCCGCCCCTCCCTCCCCCGCCCCCGTGCTGAACAGGGTTTTCTTTGGGTTCCTTGGGCCCGAGGCCGGCCGCAGGTCCTGGTTGTTCCACCTCAGTGGTTATGATCATGGCCCCGGGCACGAGGACCCCCCCCCACTTTTGAGTTCCGTGGCTATTTCTGCCAGGTACGCGGAGGTGAGCTCCCGAAGCTCGTCACTGTCTCGCTCCACGAGGGGACCCGCCCAAAGGTGTTTTGTCTTTTTCTTTGACTTTCTCCCTGCCAGACGCTCTCCCTCCCCGCCCCCCCATCCGGAGGCCATGATGGTGTTGGCCCCCGGCGCCACCCACGCATCGGGAGTCATGGACGCGCGGCCAGTATCAGAGGGAGGAGCGGCGGCGGTGCCAGCCTCGGCCGCCTCAGATGTTCCGGTGGCCTTGGAGACGGGGCAGTTCTCCTATGTGCCCCACCCCCTTACAGGCATGGCAACGCACCTCATCCAACATCCAATAGATGCGATAGGCGGTCCCCGCGTAGCAGACGATAAACACGCCTTCGGTTTCCTCCTCCCGCACCAGCTGAAAGAAGAGCTGGCGCCGGAAGATAAAGACGTGCCGGAGGCTGGCCTCCCTGCAGCCGAACGGGATCGGCATGATCCCCGACCACACCTGCCCCAGTTGACGCAGGTGGGGGAGGAGGAGCTCACCCGAAACAAAGGGCGGGACGTTGGAGAGGACGATCCTCTGCGCGGCGGCCTCAAGAGGGTCCACCAGCAGGAAAGTCCCGCCCACGGTGAGCCCCCTTGATACCGCCAGGGCCACCGCCCGCTCTGACCGCAAGAAGAACACAGCCTTGCCGTACATCTTCGAGGCTGCTATGATGGCCGAGGGGCCGACAACCCCGGCCATGGCTTTCACGCAGGCCTCGACAGACATATCGGGGTGAGTGTAGGCCCTCACCCCGAGCTTTTTTGTCAGGAGGCGGAACGGCGATGGGGCAGCAGAAGCAGTGGGATTAGCCATGGCCGTGGCCGCCATGCCCGCCTATGACCTTGCTGGCCCCATCGCCAGCGAAGATGGGGTCGTCATTTCGGGATTAATTTTTGAAGGGCGACACCCACCCCCAGTCACAGGCCTAGTGGTGTTAATGGCCTAGGTATGTGTGCTCTGTGAGCAGAGAGTGCAGTTTTATGCAGCACACCCCTCTCCTAGTTGCCTTGATTGGAGAGGGGCCTTCTCCCCTCTGCTCAATGGGCAATAGATAATTGGAGAGTTGAGGTGGCTTTTCAAGAGGCAGGGAGAGAAACAGAGGCGGGGGGAGGAGGGAGGCTGCAGCAGCGGGGTCGCTACCCTCCAATGGTGGGTGATGGCAGGGGGTGCACTCTCCTGGTGGAAAAGTAAACCAAAGTCTCTGAAGATGGTCTCCTCTTCAAGTGGGGGGCAGAGATGTCTTCACCTGGGGATAGCTGGGGACGCCCAGGCACAGTCCCCCACCAGGTCTTAAGGATGTGTTTAATTGAGGGCTTCACCCAGGCAGCTCCAGCTATCCCAGGCCAGGCAATGAGGGGGCTCCCAGGAGTGGTGTGTGCAGCTCCAGCTATCCCGGGCCAGGCAATGAGGGGGCTCCCAGGAGTGGTGTGTGCAGCTCCAGCTATCCCGGGCCAGGCAATGAGGGGGCTCCCAGGAGTGGTGTGTGCAGCTCCAGCTATCCCAGGCCAGGCAATGAGGGGGCTCCCAGGAGTGGTGTGTGCAGCTCCAGCTATCCCGGGCCAGGCAATGAGGGGGCTCCCAGGAGTGGTGTGTGCAGCTCCAGCTATCCCGGGCCAGGCAATGAGGGGGCTCCCAGGAGTGGTGTGTGCAGCTCCAGCTATCCCGGGCCAGGCAATGAGGGGGCTCCCAGGAGTGGTGTGTGCAGCTCCAGCTATCCCGGGCCAGGCAATGAGGGGGCTCCCAGGAGTGGTGTGTGCAGCTCCAGCTATCCCGGGCCAGGCAATGAGGGGGCTCCCAGGAGTGGTGTGTGCAGCTCCAGCTATCCCAGGCCAGGCAATGAGGGGGCTCCCAGGAGTGGTGTGTGCAGCTCCAGCTATCCCGGGCCAGGCAATGAGGGGGCTCCCAGGAGTGGTGTGTGCAGCTCCAGCTATCCCGGGCCAGGCAATGAGGGGGCTCCCAGGAGTGGTGTGTGCAGCTCCAGCTATCCCAGGCCAGGCACTGAGGGGGGCTCCCAGGAGTGGTGTGTGCAGCTCCAGCTATCCCGGGCCAGGCAATGAGGGGGCTCCCAGGAGTGGTGTGTGCAGCTCCAGCTATCCCAGGCCAGGCAATGAGGGGGCTCCCAGGAGTGGTGTGTGCAGCTCCAGCTATCCCAGGCCAGGCACTGAGGCGGCTCCCAGGAGTGGTGTGTGCAGCTCCAGCTATTCCGGGCCAGGCACTGAGGCGGCTCCCAGGAGTGTTGTGTGCAGCTCCAGCTATCCCAGGCCAGGCAATGAGCGGGGCTCCCAGGAGTGGTGTGTGCAGCCCAGTTGTTGACAAGCCCGCACACACTCACACGAACCCCGCCCGGTGTTCCGGCCTTTTCTTCTTTTCTCCCACCAACTCCAAAAACACGAGAGTCTCTTATGGAGAGAGCACCAGAACCACCCACCTGTAGATTTTCCAATCGCTCTCCCTCCTTCCAAGCAGATGGATTTGCTGTTGTTTTCCTCCTCTCCTCCCTCTCTCCCCCAGGGTGGAGAATAATAACTGGTAGGGGAGGCAGTTGGTGAAACTCCCCTCAGGTGTTCTCTCTCTCTCTCTCTCTCTCTCTCTCCAGGTACCTCGGTGGCCCTTGCAGACGCAGACGCCTCCTCCTCTCCGAGAGACTCACTCTCACTCTCACTCCTCTCTGCAGCAGCACCGGCTTTATTTATTTGAGTCAAACATATTTATTTAAATATGGTAGTACTTGTTACAACTCATCAATTACATAATAAATCCATTACATTCATTAGCCGCAATAAAACAAAGCCTTAAAAAACAGCTTTAGGATTAACAGTATAAATGCAGCGGTAAATTTTACAGACAAATCAACAATATTAACAGTACAGGTACCCATAGTGAAAAACAATTTTATGCCAGTCCTATTGGCAATCTAGTGACTCTTCATTTTTGCTTGGTATTACCTGTTGTCCTTTTTTTTTAACATTCAAGTGCAACAGTACTTATACAACTCATCAATTACATAGTAAATCCATTACATTCATTGACCACAATAAAAAGGATAAAGCCCCAAAAAGCAGCTTTATGGTCAACAATATAAATACATAATACATTTTTACAGGTAAATCAATAATGTTTACAGTACAAACTGCAACTATTTAATAAACCAAGAAAAGAAAGAACCCGTATACGCCAGTCCCACTGGCATCGCTCAGTCATTCAGTCATTCATTCCTCCGTTCGTTCGCTCAACTATAACTTCCATTGTGCATGTCTGCGTGCGTGCGTGTCATTTGTCTACCTGCGTGCATTCGTTCATCTGTCCTGGCAGGCCTCACGCTCACCCAATAGGATTGCCGACCTTCATCCTGGGGAGCTGGCCCTTCATTCGGTCGAACGTAAGTTCCATTGTGTATGCGTGCGTGCGTATTATTTGTGTCCGCATGCGTGCGTTCACTTGAGCATTCGTTCGTACATACATTGAGGAAGGCTTTAACACTAAATAACACCACAATATACAAAGTCCCATAACCATATGAGAAATCAATTAAAACTTCAAGTAAACTACTTTTAACCAGAACCCGAAACTTCTTCAACAAAACAAGTAAATATCAGTTCTACGCCAGTCCTAGTGGCACTCTAATAACTCCTCGTCTTCACTTGATGTTATCTAACCATATAATGTCATGATCCTTGTCCACAGTCTTCAACCTTTCCACAGAATAGAAGCCGACCACTTTCTCAAATCCCGTAAAAGAAGAAAACGAGTACTCAAATTCCCTTCTTCTTGTTGTTATCACTCACAGGACCCAGCCATCAAGACATTCATTATTCCTTGCCGATATTACTTTGTTTTGCCTTTTATCTTCCTTTTATTTTCCTTTTTTCCTTTTTCACTTTTATTCCGTTCTCTTTTCCCATCTTATGGCTGTTCAAGCACCATACTATAGATGGAAACAGTCTGTCTTCCCTCCACCAAAATGGTGGCGCACAAACCGGCCCCCGTCACCGAGAAAAAGCCTCACAGCTGCCACCAGATGGAGCACAGACGGGGCCGTTGGAACTCATTCGGGCCGGAGACCGTTCTTCAACTTTAGAAACCGTGCAGCATGCTCACCCACAGCATCTCCCGACTCCGCTTCTGTCGACCAGCCGCTCCGCCCGGGGCCCTCCGCCTGGGGTCCTCCGTGCTGGGCCTCCCGCCTAGGACACTCTCCTCTGGGTCTTCCACCCTGGGCCTTCTGCACTGGGCCCTCCGCACTGGCATTCCCCGTGAGCAGCCGGGGTGTGGAGCAGTCCGTTCACACAGCACCGAGCAGAGCTGAGCTGCTGAGAATCTCGCCGCCTCCCCCAGGGTTCATGAACCCGCTCCCTGAGCTTGGGGTGTGAGCAGCCCGCGTCCCCCCAGGGTTCATGAACCCGCTCCCTGAACTCGGGGTGTGAGCGGCCCGCGTCCCCCCGGGGTTCATGAACCCGCACCCTGAGCTCGGGGTGTGAAATAAAGAATAGATTTGCCTTCCAAAGCTAGGCTTTATTAACTTTAAAATCTGCAGCACATCTTCCCACATCCAGTCCCAACCAAAGCTGGAAAAGAACTGAATTTAAGGTGGCCACAACACATCATGTGATCATCAACTACCAATGAGATTACAACAAATATCCCAAGGCAGTTAACAAACAACCAATCACAATACTTTTACTAAACAAGGAATAATCACCACATTCACCCCTCCTTTTAAAATATACTCCAACCTAAATAACCTTTACAATTTATAATTAATTATTTACAACTAAAACTATGCACAACAAGAATAAAACTGTTCACATGACACAATACTAAATGAACAACAACAAATAGTAACATTGCACATAAGTATTAAGTATCTCTCAACTAAAACAATATACTATAATATTTCAACAATTTTAAAACATTACTATCAATTTAAAAGTCCATTTTCAATCGGTCGACCAGATATCTTGTTCATGTCGACCTTCTTAACCTTGGTGAAATTCCTTGCCCTCCCACACCAGAAGGCACAGAAGTATCTTCAGCAGGAAGGCTATCCATATCCCGATTTTCAACGGTTTCCGGATTAGAAATCCCATCAGAAGGTAAACTGGGACAGTCATAAACATCTATCAAGGGCTGACTAATAGAAGTATAATTATCTGCAATCGGATTAGAAATATTCGTAGTATCTGTAACAGCATCCACATTATCTGAATCATGACTATTGTTAATATCCTCAGAAGAGGGCTGGCCCCCACAAGGAGCCAAGTCTTTAATTGAAACAGTACTTTCTTTCCCATCTTGGAATCGAATATGAGCATATTGGGAATTTGCCTCCAACAGCTCCACCTCCTCCACCAAAGGATCATATTTTGACAATCTAACATGGCGTCGAAGCAGCACAGGTCCCTGCATAGTAAGCCATGAAGGTACCGAATATCCCGTAGTAGATCTCCGTGGATAGTTAAAGAGCCTTTCATGGGGGGTCACATTAGTAGCCGTTGAAAGCAATGATCTAATGGAATGCAGGGCATCAGGCAGTACCATTTCCCACTGTGTATTCTTAAGGTTCCGGGATGTCAAAGCCAACATAACTGCCTTCCAGATCACCCCATTGTATCGTTCGCACTGTCCATTACCCTGGGGATTATACGGGGTAGTTCTACTAGTAGAAATTCCCTGACTCTGAAGGTATTCCTTCAACTGGGAAGACATAAAAGAACTTCCCTGATCCGAATGGATATACGCAGGCATCCCAAAGATGACAAAAAGTTGAGTCAGACATTTAATAACTGTAGCAGCTGATACATCTGCACAAGGAAAAGCAAAAGGGAACCTTGAAAACTCATCCACAACAGTAAATATATATCGGTTTTGAGTAGTTGAAGGAAGAGGCCCCTTAAAATCGACACTCAAACGTTCAAAAGGAGAAGTAGCCTTTATAAGATGAGCTCGTTGAGGCTTAAAGAAATTCGGTTTACACCGAGCACAGATAGAACATGATGAAGTCATCCGCTTGACGTCTTCAACTGAAAAAGGCAAGTTCTTACTGCGTACAAAGTGTATCATCCTCGTAACCCCAGGATGACATAAGGCATTGTGAAGATTAATAAGCGTATCTCCGTGAATCACAGAACAATAAGCCCTCGACAGTGCATCAGCAGCAACATTATCCTTCCCCGGACGATAAACTGTGTCAAAATGGTAACATGCCAACTCAATCCTCCATCTCATTATTTTATCATTTTTGATCTTTCCAAAATGTTTAACATCAAACATAAAGGACACAGATTTTTGATCAGTTACCAACGTGAAATGTCGCCCCAATAAATAATGTCTCCATTTACGCAATGCTTCTACTATTGCGTATGCCTCTTTCTCTATTGAAGAATGTCTTTTTTCACTATTGTTCAAAGTACGTGAGAAAAAGGCCACAGGTCTTCCATTTTGGTTCAGAGTAGCCCCAATTGCAAAATCCGAAGCATCCGTCTCGATCACAAAGGGAACCTGCTCATCAATAGAATGCACAACTGCTCCTAAAATATCCTTTTTAAAATTCTCAAAACATGTCCTGGCCTCCCATGATAGAGGATATGTCGTAACCCGAATAAGAGGCCGGATCTTCCATGAAAAATTTGCAATCCAATTAGAATAATAAGAAAACAGTCCAACAACTCGTTGCAAAGCCTTAGAATTAGTAGGACAAGGTAAATCAATCAATGGTCGCAGACGTTCTGGATCTGGTTTAATCTTGTTTCCCGAGATAATATACCCCAATAGATTTACCTCAGTAGTCGAAAAGATACATTTCTCTTTGTTAAAAGTTAAACCAACTTTTTCCGCAGCTTGAAGGAATCTTTTTAAATTAGAATCATGCTCCACCCTTGATTTGCCACACACTGTGATGTCATCTAAGTATGAAAAGGTGTCAGAGAGGGAGTTATCACTTATAAAAACATCCATTGCCCATTGAAAACAAGCAACACCATTAGTAACACCAAGTGGTATTCGGCAAAACTGATACAGCTTTCCACCAGCCTCAAAGGCCGTATATGGTTGATCCTTCTTAACAATAGGAATCTGATGATAAGCACTCTTTAAATCAATAGTGCTAAAAACCTTATACTGAGATACTTTGTTGATAAGCTCATCAATCTTAGGCAAAGGGTACGCATCTAATTGAGTATACCTATTAATAGTTTGGGAATAGTCTATCACCATTCGTTTCTTGTGTCTCTCGTTAGTCATGACAACTACCTGTGCTCGCCAAGGCGAACAACTAGGTTCAATGATTCCTTCCAATAAGAGACGTTGAACTTCAGAATTAATAAATTCTCTATCCTGACTACTATATCTTCTTGACTTGGTAGCAATTGGCTTACAATCCGACATCAAATTGGAAAAAAGTGATAATGGAGAAATAGATAAAGAGATTAATCCACAAATAGATAAAGGTGGCTTAGTCCCTCCAAATGAAAGACTAAGAGACTCGTGTAACTGAAGCACATCATGTCCAATCAAAATATCCGCACAGAGATTAGGCAAAACAGATAGGTGTATATCAGTATATGTATTACCTAGAAGAATCATTTTCATAAAGCAACAACCAGCTATTTGTGAAATAAGGGTCGTCTGAGCCATACACACCTGATACGTAACAGGCGAAATTTTCAAATGCTTCTCCTTCGCAAACTGAAGACTTATAAAACTCTCAGTACTGCCCATATCTATAAGGGCCTTCACTTCCAACCCATTAACTTGAGCCGTAACTATAGCTTTGTTTAGGCCATGAGCAAATGCAGCAGAAATTGATGCAATAAACGCCCTATCTAAAGGCTGAATAGTCACAGAGGAGGTAGTGGAGGAGGGCCCTCCCACACCAGGAGAGGAGGAGGTAATTGAACCTGATGATTTGCACACGCGTGCATAATGACCTCTCTTGCCGCATTTACTACACACAGCCTCCCGAGCAGGACACTTCAGACGAGGGTGCCGGATATTCCCACAAAAATAACACTTCTGAATCCTAGAGGCAGCCGCCGAAGTAGAAACTGTTTCAGAATCTAGTAAACCACTCCCATTAAGTCCACATAATTCCTTTTCATCCGAAACTGCCGAAACCATAGCAGCAGGCCGATTAAAAAGAGCATAAGAATCCGAACTTCTCTGAGCCACATCCAATGTAGAAGCTTGCTCAAAAGCACTTTTAAGATCCAAAGTCTTATTTTCTAACAACCGCTGACGAATTGATCTAGACAGTAATCCATTAATAAAAGCATCCCGTACCGATTCTTCCTTATATTCTTCAGCCGTCACGGCCTTATAATTACAGTTAACACTAAGGCACCGAAGTGCTTGTAAATAAGTATCCAAAGATTCTCCCACCTGCTGCCTACGGGCAGATAGAAGGTGACGTGCAAATACCTCATTCTTTGGTTTAACGAAAATCTTTTCCAATGTAGAAATAGCCACTTCATAAGTTTTACAGTCCAAAATATATTTATATACATCCGGAGCAATGTAGTTGATCAGCATATTCAGCTTATTTAGAGACTCTTGCTCCAACACGCCCAAAAAGTTTTTATATGTACAATACCAATGTTTCCATTTATCATCCACTCCAGCAGAATTGGGGTCAGCCTTGAATCGTTCTGGTTGAAGATATCGCTCCATTCTAACATAAAGTTAATAAATTGAAATAAAGAATAGATTTGCCTTCCAAAGCTAGGCTTTATTAACTTTAAAATCTGCAGCACATCTTCCCACATCCAGTCCCAACCAAAGCTGGAAAAGAACTGAATTTAAGGTGGCCACAACACACCATGTGATCATCAACTACCAATGAGATTACAACATATATCCCAAGGCAGTTAACAAACAACCAATCACAATACTTTTACTAAACAAGGAATAATCACCACAGGGTGTGAGCAGCCCGCGTCCCCCCGGGGTTCATGAACCCGCTCCCTGAGCTCGGGGTGTGAGCGGCCCGCGTCCCCCCGTGCTTCATGAACCCGCTCCCTGAGCTCGGGGTGTGAGCGGCCTGCGTCCCCCCGTGCTTCATGAACCCGCTCCCTGAGCTCGGGGTGTGAGCGGCTCACGTCCCCCCGGGGTTCATGAATCCACACCGTGAGCTCGGGGTGTGAGTGGCCCGCGTCCCCCCGGGGTTCATGAACCCGCTCCCTGAGCTCGGGGTGTGAGCGGCCCGCGTCCCCCCGTGCTTCATGAACCCGCTCCCTGAGCTCGGGGTGTGAGCGGCCCGCGTCCCCCCGGGGTTCATGTACCCGCTCCCTGAGCTCGGGGTGTGAGCGGCCCGCGGCCCCCCGGGGTTCATGAACCCGCTCCCTGAGCTTGGGGTGTGAGCGGCCCGCGCCCCCCCGGGGTTCATGAACCCGCTCCCTGAGCTCGGGGTGTGAGCGGCCCGCGACCCCCCGGGGTTCATGAACCCGCTCCCTGAGCTCGGGGTGTGAGCAGCCCGCGCCCCCCCGGGTTTCATGAACCCGCTCCCTGAGCTCGGGGTGTGAGCAGCCCGCGTCCCCCCTGGGGTTCATGAACCCGCTCCCTGAGCTCGGGGTGTGAGCGTCCCGCGTCCCCCCGGGGTTCATGAACCCGCTCCCTGAGCTCGGGGTGTGAGCGGCCCGCGTCCCCCTGGGGTTCATGAACCCGCTCCCTGAGCTCGGGGTGTGAGCAGCCCGCGTCCCCCCGTGGTTCATGAGCCCGCTCCCTAAGCTCCGGGTGTGAGCGGCCCGCGTCCCCCCGGGGTTCATGAACCCGCTCCCTGAGCTCGGGGTGTGAGCGGCCCGCGTCCCCCCCGGGGTTCATGAACCTGCTCCCTGAGCTCGGGGTGTGAGCGGCCCGCGTCCCCCCGGGGTTCATGAACCTGCTCCCTGAGCTCGGGGTGTGAGCGGCCCGCGTCCCCCCGGGGTTCATGAACCCGCTCCCTGAGCTCGGGGTGTGAGCAGCCCGCGTCCCCCCGGGGTTCATGAACCCGCTCCCTGAGCTCGGGGTGTGAGCAGCCCGCGTCCCCCCGGGGTTCATGAACCCGCTCCCTGAGCTCGGGGTGTGAGCGGCCCGCGTCCCCCCGGGGTTCATGAACCCGCTCCCTGAGCTCGGGGTGTGAGCGGCCCGCGTCCCCCTGGGGTTCATGAACCCGCTCCCTGAGCTCGGGGTGTGAGCAGCCCGCGTCCCCCCGGGGTTCATGAACCCGCTCCCTGAGCTCGGGGTGTGAGCAGCCCGCGTCCCCCCGGGGTTCATGAACCCGCTCCCTGAGCTTGGGGTGTGAGCAGCCCGCGTCCCCCCGGGGTTGATGAACCCGCTCCCTGAGCTCGGGGTGTGAGCGGCCCGCGTCCCCCCGGGGTTCATGAACCCGCTCCCTGAGCTCGGGGTGTGAGCAGCCCGCGTCCCCCCGGGGTTCATGAACCCGCTCCCTGAGCTCGGGGTGTGAGCGGCCCGCGTCCCCCCGGGGTTCATGAACCTGCTCCCTGAGCTCGGGGTGTGAGCAGCCCGCGTCCCCCCGGGGTTCATGAACCCGCTCCCTGAGCTCGGGGTGTGAGCGGCCCGCGTCCCCCCGGGGTTCATGAACCCGCTCCCTGAGCTCGGGGTGTGAGCGGCCCGCGTCCCCCCGGGGTTCATGAACCTGCTCCCTGAGCTCGGGGTGTGAGCAGCCCGCGTCCCCCCGGGGTTCATGAACCCGCTCCCTGAGCTCGGGGTGTGAGCGGCCCGCGTCCCCCCGGGGTTCATGAACCCTCTCCCTGAGCTCGGGGTGTGAGCGGCCCGCGTCCCCCCGGGGTTCATGAACCCGCTCCCTGAGCTCGGGGTGTGAGCGGCCCGCGTCCCCCCGGGGTTCATGAATCCACTCCCTGAGCTCGGGGTGTGAGCAGCCCGCGTCCCCCCGGGGTTCATGAACCCGCTCCCTGAGCTCGGGGTGTGAGCAGCCCGCGTCCCCCCGGGGTTCATGAACCCGCTCCCTGAGCTCGGGGTGTGAGCGGCCCGCGTCCCCCCCGGGGTTCATGAATCCACTCCCTGAGCTCGGGGTGTGAGCGGCCCGCGTCCCCCCGGGGTTCATGAACCCGCTCCCTGAGCTCGGGGTGTGAGCAGCCCGCGTCCCCCCGGGTTTCATGAACCCGCTCCCTGAGCTCGGGGTGTGAGCGGCCCGCGTCCCCCCGGGGTTCATGAACCCGCTCCCTGAGCTCGGGGTGTGAGCGGCCCGCGTCCCCCCGGGGTTCATGAACCCGCTCCCTGAGCTCTCTCACCTGATGTGTCAGCGGCTGCTGCCAAGGGCCGCGCATGCTCAGCTCACCTTCCGTTGTTCAGGGTTAAATGTCAAGCCCCGCCCCTCACACACTCCAATTGATTGGAGGACCAACCGCCCGCTGCCTGAAAGGGTGGTAGAGGCAGGAACCCTCACAACATTCAAGAAGCATTTAGATGGGCACTTGAAATGCCATAGCATACAAGGCTATGGACCAGGTGCTGGAAAATGGGATTAGAATAGACAGGGCTTGATGGCCAGCATGGACATGATGGGCCAAAGGGCCTCATTCTGTGCTGTATAACTTTATGACTCTATGCGTCTTCTCGTATCATAGAGAAATCAAATATTTGACACACTGTGTTTGAAACAAAGCTGATTTATTACATATTTATTCAAAATATTAATCTCCATTTATAGGGGTTATTAACATCAGCAGAAACAAACCCCAACTGTCAGAGTGAACATGGTTCTGTCCTGGATGTGGTTAACAGCAGCAATAACAGCAGAATCCAACCTCTGTAGTCGATCGTGAACTTGCTGTTGTCTCAGCAGGTTGTATGACTGAGTGAATCCCTTCCCACAAATGGAGCAGGTGAACGGCCTCTCCCCAGTGTGAACTCACTGGTGATTAAACAGCTTGGATGACAAAGTGAATCCCTTCCCACACTTAGAGCAGGTGAATGGCCTCTCCCCAGTGTGAACTCGCTGGTGTGTCAGCAGTGTGGATGACTGAGTGAATCTCTTTCCACACACGGAGCAGGTGAACGGTTTCTCCCCAGTGTGAGTGCGTTGGTGGTTCTGCAGATCAGTTTTGCTTTTATACTTCAGATCACAGTCAGAACATTTAAAAGTCCTCTCCTCTGTGTGAATACGATGGTGCCTCAGAAGGTGGGATGACTGACTGAATCCCTTCCCACACTCAGAGCAGGTGAATGGCCTCTCCCCAGTGTGAACTCGCTGGTGTGTCCGCAGGTAGATGACTGAGTGAATCCCTTCCCACACACGGAGCAGGTGAATGGCCTCTCCCCAGTGTGAGTGCGACGATGCATTTCCAGCTCAGATGGGGAATTGAATCCCTTCCCACAATCCCCACATTTCCACGGTTTCTCTGTGGTGCGGGTGTCCTTGTGTCTCTCCAGGTTGGATGATCACACTGAACACGTGTACGGTTTCTCCCCGCTGTGAATGGTGCGAAGTTTTTCAGGTTGTGTAAAGATTGAGACAAACATTTCTCTTTCCACATTCAAAGGCCAATTATATTTAGGTCCTGATGAATTGAGTGACTGTCAGGTCTTGACGTGACGTTTGGTTTAAGTTTCTCGCCTGCAAATCCTCCCCTTCTAATATCCTGTAAAGGGAAGTTACAAAAGTAATCACCGTAAGTACAGGATCGAAATTCAGGACAGACAACTCTAGTTGCTGTGGAACATTCTTTCTTCTCTTCTTCCCCAAAGCTGTAAATTCCCGTCCCACAGACTCTCGCTCCTTCCTGTGCCGTCTCCAACATTTTTCCTGTCAGTCAAATTTTCTCCCTGCCCTGAAGCTGTTGACTCTGGCTGGGTTCAGTTCTACACTCACTGGTTCCCCTCTCCTCCCCTGAAGGTGCTGACTCTGGCTGGGTTCAGTTCTACACTCACTGGTTCCCCACCCTCTCCTCCCC
This sequence comes from Somniosus microcephalus, assembly GCF_052327205.1. Classification (NCBI taxonomy): domain Eukaryota; kingdom Metazoa; phylum Chordata; class Chondrichthyes; order Squaliformes; family Somniosidae; genus Somniosus; species Somniosus microcephalus. The sequence continues at coordinate 73,604,471 of NC_140990.1, forward strand.
TGAAGGTGCTGACTCTGGCTGGGTTCAGTTCTACACTCACTGGTTCACCACCCTCTCCTCCCCTGAAGGTGCTGACTCTAGCTGGGTTCAGTTCTACACTCACTGGTTCCCCTCCCTCTCCTCCCCTGAAGGTGCTGACTCTGGCTGGGTTCAGTTCTACACTCACTGGTTCCCCTCCCTCTCCTCCCCTGAAGGTGCTGACTCTGGCTGGGTTCAGTTCTACACTCACTGGTTCCCCTCCCTCTCTTCCCCTGAAGGTGCTGACTCTGGCTGGGTTCAGTTCTACACTCACTGGTTCCCCACCCTCTCCTCCCCTGAAGGTGCTGACTCTGGCTGGGTTCAGTTCTGCACTCACTGGTTCCCCTCCCTCTCTTCCCCTGAAGGTGCTGACTCTGGCTGGGTTCAGTTCTGCACTCATCAGTTGCTGTCCAATGTGTGACCTGTGTGCCCCATCTATGTATCAACTCTATGGGAATTAGACCGAATGTGCAGTCCCTCTGGGGACCGGACCCCCGGCCCGAATCAAAGGTTTCAGAGGAGGGGAGATTGATGAAACTATTTGATAGAAGGTGTGGTGGTGAAATGTTGGGTGGGTGCTCAGCATCTCACGCATTGTGTATGATTAACATTCCACATGTCTGAACCTTTCATTCCATCCCTGATTTGGGCATCTCTTGAGTTGGCACTTCTTGTCCCATTAGACCGAGTTGGTGCAACAGGAGAGCCAGGGATCAGGGGGATATTGGACAGGAAGCACACAGCACGGACATTACACTGCAGTTGGGATATGTGAGAGTGTTACAGTGAGGGCTTCGGGCACTTTATTAAACAGACACACAGCAGAAGCACATTGATCTGATGGGAGATCACTGACACACAAGCAGCCAGCGGTGTGGAGCCTCCTGAGAGTCCGGCCCCTTTACAGCCAGTATTTACAGGAGCTGGGTCACAGAAACAGTCTCATTAAAGTCACTGATATATTTGTTCACACAAACCAACCCCCCAAAATACTGAGTCATTTCACCTTCATTTACAGACGCTCCCTGACCAGTCCCCATTTCTCCTCCATTTACAGACGCTCCTTGACCAGTCACCATTTCTCCTCCATTTACAGACGCTCCCTGACCAGTCACCATTTCTCCTCCATTTACAGACGCTCGCTGACTTCCTGTCTGTCCCGGAGTTTGGCGCGGGGCCTCTTTGCTGAGTGAATCGGGAGAAACCGGGAAGCGGCGGGCGGATAATGTTGAGTGTTTTAATAATGGGGCCTGGGGCCGCACTCGGGGTGTGAGCAGCCCGCGTCCCCCACGGGGTTCATGAACCCGCTCCCTGAGCTCGGGGTGTGAGCGGCCCGTGTCCCCCCGGGGTTCATGAACCCGCTCCCTGAGCTCGGGGTGTGAGCAGCCCACGTCATCCCGGGGTTCATGAACCCGCTCCCTGAGCTCTCTCACCTGATGTGTCAGTGGCTGCTGCCAAGTGCCGCGCATACTCAACTCACCATCTGTTGTTCAGGTTGAAAGGTCAAGCCCCGCCACTCACACACTGATTGGTTGGAGGACCCACCGCCTGTTCGGCCCTCCAGCCATGCCCCGCTCTTCCTATTGGTCCGGAGCTCCCGTCAATCACCCGGGCAGTGTGAGCTGACCATGCGCGGACCTTGGCAGCAGCCGCTGGCACATCAGGTGAGAGAGCTCAGTGTAGTGTCCGTGTGTAGATAAAGACACTGAAGACAGGAGTTGGTTCATAGGTATTTACTAAGCAAGTCTGGGGGGGGGGTTCTAAAGGATATACACAATACACAGGCTTATATAGCCCAAGTGGCAATTACCGGCATTACGCACACCTGGGGCTCTTAAAGGCACATACACCACAATTGCTCTTAAAGGCACATACACCACAATTCCTCCCCTTCTAGCTAACTAGTACATCATATTTTAAGTAATTATTAATTACATGTTATATGCAAAATAATATACATTGCTGTATTAATTAATTATAAGTTAGTCTCTCAGGAGGCTTCCTGACTCGGTCCGGATAACGCCTCGGGGGTGTAGTAGTTTCTGGTGGTGTAGTAGGTTCTTCTGGCAAGGCTGATTCGGCTTGAAGGCCAGTGTCGGGTTCATCGGGTTCCAGTATCACCGGATCGGAGGTAGATATGGGTATCTCTACTTCATCGTTAGATGTATAGCGTGGTGGTGTAGGTTGTCCCTTTTTGGATGACTTGATGATTTGGTCAGCATGGCGCCTTATTATGCTTTCTCCGATGTCCACAGTATACATCAGTGGTCCTAGTCGTGTGCAGATAGTTCCAGGCTGCCATTTCTCGGTACGGTAGTCCCGGGCCAAAACCGGTTGGCCTATCTGGAAGGTCCAAGTTGGCCTTTCATTCATGCCCTGAAACTGCCGGTTCTCCACGTCCCTTCGGATGTTGGGCTTGACCAAATCCAGCCGGCATCTTAGGTTTCTATTGTAGAACATCATGGCGGGAGTTTGGTTTGTAACCATATGTGTTGCATTCCTATATGCAAATAAGAAGTTATCCACCTTGTGCTGAAGTTTTATGTCTTTATTACCCATGGCTTTTATGGCCTTCTTAAAGGTCTGGACAAACCTTTCAGCCAATCCATTGGTGGCGGGATGGTATGGGGCGGACGTGTAGTGCTTTACCCCATTGTTCTTTAAGAACTTTCTGAATTCTTCGGACACAAATTGCGGTCCATTATCAGAACATATCTGTTCCGGCAGCCCATTCCTGGCAAATATGGTCCTTAATACTGTGATGGTTTTTTCCGTGGTGGTGGAGGACATCTTTATTACCTCCGGCCACTTGGAGTGTGCATCAACTGCGATTAAGAACATTGAGTCCATAAATGGACCAGCAAAGTCGATGTGCACCCTTTGCCAGGGAGATGAGGGCCACTCCCATGGATGTAGAGGGGCCTGTGGCGGAGCATTTTGGACCTTCTGGCATTCTAGGCAGCTCTTGGTCATGTCTTCGATGTCTCCATCGATACCTGGCCACCATACAAACGCCCTAGCTAGGTTCTTCATTTTCACTCCACCCAGATGCCCCTCGTGAAGCTCCTTTAGCACTTTATCCTGGAGTTTGGGTGGAATCACCACTCTGGATCCACACATCAAGGTTCCTCGGCACACTGACAGCTGTTCTCTTCTTTGCGAGAATGCTGGCAACAGTGGTTCGCCATGTGCTGGCCATCCCTTCATTGTTAAATCGTAGACCCGTGAGAGAGTAGGGTCATTTCTGGTCTCCCTTTCAATGGCAGAATTTGTCACCGGTCGACATTCCACTATGGTAGAGTGGAATATCTCTACTGGGTCTACTGTAGGTGCCTCTTCTATCGTTGGCAACGGTAGGCGCGATAAACCGTCAGCATTCCCATGCTGTTTTGACCCTTTGTATTCAATGTTGTATTGGTGTGCCCCTAGAAAAAGGGACCACCTCTGTAGTCTTTGTGCCGTCGTAATGGGGACACCGTTCTTAGGGTTGAATATGGAGATGAGGGGTTGATGGTCAGTCAGCAAGGTAAATTTTTGTCCGTGTAGGTAATGGTTGAATTTCTTCACTCCCCATACCAGGCTGAGTGCTTCCCTGTCTATCTGGGAATAGTTACGCTCAGCTGAGTTCAATGAGCGTGACGCAAAAGCTATCGGCCGTTCCGAGCCATCAGGGAATCTATGGGACAATACCGCTCCTATGCCGTAAGGGGATGCATCGCACGCCAGTCTGATTGGTAGTGATGGGTTGTAATGAGCCAAAACTTTCTCGGATGTGATTAAGTCTTTACATTTATGGAAGGCATGTTTACAGTCTTCGTTCCATTTCCAAATCACTCCTGTGTGTAGAAGATCATTAAGAGGGTGTAGAATAGTTGATAAGTTCGGTAAAAATTTATGATAGTAATTTATTAATCCCAGGAATGACCTCAATTGTGAAACATTTTCAGGTGCTGGGGCTTTTATAACTGCTTCAATTTTTTCAGGTGACTTATGCAACCCTTCCTTATTAATTATGTGGCCACAATATGATATCTGATTTTGGAAAAATTCGCACTTGGGGCGATTTGCTCGTAGGCCCCGTTCTTTCAGCCTAGTGAGTACCTGCTCCAAATTGGCAAGGTGCTCGTTGTCGTTTTCCCCTGTTATAAGGATGTCGTCTAGGTAACACTGAGTCCCCAGAATCCCTTACAGGACTTGCTCCATAGCTCTTTGCCAGATAGCTGGAGCTGATGCTACTCCAAAAACCAGTCGATTGTACTGGTACAGGCCTTTGTGTGTGTTTATTGTGAGATACTTTTTAGAGGTATATGCGAAAATAGCCTCTCGTAATCTCGTCGATTTATTACGGTTAGAGCTGATCCTGTATCTAGCTCCATTTTAACTGGGGACCCTGCTATTATGAGGGTAACCCAAATGGTCTGCTAACCTTCATTGGCAATTACATTATGTAATTTGAGAGAGCTTAGTCTCTTGTTCCCAGAGTCGCTATCGCTCTTCTGGTCTTTGGAGCTACTGTCCATCATCATTTGTACCTTTCTGTGCTTTTCCTTATTGATTCTTTTCCCGTTAGTGGATTTTTTATTTTCAGATCGGCATACACGTGGAATGTGTCCCATCTTTCCGCATCGCCTGCATGCTTTTTCTTTGAACCAGCAATCCCTCTGGTCATGGTTGGATCTGCCGCAGCGATAACATCTCTCGAAACCCCGTGTCATTTCATGGGTGCCGAAGTCCTGTGGCCTTTGCTGTATCTTTGCCGCTCCTATTGCACTGAAAGCCTTGTCCAGTGTTAAATCTTTTCCAGAAGATACCTTTTTTTGTGTTTCTACACTTAGGGGATCGCAGAAGAATTTGTCTTGCAGAGAATCTGCCAGTCCTGCCTCGAATTGGCAGTGTAGGGTATCAACAATCTCCTCAAAATTCTTGTCCATCGGTTCGGCTGGAGTGATTAAGTTGCGTAACAGCTTGTATGTTTCTGCGCCCATTAGATCCAGAAGCACTGAAGCTTTTTTTTCATCTTCTATTCCATTTGCGGTGCAAAACACCTCCACTCTTTCTACATATGTGGTCCAATCCTCTATCTTGTTATCAAAAACATCAATATTGCCAAAGTTAGGCTCTGTTTCATTATCAAAAGCATCAATATTGCCAGACTTAGGCATTTCAAAAAAAAGATATGGCGCTTCCCGCGCTTTTTTTTTCTGTATCAACGATATGGCGCTTCCTGCGCTTTCCCGCCGCTGCTACCGATAACAACGCTGTTTTACTGTGGTTTCCGTTTATTCACTGTTGGAGACTCGTTCCCGACGGAGGTCTAAACGCTGACCTGCTTGCCGCGCCGGCCGTCTCCCGAGTGCACCCTCCCAGTCCGTTATTGCTTGCCTCCGATTTCGCTGCCTGTCTCAGCTGTAGAGCCCGCCGCTGGAGCCCCAGTCTGACGCCCAGGAAGGATTAGCGCAGTACCTGCCACCAGCTTGGCCAGCTGGTGAAACCACAGTTTCTATTACTTCCTTGAGTCTTCTGGACGCTGGAGGAATCGATGTCCTTGAGGTGCTGCCGAATTGCAGGTAAGTCCGTTTCCACTTCGTCGCCACTGTAGTGTCCGTGTGTAGATAAAGACACTGAAGACAGGAGTTGGTTCATAGGTATTTACTAAGCAAGTCTGGGGGGGGGGGTTCTAAAGGATATACACAATACACAGGCTTATATAGCCCAAGTGGCAATTACCGGCATTACGCACACCTGGGGCTCTTAAAGGCACATACACCACAATTGCTCTTAAAGGCACATACACCACACTCAGGGAGCGGGTTCATGAACCCCGGGGGGACGCGGGCCGCTCACACCCCGAGCTCAGGGAGCGGGTTCATGAACCCCGGGGGGACGCGGGCTGCTCACACCCCGAGCTCAGGGAGCGGGTTCATGAACCCTGGGGGGACGCGGGCCGCTCACACCCCGAGCTCAGGGAGCGGGTTCATGAACCCCGGGTGGGGGACGCGGGCCGCTCACACCCCGAGTGCGGCCATAGGCCCCATTATTAAAACACTTAACATTATCCGTTTCACAAACACCCGGTGCGGGCCTCAGGCCCCGAATAACAGCATCCGGGCCGGGCGTTTGCCCCGAGCGGGGCGGCAGCTGCGGGGCTTTCTCCCGGTGACAGGCCCGGGTTAACGGCCGCCATCTTGAGAGTCTCAGGGGGCAGCAGGGCGCATGCGCGGCCCCCTTGGCCAGGCACCAGGAGGAGAGAATCTTGTCAATTTCTATCCGGGACTCACAGTGATGGCTTTTGCAAACTCCTTTGACAGGCTGTGAGAAGGGCAGCATTTACACACCGCAAACTCACACCAAACATCACATCAAGATCTGACAGAGTCACTCCATTCATCAGGACCCAAATATCATCGGCCTTTGAATGTGGAAGGAGAAATGTTTGTCTCTTCTGTGTGTGGGAAAAGATTTCAAACATCAGTGTGACTGGAAAAGCACTGAGACACACACACCCGAGTGAGAGTGTTCCAGTGCACTGACTGTGGAAAGAGCTTTAACCAGTTACACAGCCTGAAAAAACATCGCACCGTTCACAGCGGGGAGAAACCGTACACGTGTTCTGTGTGTGGATGAGGCTTCAACTGATTGTCCAGCCTGGAGAGACACAAGGACACCCGCACAACGGAGAAACCGTGGAAATGTGGGGACTGTGGGAAAAGATTCAATTACCTGTCTGAGCTGAAAAATCATCAGCGAGTTCACACTGGGGAGAGGGCGTTCACCTGCTCCGCATGTGGGAAGGGATTCACTCACTCATCCATTCCCCAGACACATCAGCGAGTTCACACTGACGAGAGACCATTCGGCAGCACTCACTGTGAGAAGAGATTCAAGCAGTCATCCAACCTCATTCTACACCATTAAGTTCACACTGGGGAGAGGCTGTTCATCTACACCGTGTGTGTGGAGGGATTCACTTGGTCATCCCACCTGCTGACACACCAGGAAGTTCACACCGGGGAGAGGCCATTCTCCTGCTCTCTGTGTGGGAAGGGATTCACTCGTTTATCTGAGCTTCTAACACACCAGCGAATTCACACTGGGGAGATGCCATTCATCTGCTCCGTGTATGAGAAGGGATTCACTCGATTATCTGGCCTTTGGGCACACCAGCGAGTTCACACTTGGGAGACGCCGTTCACCTGCTCCGTGTGTGAGAAGGGATTTAATCGTTCATCCAACCTGCTGACACACCAGCGAGTTCACATGTGACTGCAGGGGCTGGATTCTGCTGTTAATCACATCCAGGACTGAACCATATTACAAGTATGTAAAAAAAAAGACTAGTGAAGACAAATATAGGTCCCTTACAGTCAGAAATGGGAGAATTTATAATGGGGAACAAGGAAATGGCTGAGCAATTAAACAAATACAGTACTTTGGTTCTGTTTTCACGGAAGAGGACACAAATAACTTCCCAGAACTGCTAGGGAACCAAAGGTCTAGTGAGAAGGAGGAATTAAAGGAAATTAGTATTAGTAAAAAAATAGTGCTGGAGAAATTAATGGGACTGAAAGCCGATAAATCCCCAGAGCCTGATAATCTGCATCCCAGAGTACTAAAAGAGGTAGCCATGGAAATAGTGGATGCATTGGTTGTCATCTTCCAAAATTTTATAGATTATGGAACAGTTCCTGCAGATTGGAGGGTGGCAAATGTAACCCCGCTATTTAAAAAAGGAGGGAGAGAGAAAACGGGGAACTACAGACCGGTTAGCCTAACATCAGTAGTAGGGAAAATGCGAGACTTGATTATAAAGGATGTGATAACAGGACACTTAGAAAATATCAGTGGGATTAGACAGAGTCAACCTGGATTTATGAAAGGGAAATCATGTTTGACAAACCTACTGGAGTTTTTTGAGGATGTAACTGGTAGAATAGATAAGGGAGAACCAGTGGATGTGGTGTATTTGGATTTTCAGAAGGCTTTTGATAAAGTCCCACATAAGAGGTCAGTGTGCAAAATTAAAGCTCATGGGATTGGGGGTAATATACTGGCATGGATTGAAAATTGGTTAACAGACAGGAAACAGAGAGTAGGAATAAATGGGTCTTTTTTGGGGTGGCAGGCGGTGACTAGTGGGATACCGCAGGGATCAGTGCTTGGGCCCCAGCTATTCACAATATATATCAATGATTAGGATGAGAGAACCAAATATAATATTTCCAAGTTTGCTGACGACACGAAACTAGGTGGGATTGTGAGTTGTAAGGAGGATGCAAAGAGGCTTCAAGGCGATTTAGACAAGTTGAGTGAGTGGGCAGATGCAGTATAACATGGATAAATGTGAAGTTACCCACTTCGGTAGAAAAAGCAAAGGCAGAGTATTATTTAAATGGTGATAGATTGGGAAATGTTGATGTACAAAGGGACCTGGGTGTACTTGTACACCAGTCACCGAAAGCAAACATGCAAGTGCAGCAAGCAGTTAGTAAGGCAAATGGTATGTTGGCCTTCATTGCAAGAGGATTTGCGTACAGGAGCAAGGATGTCTTACTACAGTTATACAGGGCCTTGGTGAGACCACACCTGGAGTACTGTGTGCAGTTTTGGTCTCCTTACCTAAGAAAGGATGTACTTGCCATAGAGGGAGTGCAGCGAAGGTTCACCAGACTGATTCCTGGGATGGCAGGACTGTCGTATGAGGAGAGATTGGGTCGACTTGGCCTGTATTCACTAGAGTTTAGAAGAATGAGAGGGGATCTCATTGAAATGCATAAAAGTCTGACGGGGCTAAACAGACTGGAGGCAGGGAGGATGTTTCCCCTGGCTGGGGGTCTAGAACGAGGGGTCACAGTCTCAGGATACGGGGTAGGGCATTGAGGACTGAGATGGGGAGAAATTTCTTCACTCAGAGGGTGGTGAACCTGTGGAATTCTCTACCACAGAAGGCTGTGGAGGCCAAGTCACTGAATATATTTAAGAAGGAGATAGATAGATTTCGAGCCACAAAAGGCATCAAGGGGTATGGGGAGAGAGCAGGAATATGGTATTGAGATAGAGGATCAGCCATGATCATACTGAATGGCAGAGCAGGCTCGAAGGGCCGAACGGCCGACTCCTGCTCCTATTTTTCTATGTTTTTATGTTCATTCTGACAGTTGGGGTTTGTTTCTGCTGATATTAATAACCCTATAACTGGGCTGGAGTTTAATACTCTGGATATATAGCTGATTGACATGTCGGGGCTGCAGTGTTCATTTAAGAACCGCTGTCTGATCTTTCTCCTTAATTTCTGATGAGTGTCCCTGAATTATTTTACAATAAAATTATGAACTTTTACTTCAATCCTAAATTGATCTTTGGTACAAAATCTACAATTCAGCATCTGAAAGGTTCCGCTGATTAACATCTCCAATTAGAAAGCGCTGATTAATCCTCGCTGACAATTCTTACTGACTTGCACATTACACACTGTGGCACCTCCATTATCCACCAGAAAGAAGGGGAATGGGAATTGGTGGAGAATCGAGAGACCCAAATGTTGCCCCTCCCGTCTGGTACAGCAATCCCCTCGGCACGGGAATGGAGACAAGTCCAGTTATAGTGATGGGATGAGTTAAAGGTGTTTACTCAGACGGGCGGAAGGTGGGAAGTGGTGTTCCACGGGGATCGGTGCTGGGACCACTGTTGTTCACCATTTACATGAATGATTTGGACTTGGGAATCAGGAGTACAATTTCAAAATTTGCTGATGACACTAAATTGGGGGGTGTAGTTAATACTGAGGAAGACTGCGATAGCATCCTTGTAGAATTATTCAGTTGTGTTCAGTAAATAGCAGCATCTTTTTATTTGCTTTGACTGATCACATCACTATATAGTTACATGAAAAACAGAAATCATTAACAGCACCCAATTTCAGAATCTAACATTTCAAAAATTGTAATGGATATGGGTGAGATATTAGGACTAATACAATAGCAAAATACTGCGGATGCTGGAAATCTGAAATAACAACAGAAAATGCTGGGAACACTCAGCAGGTCAGGCAGCATCGAGGAGAGAGAAACAGAGTTAACGTTTTGAGTCGGAGACCCTTTGTCAGAACTGAAAAAGGTCAGAGAAGAGAGATTTTTAAGCAGGGGCGGGGAGGAGGGGAGGAAAGAAGAAAGGGAAGGTCTGTGATAGGATGGAAGAACAAAGGGAAGGTCTGTGATAGGATGGAAGAACAAAGGGAAGGTCTGTGATAGGATGGAAGAACAAAGGGAAGGTCTGTGATAGGATGGAAGGCCGGAGAGATTGACTGACAAAAGGGAGGATGGTGCGAGGCAGAAGGAGAGGTAATGGGACAAGTTAAGAAACAAAAGATGACTCTAGATGAGGTGTGAATGATGATGGCATCATCCTTAGCAGCTACCATGAGAAAAGGAGAAAAAAATATATGTAAAGAAATGCAGGGGCCGAGGCTCTAGTCTGAAATTGTTGAACTCGATGTTGAGTCCAGCAGGCTGTAAAGTGTCTAATCGAAAGATGAGGTGCTGTTCCTCGAGCTTCCGTTGAGCTTCGTTGGAACAGTGTAAGAGGCCGAGGTCAGAGAGGTCAGAGTGGGAGTGACAGGAAGAATTAAAGTGACAGGTGACCGGAAGCTCGGGGTCACGCTTGCGGCCTGAATGCAGGTGTTCTGCAAAGCGGTCACCCAATCTACGTTTGGTCTCCCCAATGTAGAGGAGACCACATCGTGAGCAGCGAATACAGTATACTAGATTGCAAGAAGTACAAGTAAATCGCTGTTTCACCTGGAAGGGGTGTTTGAGGCCCCGGACTGTGGGAAGGGGGGAGGTAAAAGGGCAGGTGTTGCATCTCCTGTGCTTGCATGGGAAGGTGCCAGGGGAAGGGGTGTTGGAGGTGATTGCAGAGTGGACCAGGGTGTTGCGGAGGGAGCGGTCCCTTCGGAATGCTGAAAGGGGGTGGAGAGGAAGATGTGTTTGGTGGTGGGATCACGTTGGAGGTGGCGGAAATGGTGGAGGATGATCCGTTGAATGTGGAGGCTGGTGGGGTGAAAGGTGAGGACAAGGGGAACCCTATCGTGGTTCCGGGAGGGAGGGGAAGGGGTGAGAGCAGAAGTGCAGGAAATGGAACAGACACGGTCGAGGGCCATGTCAACCACATTAGAGGGGAATCCTCGGTTGAGGAAAAAGGAAGACATACCGGAAGCACTAGTATGGTATCATCAGAACAGATGCGGCGGAGATGGAGAAACTGGGAGAATGGAATAGAGCCCTTACAGGAAGCGGGGTGGGAGGAAGTGTAGTCCCGGCTGTGGGAGTCAGTGGGCTTATAGTGGATGTTGGTCGATTCCTCCCACTCCCTGGTTTTGACCTCTCTGCTAAGGGGAATAGGCCCTTCCTATCCACGCTATCTAGGCCCCTCATAATTTTATACACTTCAATTAAGTCTCCCTTCAGCCTCCTCTGTTCCAAAGAAAACAACCCCAGCCTATCCAATCTTTCCTCATAGCTAAAATTCCCCAGTCCTGGCAACATCCTTGTGAATCTCCTCTGTACCCTCTCTAGTGCGATCACATCTTCGTGTAATGTGACCAGAACTGCACACAGTACTCTAGCTGTGTCCTAACTAGTGTTGTATACAGTTTTAGCATAACCTCGCTGCTCTTTTGGGACATACAATGACAGGAAGGAAACCTTCCTCCACAAAGCGGTGCAGATAATTTAATCAGTGATGCTGCACCATATTTTGTGCATAAAGTCACACTTGCTTTTTTTTAACGGGAACAGGTGCATTAAAGAGTTCAATGATCATGTTAACACCAAAAGCTAAAAATAAACCAAATACAGCCCTTCATGTTCACTGACACAACATAAACAGCCTTGTAAAGTGGCTGGAAACTAAACCCGAGGTTATGAGGATTTCAAACAGCAAGCTGTGAGAGTGACTGGCAATGATGTGACAACATGGGAATTTTGGCTACAGATATCGTGGCCCTGTGGGAGACTAATAACCAAATGTAATGTTGCTAGAAGGAGGAGTGAACACCCACAGGACCACTGACTACTGGCGACCGAACAAGGTAAATTCTATTTTTACTACATGGGATTCTGGGAATGTTACCAGATTTTTGGAGGCTGAATTCTGCAATTCATCCATTTTTCTCCTGTGAAAGCCATAAAATCGTTTGCTATAATATAATTTATATATATAAAAGGATCGTGGTGTCTGTCTGTCTGTCCGGGCATCACTCAAAAGTTATAGAGTGCACCTACACATATGTTATATCAAAAGAAAGCTTATGATTAGGGGAGTGTCCTAGGCATATTTACTTTTTAAAAAACATTCAAAAAACGTACAAAATCCGCTAATTAGCAGTTGACCAATCAGGGGAGTGTCATAGGCGTATTTACTTTTAAAAAACGTTCAAAAAACGTACAAAATAGCGGTTGACCAATCCTACCGCTCACTAGCGTTGAGTGACGTGATGGTTGACCAATCATTCAGGGGAAGCGCGGTGCATCACGGGGGTGTTTCAGGCGTCCCGAGAGCAAGATAAACTGCCTACCCCTTCCCCGTGGTTTCAACCGCACGTCCCTAGAGCCCGGGGGAGAGGGAAGCGAGCAGGTGAGCGCGAGAGAAACTGCCTACCCCTTCCCCGCAGTTCGGTCCGAGAGGAAGATAAACTGCCTACCCCTTCCCCGCAGTTCGGTCCGAGAGGAAGATAAACTGCCTACCCCTTCCCCGCGGTTTCAACCGCGCATCCCGAGAGCCCGGGGGAGAGGGAAGTGAGCAGGTGAGCGCGAGAGAAACTGCCTACCCCTTCCCCGTGGTTCGGTCCGAGAGCAAGATAAACTGCCTACCCCTTCCCCGCGGTTTCAACCGCGCATCCCGAGAGCCCGGGGGAGAGGGAAGCGAGCAGGTGAGCGCGAGAGAAACTGCCTACCCCTTCCCCGCAGTTCGGTCCGAGAGCAAGATAAACTGCCTACCCCTTCCCCGCGGTTTCAACCGCGCATCCCGAGAGCCCGGGGGAGAGGGAAGCGAGCAGGTGAGCGCGAGAGAAACTGCCTACCCCTTCCCCGTGGTTCGGTCCGAGAGGAAGATAAACTGCCTACCCCTTCCCCGTGGTTCGGTCCGAGAGCAAGATAAACTGCCTACCCCTTCCCCGTGGTTCGGTCCGAGAGCAAGATAAACTGCCTACCCCTTCCCCGTGGTTCGGTCCGAGAGCAATGCGAAAAATTCAACACATCAAGAAACATATTATTCAACAAGCTAAGCCAAACAACCCCAGATTTCAAGGAATTGGATGACCTGTCAAAATTGAGATTAGTCCTGGGAGAAGGAGACAGACCATACCTTGGGGCCAAATATGTAACAACATGTCACAACCTGAGGACTGTTTAAAATTAAGACTGTTTAAAATTAATATTGAACGTACCAAATGAAGTACAAAGACTGTTTAAAATTAATATTGTTTAAAAGTAATATTGTATGTACCCAACAAATGTCAAATCGATTGACACCTACAGAATGTTGGAAAACTGTACCTTTTTGCTATGTAAGCTTTGGCAATATGGTTCTCTGTAAACTTTCATGCCAATAAAGCATTTGAATTGGAATTGGAATTGGATAAACTGCCTACCCCTTCCCCGCGGTTTCAACCGTGCGTCCCGAGTGATACTTGAATGTTTCATATTTAAAATTAGATGTGATTAAGTTAGTGAAGAGACAAGAATAAGCTTGCATTTATATAGTATCTTTCATAATCTTTACAATTAATTTAGCAGGCTTGTTTTTTTTTAGTTTTCAGTATTAAATGCAATCCTTTCCCCTCGTCATTTACTAACAATTTGTAATAAAGTTTGCCCTGACTTAAAAAGAAATGTCTATACATCAGTGCAAAAACATGCAGATACACTGCTGTAAGATACAATTATGTAAAATAAGCCAACCACTGGGATGCATGCAGAAAAGTTAGTTTATAAAACTTAAGGTCAGCTCTCCTGTTAAACTCTCGATGAACCTATTTGTCATAGATGTGAATTAACTTGACAAATCATTTACAATTGAAGATTTTTTCCTCATTAAACTGGTGATTGAGATGTTAAGGGAATCAAGGGATCTGAGGATCAGGCAGGAAAGTAGAGTTGATATCGATCAGCCACGATCTTATTGAACGATGGAGCAGGCTTAAGTGGCTGTACAGCTCACTCCTGCTCTTATTTCTTATGTTCTTATAAAATTTAAATATAATCTTAAATCAGGAAGGAAAATGGTCAGATTGTATTTCAAAACATATCTTTACTCTGACAAGACACTCATTTCAGTCTTCATATATATCTCTTATTTATAAATAATCCGCTTAATAGGGTCTGAAATTCTGGTTGCTACGAGACTGTGTGTATCAAAATTATTTTTTGCGGGTAATTTTGGCTTTGGGCGATAGTGTAAAACGGGTGTTTTTGTCTTCCTCTCTTCTCTATCTCCTTCCCCCTCTCTCCTTCCCTCTCTCTCTCTCTCTCCTTCCCTCTCTCTCTCTCTCTTCTTCCCTCTCTCTCTCTCTCCTTCCCTCTCTCTCTCTCTCCTTCCCTCTCTCTCTCTCTCTCTCTCCTTCCCTCTCTCTCTCTCTCCTTCCCTTTTTCTCTCTCCTTCCCTCTCTCTCTGTCTCTCTCTCCTCCCCTCGCTCTCTCTGTCTCTCTCTGCTTCCCTCTCTCTCTCTCTGTCTCTCTCTCCTTCCCTCTCTCTCTCACTGTCTCTCTCTCCTTCCCTGTCTCTCTCTCTCTGCTTCCCTCTCTCTCTCTGTCTCTCTCTCCTTCCCTCTCTCTCTCTCCTTCCCTCTCTCTCTCTCTCTCTCTCCTTCCCTCTCTCTCTCTCCTTCCCTCTCTCTCTCTCCTTCCCTCTCTCTCTCCTTCCCTCTCTCTCTCCTTCCCTCTCTCTCTCTCTGTCCTTCTCTCTCTCTCCTTCCCTCTCTCTCTCTCTCTCCTTCCCCCTCTCTCTCTCTCCTTCCCTCTCTCTCTCTCCTTCCCTCTCTCTCTCTCTCCTTCCCTCTCTCTCTCTCCTTCCCCCTCTCTCTCTCTCCTACCCTCTCTCTCTCTGTCTCTCTCTGCTTCCCTCTCTCTCTCTGTCTCTCTCTCCTTCCCTCTCTCCCTCTCTGTCTCTCTCTCCTTCCCTCTCTCTCTCTCTCTCCTTCCCCCTCTCTCTCTCTCCTTCCCTCTCTCTCTCTCCTTCCCTCTCTCTCTCTCCTTCCCTCTCTCTCTCTGCTTCCCTCTCTCTCTCTGGCTCTCTCTCCTTCCCTCTCTCCCTCTCTGTCTCTCTCTCCTTCCCTCTCTCTCTCTCTCCGTCCCTCTCTCTCTCTCCTTCTCTCTCTCTCCTTCCCTCTCTCTCTCTCCTTCCCTCTCTCTCTCTTTCCCGCTCTCTCTCTCCTTCCCTCTCTCTCCCTGTCTCTCTCTCCTTCCCTCTCTCTCTCTGTCTCTCTCTGCTTCCCCTCTCTTTCTGTCTCTCTCTCCTTCCCTCTCTCGCTCCCTGTCTCTCTCTCCTTCCTTCCCTCTCTCTCTCTCTGCTTCCCCCTCTCTATCTGTCTCTCTCTCCTTCCCCCTCTCTCTCTCTCTCCTTCCCTCTCTCTCCCTCTCCTTCCCTCTCTCTCTCCTTCCTCTCTCTCTCTCTCCTTCCCTCTCTCTCTCCTTCCTCTCTCTCTCTCCTTCCCTCTCTCTCTCCTTCCCTCTCTCCTTCCCCCTCTCTCTCTCCTTCTCTCTCTCTCCTTCCCCCTCTCTCTCTCCTTCCCTCTCTCTCTCTCTCTCCTTCCCTCTCTCTCTCCTTCCCTCTCTCTCTCTCCCCTTCCCCCTCTCTCTCTCCTTCCTCCCTCTCTCTCTCTCCTTCCCTCTCTCTCTCCTTCCCTCTCTCTCCTTCCCGCTCTCTCTCTCCTTCCCCCTCTCTCTCTCCTTCTCTCTCTCTCCTTCCCTCTCTCTCTCTCTCCTTCCCTCTCTCTCTCTCTCTCCTTCCCTCTCTCTCCTTCCCCCTCTCTCTCTCTCCCCTTCCCCCCCTCTCTCTCTCCTTCCCCCCTCTCTCTCCCCTTCCCCCCTCTCTCTCTCCTTCCCCCCCCTCTCTCTCTCTCCTTCCCCCTCTCTCTCTCTCTCTCATTAATGTCAATGATAACTGTAAAGTCTGTGGGTTGTATAGCGAAGTAATACACAGACTACAAGAGTAACTTTAACAGGACTTTACTATTCGAAGGTCAGGGCGAATCTGCCCAATAAATCCTGACACCGCACTTATATACCGGTGTGGTCACCGTTGGTATTACAGTATACAGCAGCCAAGGCAAGTAGTGCCACACATAAAATAGTTCTCTTAAAGGTGAACGGTTACATACAGTAGTTCTCTTAAAGGTAGAATAGTTACATACACTACAATCCTCCCTTTTTAGCTTACAACATACTTATTCCCCATTAACATAACATCATAACATATATACAACTTTATGCAAAACAGTTCACAGATTCAGTCTCTCTGGAGGTTTCCTGACTCTATCCGGATAACGCCTCAGTGGTGTAGTAGTTTTCGGCGGGGTAGTAGGTTCTTCTGGTAAGGTCGAGTCGGACAGTGTCAGGTTCATCTGATTCCAGTATCACCAGATCGGAGGTAGGTGTTCTGGGTATCTCTGCTTCAACATTAGCAGTGTAAGGTTGTGGAGTAGGTTGGCTCTTTGTGGATGACCCTATGATCTGGTCAACATGGCGCCTTATTATGCTGTCACCAATGTCCACGGTATACAGCAGCGGCCCTAGCCTTTTTACAATAGTTCCAGGCTGCCATTTCTCGGTACGGTAGTCCCGGGCCAAAACTTGTTGACCTATCTGAAAAGATCTAGTTGGCCTTTCATTCATGCCCTGGAATTGCCGGTTCTCTACGTCCCTTCTGACGTTTGGCTTAATCAAATCCAGCCGGCATCTCAGTCTTCTATTGAAAAACATCATGGCGGGAGTTTGATTTGTGACCGCATGTGTTGCATTCCTGTACGCCAACAAGAAGTTATCTACTTTATGTTGTAAGTTGATGTTTTCATTACCCATGGCCTTTATGGCCTTCTTGAAGGTCTGGACAAACCTTTCAGCTAATCCATTGGTGGCGGGATGGTATGGGGCTGACGTGTAGTGCTTAACCCTATTGCTTTTTAAGAATTTCCTGAATTCTTCGGACACAAATTGCGGTCCATTATCAGAACAGACCTGTTCCGGCAGCCCATTCCTGGCAAACATGGTCCTTAATACTGTGATGGTTTTTTCCGTGGTGGTGGAGGACATCTTTATTACCTCCGGCCACTTGGAGTGTGCATCCACCGCTATTAGAAACATTGAGTCCATAAATGGACCAGCAAAGTCGATGTGTACCCTTTGCCAAGGAGATGAGGGCCACTCCCATGGATGCAGAGGAGCTTGTGGTGGCGCGTTTTGGACCTTCTGGCATCCTAGACAGCTCTTGGTTATTTCTTCGATGTCTCCATCAATACCTGGCCACCACACAAACGCTCTTGCTAGGTTCTTCATTTTCACTCCACCCAGATGCCCCTCGTGAAGCTCCTTTAGCACCTTATGCTGAAGTTTGGGTGGAATCACCACTCTCGATCCACACATCAAGGTTCCTCGGCACACTGACAGCTGTTCTTTTCTTTGCGTTGGTTCGCCATGTGCTGGCCATCCCTCCACTGTTAAATCGTAGACTCGTGAGAGAGTCGGGTCATTCCTTGTTTTATTCTCGATCATCGAATTTGTCACTGGTAGACATTCTACTATGGACGAGTGGAACATCTCTACCGGTTCCACTGCAGCTGCCTCTTCAACTACCGGCAACGGTAGGCGCGATAACCCATCAGCATTTCCATGCTGTTTGGAGCTTTTGTATTCGATGTCATATTGGTGTGCCCCAAGTAACACAGACCACCTCTGTAACCTTTGCGCTGTCATAGTGGAAACGGCCTTGTTAGGGTTGAATATGGACACCAACGGCTGTTGGTCTGTCAGTAATGTGAACTTCTTGCCCTGCAGGTAATGATTGAATTTCTTTACTCCCCACACAAGGCTGAGGGCCTCCCTATCTATCTGGGCGTAATTTCGCTCAGCGGAGGTCAATGATCGGGACGCAAATGCGACTGGCCTTTCCGAGCCATTTGGGAACCTGTGTGAAAGTACTGCTCCAATTCCATAAGGGGAAGCATCACAAGCTAGCCGAAGAGGTAACGTTGGGTTGAAATGAGCCAACACTTCCTCAGAGGTAATCAATGCCTTGCTTCTGCGAAAGGCCTTTTTACAGTCCTCGCTCCACTTCCATGGCAATTCTTTCCGCAACAGAGTATTCAGCGGATGCAGCACCGTGGATAGATTTGGCAGGAACTTGTGATAATAATTAATCAACCCCAGAAACGATCTCAACTGTGATACGTTTCCCGGAGCGGGGGCCTTCACGACAGCTTCTATTTGGTCAGGCGACTTGTGTAGCCCCTCTTGGTCAATGACATGACCGCAGTACGAGATCCGTTTCTGGAAGAACTCACATTTCTGGCGATTAATTCGAAGGCCATATTCCTTCAACCTGGTGAGCACCCGTTTCAAATTTGTGAGGTGTTCCTCTTCGTCTTCTCCCGTAATCAGGATATCGTCCAAGTAACACTGCGTGCTTGGAATACCTTGTAAGACCTGCTCCATTGCCCTCTGCCAAATTGCTGGAGCCGAAGCTACTCCAAAAACCAGTCTATTATAACGATACAAGCCTCTGTGCGTGTTGATTGTGAGATACTGGCGCGACTCTTCCTCGACTTCCATTTGTAAGTATGCTTGTGCCAGGTCTATCTTGGTGAAGTGTTGCCCGCCAGACAATGAAGCAAAGATATCCTCAATCCGCGGAAGCGGGTATTGTACCGTGTGAAGCACCGGATTAACTGTGATCTTGAAGTCTCCGCAGATGCGGACCTTTCCCAGTCCCCCTGGCTTGTTACTTGATGAAGACTTCATGACGGGAACAATGGGCATGGCCCACTCACTCCAGTCCACCTTAGACAGTACCCCTGAACATTCAAGCTCTTCCAGTTCTGCCTCCACAGCAGGTCGTATCGCGTAAGGTACCGATCTGGCTTTGAAAAATTTTGGGCTTGCATGTTCTGCAATCTTGATTTTTGCTTTAATTCCTCTCAGTGTTCCCAGTCCTTGCTGGAATATCTCTTTAGCTTCGTCCAATATTCTGGACAACCGTTCAGGTTTGACATCTTCCTTTCCGGAATCTACCGTCATTGTGTTTAGTGAATGCCAGTCTATCTTTATTTTCCTGATCCACTCCCGTCCCAGAAGTGGTGGACCTCCCTTGGGCAGCACATACATGTCCATCCCTTGGTGATCTTTGTCCTTGTATCTCACCTTGACTTTTATCTTTCCGATGGGGTATACTTTGTGCCCCGTGTATGTCTGCAATACCATCTCCGTCTCCCGTAGGGGAATATGTTTGAATAACTTTTTGTAATCATGCTTATTCATGACCGTCAGCGCCGATCCGGTGTCCACTTCCATCTTCACTTGGACTTTTGCAATCTGTAGTGTGATCCAGATAGTTTGTCGGTCAGCTTCTTTACTCACATTGTGAATCCTCAGACTACCCAGTTCCTTGCTGTTGGAGTCTGCGTCTGAATTCTGTTTATCTGGACTCGTCCCAGTCACCTCATGTACCTTTCTGTACTTCTTCTGCGGTGACTTATTATTGCTGGTCTTCTTTCCTGCCCGGCATACCTTAGCTATGTGGCCAAGCTTGCCACATTTCCTACATTCCTGGTTTTTAACCCAGCATTGGTTCTGGTCGTGTGTTGTCTTCCCACAACGATAACATTTCGTTGTACTCGAAGTCATTTGATCCACTCTGAGTACCGCTGTCTTCCGCTGCATTTCCGCCGTGCCTCTCGCTGCGGCTTCGTGCGATGCCGCAATAAGGACAGCCTTATCAAGTGTAAGATCGTTCTCTTCGAGCAGTCGTTTTTGTGTTCCTTCCTTCGACATCCCGCACACGAACTTGTCTCTCAGTGCCTCTGGCAGATTTACCCCAAACTGGCAGTATCTTGCTAGCCTCCGCAGTTCAACCAGGTACTCCGCGTTGCTTTCCTCTTTTCGTTGCGTTCTCACGTAAAATTTAGATCGTTCCGCTAACATCAGCGGTGCGGGGTTAAAATGATCCTTCAGGACAGCAACAATATTAGCGAAAGACTGATCTGCCGGTTTAGCTGGTGATAGAAGATGCTTCAATAACCCGTATGTTCTCGCACCCATTAAGTTTAGTAAGGTTAGAGCTTTTTCATAATTTGCTAACTTATTGGCCGTACAATATATCTCGATGCGTTCTACATACATGGGCCAATCTTCCACCTCGGCATCGAACCCGTTGATGTTACTACGCTTAGGCATCTTCACCTCTTCCTGAGAAACAACAACAATATTCTTTAACTTTTTCTTTTTTCTTTTTCCAAGATGGCGGTTTCCCGCGCTTATCTTCTTTCCCCGCCCACTTTCAAAATGGCGGTTCCCGCTTCTGTCTTCTCCCCCGCCTACTGGCGGCTTCCCGCGTTTCTTCCCCTGGCGGGAGGGGTAAGCTTTCCCTCGGGCGACGGCCGCTGGCTTTCGCGGTTCGCAGCCTGTGCGTCGGCTTCAGCGCGTTCCCTTCTCTCGGCAGGGCAACCGGCGCCGGGTACAACCCGTTGGCGGCGAACAGTTTCAGCCGCTGGGCTGGTTCTCGCTCGGCCTTCCTTGCTCGGGCTCTGTCTCTCCCGCTCGCTCGGGCTCCCAATCACGCCTCCCAGCCCTCTCGCAGTCCGGTGCTTCCCTCCCCGGCTGCGGCTGATTTCTCCGCGGTTTATTTATTTTATCTCTTCCCGCGCCCTACGATCCCGGTCGCCGCTTTTCGTGGCCCCGGTCGCTGCCGGCCTTTTTCGCCGGTCGCGGTCTAGCTGTCTCTCGATGCCGTTGCGTCTCCCAGCCCGCTTGTACCGCGGCTTCCGTGCTCCACGCTGCCCCCGTCTCAGCGCCTCTGGGCCCGACTTCTGTCCGGCTCCTTTCCCCCCCGACCGTGGTCGAGTTCACCGCCCTTCTCCTTCGTTGATTTTATTTATTTTCCCTTTACTCACAGTCACCATGGCCGACTTGCTTCTCGTGCTGCTCGGCTCAAGCACCACCGTGGCAGAAGGGGCAATCTGTGCCTGTTGCTGATGGAAGGCTTCATGTCTGAAGTCTTCCTTCTTTCTTGCTGTGCAGACTCGAGTTTTCTCTCAGCAGAACGACGAGGGCGGTTGCCTCTTCTCGACGCTTCGTTAACTGCTTCGGACGTATTGCTGCACGCAGGGTAAGATCGAACTCGTCGCCACTGTAAAGTCTGTGGGTTGTATAGCGAAGTAATACACAGACTACAAGAGTAACTTTAACAGGGCTTTACTATTCGAAGGTCAGGGCGAATCTGCCCAATAAATCCTGACACCGCACTTATATACCGGTGTGGTCACTGTTGGTATTACAGTATACAGCAGCCAAGGCAAGTAGTGCCACACATAAAATAGTTCTCTTAAAGGTGGACGGTTACATACAGTAGTTCTCTTAAAGGTAGAATAGTTACATACACTACAATAACATTGCAAAATTATAATTCTGCTTGCTACCTCCAAATTCACAGAGAAGGAAATCTGTAAAACCTGGAGTATATGGCTACTGGCGATCCCCATTAACAAAAAACAAAGTTAAGGAACCACCTCCTGGGTGCTTAGCAAGAGTTCTTCAATCCCAACAGTTTTATAAACAGTTTTATAAACATGTCAGAGGGTTCTTCAGTTCCCTCCCTCTCTCTCTTTCCCTTTCTCTCTCTCTCTCCTTCCCACACAGACAGACAGACAGACTCATTTATATATATAAAAATGTTTTCTCTTTTTTCATAACAGCATGCCGTCAAGAAAACGTGGCAGACTTGCACGCAGCACTTCTGATGCATACCGAAAAAAGGCTCGGAGAGCTGCTGCAACTGAGGAGCTGAGACAGGCTCGCCTTCAAGCTAACCAGGACAGAAATGCTGCTGCTAGATCAACTGAGACTCCTGAACAATCTCCTTCCCTCTCTCTCTCTCTCCTTCCCCCTCTCTCTCTCCTTCCCCCTCTCGCTCTCTCTTTCCATCTCTCTCTCTCTCTCCTTCCCACACAGAGAGGCAGACTCATTTTTATATATATAAAAATTATTTTTTCTTTTTTCATAACAGCATACCCTCAAGAAACATAGCAGACTTGGAAGCTGCTGACCAGGCGAGACATACCCAAGCCAGAGCCTCAGAGACTCCTGACCAGACTCAGGCACGTCTATCTCTATCTCCTTCCCTCACTCTCTCCTTCCCTCTCTCTCTCTCTGTCTCTCTCTCCTTCCCTCTCTCTCTCTCACCTTCCCTCTCTTTCTCTCCTTCCCTCTCTCTCTCTCTCCTTCCCTCTCTCTCTCTCTCTCTTTCCATCTCTCTCTCTTTCTCTCCTTCCTTCTCTCTCTCTCTCTCCGTCCCCCTCTCTCTCCTTCTCTCTCTCTCACTCCTTCTCTCTCTCTCTCTCTCTCTCTCCTTCCCCCTCTCTCTCCTTCCCCCTCTCTCTCTCTTCTTCCCCCTCTCTCTCTCTCCTTCACCCTCTCTCTCTATCCTTCCCCCCATCTCTCCTTCCCCCTCTCTCTCTCTCCTTCACCCTCTCTCTCTATCCTTCCCCCTATCTCTCCTTCCCCCTCTCTCTCTCTCCTTCCCACACAGACAGACAGACAGACAGACTCATTTATATATATATAAAATTATTTTTTCTTTTTTCATAACAGCATGCCCTCAAGAAAACGTACCAGACTTGGACGCTGCTCTTCTGATGCATACCAAAAAAAGGCTCGGAGAGCCTCACAGACTCCTGACCAGACTCAGGCACGTCAAGCTGCTGACCAAGGGAGACATGCCCAAGCCAGAGCCGCAGAGACTCCTGACTAGACTCAGTCACGTCAAGCTGTTGACCAGGCGAGACATACCCACGACAGAGCCTCAGAGACCCCTGACCAGACTCAAGCACGTCAAGCTGTTGACCAGGCGAGACATACCCACGACAGAGCCTCAGAGACTCCTGACCAGACTCAGGCACGTCAAGCTGTTGACCAGGCGTGACATACCCAAGCCAGAGCCTCAGAGACCCCTGACCAGACTCAAGCACGTCAAGCTGTTGACCAGGCGAGACATACCCACGACAGAGCCTCAGAGACCCCTGACCAGACTCAGGCACGTCACCAGGCCACCAATAGACGCAGGGCCATTGCCAGAGCTGACATTTGGAGTCATTGGTTCGGAGCAGCCTTCTCCTATAGACCCACCATTAATTATGAAGCCGACCCCACAGTCATCATTGGCAAGATGACCATTATTTGCCCTCACTGTGGCGCTCTGAAGTGGGAAGGGGAAATTGATGGGATTTGCTGCAATGGAGGAAAGGTTAAACTTCCAACACTAACAACTCCACCTGAACCCCTACACTCACTTCTGTTCGGCCGAAAACCAGCTTCAACACATTTCCTCACTCACATCAGAAAGTACAACAACTGCTTTGCAATGACCTCTTTCGGTGCAAACAGAGTGCGTGAATCAGGATTTTGCCCAACTTTTAAAGTTCATGGACAGGTGTACCATACAGCTGGCTCCCTACTTCCTCTCCGAAACGAAAGACCTCAGTTTCTCCAAATCTACTTCTTGGGTGATGACGACGAGCAAGCCAATCGCCGCAGGGAAGCTACTGTTCTCCCCACACAACAACACCAAATCAAGCTTCAAACTTTGCTTGGGTTACAGGAGATGCTTCATCAGCAAAACCCATATATAAAGAGTTTCAAAACAGCCATCGAAAAAACAACAAATGAAGACCTCAAAGTTGTCATCAAGGCTGACAAGACTCCTGCAGGTGAACATGAGCGACGCTTCAATGCTCCTACCACCAATGAAGTAGCCATTGTCATTGTGGGCCAAGAATTTGAACAACGGGACATTGTGTTGCATATGAGAGGTGGTCCACTCAAAAGAATTTCTGAGCTTCACAGGTCATATGACCCTATGCAATACCCGCTTTTGTTCTGCCATGGGGAAGATGGGTACAATGTCTACAACTAGATCCCACATGTTGACCCCAAAACTGGTGTGCCACCTACAGCCCAAAGGCAAAAGATGGTTTCTGCCATGGAATTCTATTCATACAGGCTGATGGAACGACAGACTGCTTCAAACCACCTGCTTCAGTGTGGAGGACTTCTACAGCAGTTCCTCACTGACATGTATGCAAAAATGGAAGGAGAGCGGCTTAATTGGTTCCGGCATAACCAAAATCATTTGAGAGTCACAGACTATATACACTTACGAGATGCTGTGGCCAATGATGGCAACACTGAGGACATTGGTCAACTGGTCATCCTACCATCCACCTTCGTTGGAGGTCCTAGGTACATGCATGAGCACACGCAAGATGCCATGACCTATGTCAGAAACTATGGCAGACCAGACCTCTTCATCACCATGACTTGCAATCCCCAATGGCAGGAGTTCCCACCCAAAGCTGGTACTGAAAGGCATGACCTCATAGCACGGGTCTTCAACCTCAAAGTTAAAAAACTGATAAAACTCCTGACTGTGGGCAAACATTGCTACATGTACAGCATTGAGTGGCAGAAGAGAGGACTTCCTCATGTTCATCTTTTACTGTGGCTTCAGGCAAAGATTCACCTCAATCAAGTTGATTCCTTCATCTCTGCAGAGCTACCCGATAAGGACAATAAGAACATAAGAACATAAGAAATAGGAGCAGGAGTAGGCCAATCGGCCCCTCGAGCCTGCTCCACCATTCAATAAGATCATGGCTGATCTGATCCTAACCTCAAATCTTCTATCACTCTCCATCCCACCCGAACCCATGTGATCTCCTGGGAGAGGCGAAAAACCAGATAAAAAACCCAATGGCCAATTTGGGAGAAAAAATCTGGGAAATTCCTCTCCGACCCATCTAGGCGATCGAAAATCTTCCAGGAGCTCACTCTGTCCCTATATTTTCTACAGTACTTACCTTCTGTAAAGGTGATCTCCACTCCAGCCAGGAACAGGAATAAAACCATCTCCTGAAATCTAACACAGAATTAGAACACAGTAGGAGCAGAACAAGGCCACACGGCCCCTGGGCCCGCTCCACTACCCACAGGGCCATGACCATTCCGAACCTAGACTCATGTCCAATTTCCTGCCCGCTCCCCGTAACCCTTAATTCCCTTTACTTCTAGGAAACTATCTATTTCTGTTTTAAATTTATTTAATGATGTAGCTTCCACAGCTTTCTGGGGCAGCAAATTCCACAAACCTACCACCCTCTGAGTGAAGAAGTTTCTCCTCATCTCAGTTTTGAAAGAGCAGCCCCTTATGTTAAGATTATGCCCCCTAGTTCTAGTTTCACCCATCATTGGGAACATCCTCACTGCATCCACCTGATCAAGCCCCTTCACAATCTTATATGTTTCAATAAGATCGCCTCTCATTCTTCTGAACTCCAATGAGTAGAGTCCCAATCTACTCAACCTCTCCTCATATGACCACCCCCTCATCCTCGGGATTAACCGAGTGAACCTTGATCCAATGATCCAATCCTCTTTGATGTTGTAAAAAATATGATTCATGGTCCTTGTGGGCGACCCAACCCTTCTTCTCCCTGCATGAAAAACAATGCATGTACAAAAGGGTACCCAAAGCCACTCCACGAAGAAACTCAGCATGGGGATGATGGCTATCCTTTGTACAGGAGAAGGGGCAAAGAGACTGGAGGTTTCAGCACTGAGATAAGAATGCGAACTCAAAAATCTAGCGACTCAGGTCAACCTGGTCCGTCAAATCAGACAACACAGCAGACAGACATTGGAAGTTGACAACCGTTGGAATGTTCCTTACTGTCCACTCCTATCCAGGCTCTTCAAATGTCACATCAATGTGGAGTACTGCCACTCAGTTAAGTCTATGAAATATGTGTGCAAGTACATCCATAAGGGCAGTGACCAAGCTGTCTTTGATCTTCAACTGGCTGGACAGCAGAATCAAAATGATGAGATCACCACACACCTGATGGGCTGTTACATCTGCAGCAATGAGGCAGCCTGGTGAACTTTTGGATTTGACATCCACAAGCGTTACCCCACTGTCACTAAATTGGATGTTCACTTGCAAAATGGACAGAGGGTTTTATTCCAACCAGGGAATGCCAGCCAACGTGCCGAGGAACCTCCAAAGACAAAACTTACAGCATTCTTTCAGTTGTGCCAAACGAATGACTTTGCAAAGACACTTTTGTATCATCAGGTGCCCAAGTACTACACCTGGCAGCCAAACAAGACATGGCGGGCTCGGCACCCTGGAGCAGGTCAGAAAGAAGTTCCTGGTCATCCAGGGGTGTACTCATCAGATGCACTTGGCAGAGTCTACACGGCCCATCCAAACAACACAGAGTGCTTTCACCTTCGTTTATTCCTCCATGACGTTGCTGGGCCAACATCATTTAATGACCTCAAGACTGTCACTGGCCATCTCTGTGACTCCTTTCAAGAAGCTTGCCGCAGGAGAGGACTCATTGAGGATGACATTCATTGGCATGCAACGATGACAGAAGCTGCTCTGTCTTACTCCCCCAGTAGGCTACAAAATCTCTTTGCCATTATAATTGCCCTCTGCAGCCCTTCCAACCTGATGCAGTTGTGGGAAGATCACAAAGACAGCCTCACAGAAGACATCTTACACCAACTCAGGACAGCCAACCCCACCATGGAGCTGAACTTCACTGATGCAATGTACAATCAGGTATTGATCCTTTTGGAGGACAAGACTTTGGCATTGGCTGGCAAGTCTGTGACTCAGTTGAACCTTCCATCTCCAAATAGGAATGATTCTCCAGGTCTCAGCAGAGAGGTCCTCAGGGAAACCACCTACAATGTTGAGGAACTGACCACCTTTGTCACCGCCACTGAACCTAAATTGGTTCCAGACCAGAAAGAGACATACAGGTTGGTTGTGGATATGGTGGAAAACAATGCAGGTGGCATTATCTTCCTTAATGCACCTGGTGGAACAGGGAAGACATTCCTGATCAATATTTTACTGGCCATGGTTCGCTCTAAGGGATGCATTGCACTGGCTGTTGCCTCATCAGGAATCGCTGCAACTCTTCTCCAAGGAGGTTGCACTGCCCACTCAACCTTTGCTCTCCCTCTGGATCTGACAACACAAGAACACCCAGTGTGTAACATTAGCAAAGGAACTGGTGCTGCTGAGTTGCTTCAAAAGTGTAGACTCATTGTGTGGGATGAGTGCAGAATGGCCCACAAGAGGGCACTTGAAGCACTCGACAGAACTCTTCAGGATCTGAGAGGCAACAATAGGCTGATGGGTGGCATCACCCTGTTGCTGGCAGGTGATTTCCACCAAATCCTGCCAGTTGTCCCCAGAGGAACTCCAGCAGATGAACTCAATGCATGTCTCAAGGCATCCCATCTGTGGCCAAATGTGCAAACAGTCCATTTGACCACAAACATGCGTGTTCTTTTGCATGGTGACGAGATGACAGAATCCTTTGCGCAACTTTTGCTACAGTTGGGAGAAGGAAAGTTGCCAATTGACAGCAGTGGTCAAATCACAATTCCTCCAGGCTTTGGCAGTCAAGTCAGAACAGTTGATGAGTTGATCTCAAAGGTGTATCCAGACCTCCTCAATCACTTCAAAGATCACAAGTGGCTGTGTGAACGGTCAATACTTGCACCCAGGAATGATACTGTCAACAACATCAACATGCTACTTGTGGTGTATGTAACCTGTTCCACCTTAAGAGAACTTAAGCCTGTTCCACCTTAAGAGATGTACTACTTTCTCTGGCTGCTGTATACGTAATACCGGTGGTGACCACCGGTATATAAGCACTGTGTAGTAAGATGTATTGCAGATCGTCCTGACCTCCAACCAGTAAAGACCTGTTGAACTTTAAGCTTGTAGCCTGTGTGTTATTAATTACAACTAGAACACACAGACTTTACAGTGGCGACGAGTCAGATTCTTACCCTGCGGCAGTTATATCCACAGCGGCTTCGTCCACTGAACGGACGTCGAAGAGAGGTTTCCACCCTCATCACCCTGCTGGAAGACACGTCGCGCGGCAGACATCGAGAAGCCAGAGTGCAGAAGACACCCTGAACTCGAAGCCTCCATCAGCAGCTGTCAGCTATCTTCTTTCTACCTCGGTAGTGGGTAAGCCGGGCAGCGACGCGACCAGAAAATCGGCCACGTTGGCTGTACAGACGGGGAGGGAAGACGGAGGAATAAGGGCGGTGAGATCGATCGCGACCGGAGATAAGGGCCGGGCCGCATTCGGGCCGAAAGGCGCAGCGCGGGGACATCGATCGCGGCTGGTGATAAGGGCCGGGCCGCATTCGGGCTAAAAAGGCGCAGCGTCTGGGGGCAACTGAAGGCGCAAGAGCCGCGGTGAAGCGGAGACAGCGTCGGGGGAAGGGTGAAGACCGCCAAGCGTGGGAAAACCGCCATTTTGTAGGCGGAGGACGAAGAAAAGAGCGCGGAAGCCGCCATCTTGGATAAAAATAAAAATAAATTAAATTGCAACGATGCCTAAACATGGGAACATTAATACCTTTGATAGCGACATCGAAGATTGGGCTATGTATGTAGAACGTATACAAAATTATTGTAAAGCAAATAAAATCCCAGATGCAGAGAAAGCACTAACATTATTAAACTTAATGGGTGCGAAGACATACGGGCAATTGAAACACCTTGTATCACCAGATGAACCGGCGGATAAGACGTTTGAGGAGATTGTTACTGTCCTGAAAAATCACCTAAACCCCACGCCGCTGATGCTAGCGGAACGATTTAAATTTTACAGCAGAAGGCAGCTGAAGGATGAAAGCAATGCTGAATATTTAATGGAATTGCGTAAGCTAGCAAAGTACTGTCAATTCGGAATGAGATTGACAGAGGCGCTACGAGATAAATTTGTGTGTGGTTTATTAAAAGAAGATACACAAAAGTGATTGCTCGAGGAGAATGAGCTGACGCTTGAGAAAGCGGTCACTATGGCAGCAGCACACGAAGCCGCAGCGAGAGGCACGGCAGTAATGCAGCTACGGTCACCGGAACTCAGTACAAATAAATTGGGTTTGAGTACTGTAAAATGTTATTGTTGCGGAAAGACAACGCACGATCAGAACCAGTGTTGGTTTAAAAACCAAGAATGCAGAACATGTGGCAGGCTTGGCCACATAGTTAAAGTATGCCGGTCAGGAAAGAAGACCAGCAACAAAAAGTCACCGCAAGGAAAATACATAAAGGTACACAAGGTGACAAAGAACAGTTCGACCGAACAGAAGTCAGATTCAGACGCTAGCAGTAATGAACTGGGTAGCTTAAGAGTACACAACGTTGGTAAGGATGCAGATCTCCAGACAATTTGGGTCACCCTTCAGATAGCAGGAGTCCAAGTAAAGATGGAATTGGACACTGGATCGGCATTGACGGTCATGAATAAGAAAGATTACAAAAGGTTATTCCAACATATTCCCCTACGGGATACGGAGATTATATTGAAAACA
This sequence comes from Somniosus microcephalus, assembly GCF_052327205.1. NCBI lineage: Eukaryota > Metazoa > Chordata > Chondrichthyes > Squaliformes > Somniosidae > Somniosus > Somniosus microcephalus. The sequence goes on from NC_140990.1 coordinate 73,634,167, forward strand.
TACACGGGGCAAAGAGTGTACCCCGTCGGAAAGATAGAGGTAAAAGTGGTCCACAAGGGCGAAGAAAGCCAAGTAATGGACTTATATGTGCTACCTGAAGGAGGTCCACCACTACTGGGATGGGAGTGGATTAGGAAAATGAATATGGACTGGCACTCCTTGAAGGCACTAACGGTAGATTCCGGGGAAACAGATGTCAAACCTAAACGATTGTCCAGAATATTGGATGATGCTAAAGAGGTGTTCCAGCAGGGACTGGGAACACTGAGAGGAATTACGGCAAACATCAAGATTGATGAACATGCACAACCAAAATTTTTTAAAGCCAGACCGGTACCCTATGCAATACGACCTACTGTAGAAGCGGAACTGGAAGCGCTAGAACATTCAGGTGTACTGTCTAAGGTAGATTGGAGCGAGTGGGCTACGCCCATTGTTCCCGTTATGAAACGTCCTTCGAGCAACAAGCCAGGAGAACCAGGGAAGGTTCGCATCTGTGGAGATTTCAAAATCACCGTTAATCCGGTGCTTCACACGGTGCAGTATCCGCTTCCGCGGATTGAGGATATTTTTGCTTCGTTGTCTGGAGGGAAACACTTCACCAAGATAGACCTGGCGCAGGTGTACTTGCAGATGGAGGTTGAAGAAGAGTCACGCCAATACCTCACGATCAACACGCATCGAGGTTTGTACCGGTACAATAGACTGGTTTTTGGAGTGGCATCGGCTCCAGCAATTTGGCAGAGGGCCATGGAGCAGGTATTACAGGGAATTCCAGGCACACAATGTTACCTGGACGATATTCTGATTACAGGTGATGGTGATGAAGAACACCTCGCAAACATGGAACTGGTGCTCAACAGACTGAAAGAGTATGGACTTAGAGTTAATCGGCAGAAATGCGAGTTCTTCCAGAAGCGGATCTCGTACTGTGGTCATGTCATTGACCGGGAGGGGCTTCATAAGCCTCCCGACAAGATAGAGGCAGTTGTAAAGGCTCCCGCTCCGGATAATGTCTCTCAATTGAGGTCGTTTCTAGGATTGATTAACTATTACCATAAATTTCTACCAAATCTATCCACGGTACTGCACCCGCTAAACGCTCTTTTACAGAAGGGGGTACCATGGGAATGGAGCGAAAACTGTAAGAAGGCATTTCGCAAAAGCAAAGAATTGATCACCTCAGAGGAAGTGTTGGCTCACTTCAACCCGACACTGCCTATTCGGTTGGCTTGTGATGCTTCTCCATATGGTATTGGGGCAGTACTCTCACACAAGTTGCCAAATGGCATGGAAAGGCCAGTCGCGTTTGCATCCAGATCATTGACCTCCGCTGAGCGCAACTATGCACAGATCGATAGAGAGGCTCTCAGCCTTGTATGGGGAGTGAAGAAGTTTAATCATTACCTGCAGGGCCAAAAATTCACACTTCTGACAGACCATCAGCCGTTGGTATCCATTTTTAACCCTAAGAAGGGTGTTTCAGTGATGACAGCACAGCGTCTCCAGAGATGGTCCCTTTTCCTAGGGGCACATCAATATCAAATAGAATTCAAAGGTATGAAGCAGCATGGCAATGCTGATGGGCTGTCGCGCCTGCCACTACCTGAAGAAGAAGAAACGACAAAAGTTGACCCTGTTGAGTTATTTCATTCGACCATCATCGAGTGTTTACCAGTCACCAATGCAAGTATTGAAAGGGAAACCAGGAACGACCCGACACTGTCCAGAGTCTACGAGGTGACAGTGAAAGGATGGCCAACACGTGGTGATCCTCTGTTACCGACATTCTCGGCAAGGCGAGACCAGCTGTCCGTCTGCCATGGTACCTTGATGTACGGGACAAGAGTGATTATTCCTCCCAAGTTAAGGGAAAGAGTTCTAAAAGAACTGCATGAAGGTCATCTGGGGGGAGTTAAGATGAAAAGTCTCGCTAGGGCTTATGTATGGTGGCCGGGTATTGACCAACAGATAGAGGAGTTGACGAAAAGCTGCGCTGGGTGCCAAAAAGTGCAAACATGCACCTCCGATCGCACCACTACACCCATGGGAATGGCTTTCAGCCCCATGGCAACGCGTACATATTGACTTTGCTGGTCCATTCATGGACTCCATGTTCCTAATTGCGGTGGACGCACATTCCAAATGGCCAGAAGTGATCAAGATGAATACCACTACTTCAGAAAAGACAATTGCGGTGTTAAGAACAATATTCGCAAGGAACGGATTGCCAGAACAGATCTGTTTGGACAACGGACCACAGTTCGTGTCGGAAGAATTCCAAAAATTCTTAAAGAAGAATGGGGTGAAACATTATACCTCTGCCCCATATCACCCGGCGACAAACGGGTTGGCCGAGAGATTTGTCCAAACATTCAAAAAGGCAATAAAGGCCATGAACGATGATCAGATTCCGCTACAGCACAAGGTGGACAATTTCCTAATGGCGTATCGAAACGCCGCTCATGCAGCGACTAACCAAAGCCCTGCCATGATGTTTTATAACAGGAGGTTGCGGTCCAGGTTGGACTTGTTAAAACCAAATGTGCGGAGGGAAGTGGAAAACAAACAGTTCCGGCATATTAATAACAAGTCCACGCGAAGTTTCAACGTAGGACAACCAGTGTTGGCAAGGGGCTATGGAAACGAAAAATGGCAGCCCGGAACAATTCGGACCAGACAAGGACCTCTGATGTACACAGTAGATATTGGTAACAATGTGATAAGGCGTCATGCGGATCAATTGGTAGAATCAAGAGCAAGAGTCGAACCCATGGTTGCGACAGAGACAACTGTGGAAGACGTTAATGAACCTGAAGCATCTACCTCGGCAGGGACTGTACCTGATGATGACGTCCAATACATAGGGAACCAACAAGCAGAGTCACCTCAGCAACAAGAATCAGAGACCACTGAAAGGCGTTATCCAGACCGAATCAGAAGGCCTCCTGAGAGACTGAACCTTTGAACTGTTTATACCTGAAGTTATATATGTATATATGTTATGATGTTATGTTAAATGGGGATATGACTATTAAGCTAAAAAGGGAGGATTGTGGTGTATGTAACCTGTTCCACCTTAAGAGAACTTAAGCCTGTTCCACCTTAAGAGATGTACTACTTTCTTTGGCTGCTGTATACGTAGTACCGGTGGTGACCACCGGTATATAAGCACTGTGTAGTAAGATGTATTGCAGATCGTCCTGACCTCCAACCTGTAAAGACCTGTTGAACTTTAAGCTTGTAGCCTGTGTGTTATTAATTACAACTAGAACACACAGACTTTACACTACTTCTTCAAAAACTCCCTGGCCAAGAGCGAATTTATAAAAGTGTTGATACTGTTTGTGACAGTGCTGATGGGGTACACTACCCCACTGAGTTCCTCAACTCATTGCAGCCTTCAGGAATGCCTCCTCACAAACTGGCACTGAAGGAAGGCACCCCCATCATGCTCCTAAGAAACATATCCACCAAAGTTGTGCAATGGAACCAGACTGGCAGTCAAAAAGCTCATGCCAAATCTCATTGAGGCTACCATCATCTCAGGCTGCGCCAGAGGGGAGGATGTTCTCATTCCTCGAATTCCAATGATACCAACTGACTTGCCATTTCAATTCAGAAGGCAACAGTTTCCTGTGACAATTTCTTTTGCAATGTCAATCAACAAGGCACAGGGGCAGACTTTGAAGGTTGCTGGCATCAACTTACTCACGCCCTGTTTTTCACATGGCCAGTTATACGTGGCATGTTCCAGAGTTGGTGCTTCAAGGAATCTGTTTATTTTAACACCCTCAGGAAAAACAGACAATGTTGTCTATCAATGGGCTCTGCAATAACGCAGAGTGCTTTCACCTTCGTCTACTGCTCCATGAGGTTGCTGGCCCAACATCATTTAATGACCTCAAAACTCTCAATGGCCATCTCTGTGCCTCCTTTATAAAAGCTTGCCACAGGAGAGGACTCATTCAGGATGACATTCATTGGAATGCAACGCTGACAGAAGCTGCTCTGTATTACTCCCCCAAAAGGATATGAAATCCCTTTCTGCCCATCCTTCGCTCTAAGGGATTCATTGCACTGGCTGTTGCCTCATCAGGAATCGCTGCAATTCTTCTCCAAGGAGGTCGCACTGCCCACTCAACCTTTGTTCTCCCTCTGGATCTGACAAGACAACAACACCCAGTGTGTCCCATTATCAAAGGAACTGCTACTGCTGAGCTGCTTCAAAAGTCTAAACTCATTGTGTGGGATGAGTGTACAAAGGCCCACAAGAGGGCACTTGAAGCACTCAACAGCACTCTTCAAGATCTGAGAGGCTGCATACCTACTACAAGATAACACATATAACAGTGTACTGTTGAATACATTTATTTATTATAAAATCACTCTGTACAATACCAAACCTATTGGGTTTGCAAACCTTTACCAGAAGGAGTATTCACTCAGTCTTTGGTTGTAACTCCAGCATATTGTAAAATATTCTATTGTTTTACATTATTGGAATAAATGTTCACTGTTGATTTCTAAACTGACCTCTACATGCCTGAGATAGTATCTTTCATTTTCCTATTCAACTCATACACTGAAACTTTGTGAATAATGTAATATCACTCCTGGGTGCTTAGGAAGAGTTCTTCAATCCCAACAGTTTTATAAACAGTTTCATAAACATGGCTCAGGGTTCTTGAGTTCCCTCGGCACTGCCAGGCACTCCAGCTAGTGTTCTTATATTTAGACAGATGGTACACATTGGCTATTAGCAGCTTTAAGAAGATGCCTGACTTATTGGCATCTAAAGCAAACAGTAGTTTATATTTTACAATTCCTGGTGGAATATTCTGAATTTTGTTTGTGCAAGATCACAGGATAAGTTTGGATGAAGATGGCCCTTCAGCCCATTTAATCTCCTTCTAGAATACCAACCTTACCATCTTTCCATTACAGCATCTGTTTCTTAATTACTCCAGTGTCCTGGCATAAACCACCCTGCTGCCAACCCATTTCAGCTGTTGACCACCCTCTGAGTAAAGAAAGATTTCCTGCCGTCTATCCTAAATTTGCTCTTCACACCCATGAACCCTGTGCCCTCATGTCCTGCTGCCCAGATGTATCTGAAAGTATTGTTCCAGATTTACTTTCTCCATCCAGGTAAGTATTTATATTCCTCTATTAACGTTGCTTCTAAGACCTGTCTTCTTGAGGTTGAAGAAGAGGACTTGCTTATCAAGTTGTACATCATAACTCTTCCCTCTAACACCATGGATCAATGTTTGTTACTTTCTTCTGGATTGCCAGTAAGACCTGGATGGCTCCCATAATATCACGGTGACCAGGACTATATGCAGCATACCAAGTGCAATGTGACCAGGACAGCTTCGGCATTAGCTCTAGGTATTTGAACTGAAATGATTGGACCATATGATCCAGCATGCTATTTCCTTTGTTTATTGATGAGCCACACCTTTTAGGAATGATGAGTGGTGACTCATCTAACACCCTAAGGTTTGTCTCAACTTCCCACTTGACAAGTTCTATCCCACCCATTTCTATTTTTCCCTAATAAGCAGTATCTTGCCTTTTTCTATATTGAGTTTCAGTTGCCAATGGTCATTCTTTGAAAGCTCCCTTTGTAAAATCCTAGTTGCCTCATCTGAATTCACTTTCTTTCCTAGCTTGGTGTCATCTCCAAATGTTACTGTTTTATATTATGATTATGATTCCAGGTCACCTTTGTAGACCGAGACCAGGAGGGATTCCCAACATGGACCCCTGGGGTAATCCATTCAGTTTCCTCCCTTTGCAAACTAGCTTCACCTCGACAGTAATTAATCAATATGCAAGGAAATGGCAGAAACATTAAACAAATATTTTGTATCTGTCTTCACAGTAGAAGATACAAAAAGCTTACCAAAAATGGTGGGGAACCAAGGGTCTAATGAGGATGAGGAACTTAACATAATTAATATAAGTAGAGAACAAGTACTAGAGAAACTAATGGGACTAAAAGCCGACAAATCCCCTGGACCTGATGACCTACATCCTAGGGTTCTAAAAGAGGTGGCTGAAGAGATAGTGGATGCATTGGTTTTGATCTTCCAAAATTCCCTAGATTCTAGAATGGTCCCAGCGGATTGGAAGGTCGCAAATGTAACACCACTATTCAAGAAAGGAGGGAGAGAAAAAACAGGGAACTACAGGCCAGTTAGCCTGACATCAGTCGTCGGGAATACGCTGGAATCCATTGTTAAGGAAGTGGTATCAGGGCAATTAGAAAATCAGAACATGATTAGGCAGAGTCAACATGGTTTTATGAGAAATCGTGTTTGACAAATTTATTAGAGTTTTTTGAAGATGTAACTAGCAGAGTAGATAAAGGGGAACCAGTGGATGTAGTATATGTGGATTTCCAAAAGGCATTTGATAAGGTGCCACATAAAAGGTTATTACACAAGATTAGGGATCATGGGGTTGGGGGTAATATAGTAGCATGGATAGAGGATTGGTTAATAGGCAGAAAACAGAGAGTAGGGATAGACGGACCTTTTTCAGGTTGGCAGGCTGTAACTAGTGGGGTGCCGCAAGGATCAGTGTTGGGGCCTCAGCTATTTACAATCTATATTAATGACCTAGATGAAGGGACTGAGTGTAATGTATCCAAGTTTGATCTTATTGAATGGCGGAGCAGGCTTGAGGGGGCTGTATGGCCTACTCCTCTTATGTCTTATGTTCTTATGTTCACCTTGAAACCTACTGACCTTAGGTTGTAAAGAAGTCTCTCATGCAATACTTTATCAAAGGCCTTTTGGGTGTCCAGGTACATGACACCATTTAATTTGGGATATGCCCCATTTAATTTGGGATGTCACCTCTTTCAAAATAAATCTATGAAGTTGGTTAGGGAAGATCTATCTATTAATGCTGATTCTCTCTCCACAGATGCTGCCTGACCTGCTGAGTACTTCCTGTTTTTATTTATAATAGAGAAGGGTGAAGCTGTGACTGTGCCTTTAACGGCAGCTGCCCAGGCACAGGGTGCTGTCCCTTTAAGAATGAGTGACGGGGACAATCCAGATTCCTTTCAGGTTTTCTATGGAGGATGTCAGGATCCCAGTGCGCAGGCGTGGGACGGGCTCTGTGCGGTTGCCGGGCAGAGCTGCAGGACGGCGGGAGCGGGGTCGGGAGATTAATAAACTGCGGGTAGGCCACGCAGCGGTGTTTATAAAGGTAGAGAACGGCCTCAGGCTTGAATGAGTTCCCGCAGCCCAGTCTGTGTTCCACCGGACGGCAGCTGTGAGGCTTTTTCTCAGTGCTAGGCCTGGGTTAAGCGGCACCATCTTGGTGAAGGAAAGACAGACCAGTTCCACTTGCAGCAGGGCGCATGTGCAGCCATCTTGGTACAGGAACAGAGAGTGGGCGGGGCTTCAGGGCCCCAGTGACCAGGAGAGACAATCATTGACTCATTGATTTTATTCTCACTCTGCACACAGCGGGTGTAGAACTGAACCCAACCAGAGTAGAGGGAGGGGGAAAACTGGGAGTGGAGGGAAGCAATGTTGGAGATGGTGCGATGGGTTTGGATTTCAGCACAGGGAGGAGGGAGAGTGTGGGACAGGGATTTACAGCTTTGGGGGAACAAGAGAGGAAAAAATGTTCCATAGAAACTAGAATTGTCTCTGAATTTCTATCCTGTACTTACAGTGATGACTTTTGTAAACTCCTTTTACAGGGTATTAGAAGGGGAGGATTTACAGAAGGGAAACTCAAACCAAACATCACATCAAGATCTGACAGAGTCACTCGATTCATCAGGACCTGAATATCATCGGCCTTTGAATGTGGAAGAAGAAATGTTTGTCTGTTCTGGCTGTGGGAAAAAATTTCAAACATCAGTGTGACTGGAAAAGCACCGAGACACACACACCCGAGTGTGAGTGTTCCACTGCACTGACTGTGGAAAGAGCTTTAACCAGTTACACAGCCTGAAAAAACATCACACCATTCACAGCGGGGAAAAACTGTACATGTGTTCTGTGTGTGGATGAGGCTTTAACTGTTCATCTGATTTGGAGAGACACAAGGACACCCGCACCATGGAGAAACCATGGAAATGTGGGGACTGTGGGAAGGGATTCAGTTCCCCATACCAGCTGGAATCTGATCGGCGCAGTCACACTGGGGAGAGACCGTTCACCTGCTCCACATGTGGGAAGGGATTCACTCAATCATTCAACCTACTGACACACCAGCGAGTTCACACTGGGGAGAGGAAATTCACCTGCTCCGTGTGTGAGAAGAGTTTCAGTCACTCATCCACTCTGTTGACACACCAGCAAGTTCACACCGATGATGGACCTTTTGAATGTTCTGACTGTGGGAAAAGCTTTAAAAGCACAAAGCAACTGGTGACCCATCAATGCACTCACACTGGGGAGAGGCCATTCATATGCTCAGTGTGTGGGAAAGGATTTACTCAGTCATCCAACTTGCTGATGCACCAAGTTATTCACACTGGGGAGAAGCCATTCACCTGCCCTGTGTGTGGAAAGGGATTCACTCAGTCGGCCAGCTTGCTGAAACACCGGCGAGTTCACACTGGAGAGAGGCCATTCACCTGCTTCGTGTGTGGGAAGGGATTCACTTGTTCATCCAACCTGCTGAGACACCAGCGAGTTCACAAATGACTGCAGGGGTTGGATTCTGCTGTTCTTGCTGCTGTTAATCACATCCAGGACTGAACCATGTTAATTCTGATGATTGGGATTTGTTTCTGCTGATGTTAAACTCCAGTCCAGTTACAGGATTATTAACATTCTGGATATCTGTCGAATAAATCAGCTTTGCTTCAAATACACAGTGTGTCGAGTATTTGATGTCTCCAAGATAAGAGGAGACTATTTGATGTGCTGTTACTGACTGCTCCATTTTTGGGCCTTTTCTCTTTTCTAACTCTAGATTATTTTAGTTCTCATACCTTTCGGTTACTCTCATGGACAATTCCCAGCTTCCCAAACCTTCCAGAGTGCCTCTCCTAGCCTTGGTATCCAGGGAAGGTATCGCTAAGATGTCTGGGATCACTGAACACAAAACCCAATTCTGTTAATCACTTTCAGCCACTGGACTAAGTAGGGGAGAAATTCGATTATTAGCGCCACCGATTAACACCTAAAGAGGCCGAGAAGTAGGGCGCTAGCCAATTTCCGGGCGGGTGCAAGGCGCCTAGCGCCTCGCCCAATATTGAGCATGCATTTAGCACTGGCGCTAAATCTTAGTGCCCGCTCATGGGCGCAGGCTGATTATGATGTCATTTGAGTGTGCAACACCTTTTGGGCGCCCCGGACCGGAAATTCAGTGGCGCCCCCCTCCGTAGCGCCTGGCGCTAATAGTGACAGCTTACCTGGGCCTTACCAAGTCACTTTCGGGCTGGAGGAGCGTTATTTAAAGGGGACTGGTGTGGTTTAAAAGCGGCAGCCATTTTTGGAGCACAACTTCCTCGAGAGCTACAAAGAGTTGCTGAGCTGCACACCGAGAGCCATTTGACCACTGAGCTAGCACAGGCAGACGATCGTCAGCCTTCTGACCATCACCTTGCTGTTGGTGAGCCTTGACAACGGGGAACCTTCCTGTGGGCACTTATTATGGGGGCTGCATTGGAGGGGAACGTCCTGCTGCTGAATCATCTGGAAAGGGCACTGAGACGCTGAGGGAGGGGGGCAGGCATGGCCAGATGGAGGAGGGCCAACAGACGTCACCACAGCAGACCTAACGCTGGCAGGGTTTTCTGACAGCAGTTTTCCTACATGAACATGCCGGAGGAGCAGTGTGTCAGAAGACTGCGATTTAGAAAGGAGGTGGTGACTGAGCTGTGCCAGCTGCTTCAGCCAGATCTGCAGCCTCAGATAAGGTGCAGGACATCTCTGTCGGTGGCTGAGAAGATGCCTGCTGGCCTGAACTTCTACGCGAGCGGCTCTTCTCAGGCTGTGCGTCAGAGGCTGATCAGAAGTAGCTTCTAAGCCCCTCTCACAGAATGCTTGCTGCCATTCCAAGAAGAGGAATGGAGCCGGTCTGATACCCCCAAGCCTGTGAAGGGCAAGATGCATGTAACTAGCAGACATGGCCATTGTAAATGAAGAAAGTGTTTCATTACACAAAATGTGGTTCCTTCAAACATGAGAAAGCTATGGCAACAGAAAGCAAAATGAATAAACTGACACATAACTGGCTCTCACACCCGGGAGACTGTCCAAAACATAAATGACAATCCGACCATCTTCCTTGGCCTTGATTCCACTGCGCCAACCAAAGCATCCAATGCCCCATCAGTGAGGCGTTCCGCCCTCTGCCTCACCCTTTCCATGTCTTGCTAGGCTGGTGCGCCAAAGGTAGTCTCCCACCGCTTTGAAGGTCTACAAGGCAGTGAGTGTGTCTGGTGATGCCAATTGACCTGCCCCGTTAAGAGCTGGGCGGCGCCAGTGTGTATCAGGGAAAGTGATTATTGACTGCACCTTTGCTGTCCCCCGCCGCTGCGAAATAGGATTGCGCCACCGGGTTAGCGCCTTAAGAGTAGCGTGCAGCGCCTGATTTAGCGCCGCAATCACCTTCAACGGGGCGCTGCAACCCAATATCGCGCTAGGTGGCGCTAAATTGCGCCTGGCGCTAAACTTTGTGCATCGCCAGGGCTAGCGCCCCAAACGTGGCTATACCGAATTTCTAGGCCAGTGTGTCCCCACAGCATCTCTCTCACCTTTGACATGTGAATAGAGCATCACGCCTGCAGAACTGGTTTTAAATTTAAATCCACTCAGGAAATGGATTTAACAAAATACAAACAAGGATGCAGATCACGACCCAATAATCCAGCTCTATATTCACAGGAGGAATTATGTTATACAACTGCTCGAGTGGACAAAATAAAGAAAGATCCAAAATGTAAGAGTCCCTCGAATTCAATTTAAATAAATTTCAAATCCTCAGTGGTTCCTGCCTTATTCTAGAATTCCCCATCCCTGTGGGAGTCGATATTGGTCAAAAACTACAAATTGGAAATTTCTAACAGATTTTTCTGATTGGAATTTCAAGCTGACCAGTTCCTTCTCTCAGAGAATCTCCAAGGAGACTCTGATTTAAACACAGCTCTCCCCTCCTTTATACCCGGGATTAGAGTTACCGGGAAATTGAATAACTGACCACTCAAATTTAAAAGGGCCCGTCAGTGATATACAGACTGAACCAATCACACAGCTCTGGGTCAGTTTGAATTATTGCTCTCTCCAGCGTGTAACCAATGAAACTTGTAACACTGAGACAGAAATTCCACTGCCGAGGGAGCAGCAAACCGGGTTCAGAGTGGGCACAGTGGGCCTGCCCGTGATCTGGGCTTTCTGATGAGCAAGAGCTGGGGACCAAGCTCATTGGCAAATGCATGGATTCCAACCCTGGGACTGTACATGGGGATTCTAACCCTGGGACTGCACATGGGGATTCTAACCCTGGGACTGTACATGGGGATTCTAACCCTGGGACTGTATATGGGGATTCTAACCCTGGGACTGTACATGGGGATTCTAACCCTGGGACTGTACATTGGGATTCTAACCCTGGGACTGTACATGGGGATTCCAACCCTGGGACTGTACATGGGGATTCTAACCCTGGGACTGTACATGGGGATTCCAACCCTGGGACTGTACATGGGGATTCTAACCCTGGCACTGTACATGGGGATTCCAACCCTGAGACTGTACATGGGGATTCTAACCCTGGGACTGTACATGGGGATTCTAACCCTGGGACTGTACATGGGGATTCTAACCCTGGGACTGTACATGGGGATTCTAACCCTGGGACTGTACATGGGGATTCTAACCCTGGGACTGTACATGGGGATTCTAACCCTGGGACTGTACATGGGGATTCTAATCCTGGGACTGTACATGGGGATTCCAACCCTGGGACTGTACATGGGGATTCTAACCCTGGAACTGTACATGGGGATTCCAACCCTGAGACTGTACATGGGGATTCTAACCCTGGGACTGTACATGGAGATTCTAACCCTGGGACTGTACATGGGGTTTCCAACCTTTGGAATGTACATGGGGATTCTAACCCTCTGACTGTACATGGGGATTCTAACCCTGGGACTGTACATGGGGATTCTAACCCTGTGACTGTACATGGGGATTCTGAACCTGGGACTGTACATGGGGATTCTAACCCTGGGACTGTACATGGGGATTCTAACCCTGGGACTGTACATGGGGATTCTAACCCTGGGAATGTACATGGGGCTTCTCACCCTGGGACTGTACATGGGGATTCTAACCCTGGGGCTGTACATGGGGATTCTAACCCTGGGACTGTACATGGGGATTCTAAACCTGGGGCTGTACATGGGGATTCTAACCCTGGGACTGTACATGGGGATTCTAACCCTGGGACTGTACATGGGGATTCTAACCCTGGGACTGTACATGGGGATTCTAACCCTGGGACTGTACATGGGGATTCTAACCCTGGGACTGTACACGGGGCTTCTAACCCTGGGACTGTACATGTGGATTCTAACCCTGTGGCTGTACATGGGGATTCTAACCCTGGAACTGTACATGGGGATTCTAACCCTGGGACTGTACATGGGGATTCTAACTCTTGGACTGTAATTGGGGATTCTAACCCTGGGACTGTACATGGGGATTCTAACCCTGGGACTGTACATGGGGATTCCAACCCTGGGACTGTACATGGGGATTCTAATCCTTGGACTGTACATCGGGCTTCTTACCCTGAGACTGTACATTGGGATTCTGTGGTAAACCACTGTTAACTCTGTACAGGTCCGGGCATGTCTCCACCCCTGGCTCCACCCCTATGCCCGGGTATAAAGGTGACTCACCACCCTTCCCCCGGGAGCTCTTAGGATGGATCCACTAGCAGAGGCATGCTCCAGTTCTTAGTCAATAAAAGCGTACTTCGTATAAGTTCAACTCGTAGTCTTTGGTGTTGTTGATAGTGCATCAATTATATTGACTAAATTTTCGACATGGAGCAAATCTTGATGCCGGAACATTTAGACCTGGATCCTCAAGCAGCAGATGCAGCCAATAACTTTGAACACTGGCTGAGCTGTTTCGAAGCCTTCCTGGAGGCCTCCAGCACTACCGTCACTACAGATGACGCGAAACGGCTTGTCTTGAACTCACGGGTGAGCCACCGAGTCTACTCGATCATCCGAGATGCCACAACTTATGCGGCCGCCATCGCAACGCTAAAGGAACAATATGTGAGGCCTGTTAACGAGGTCTACGCCAGACACCTCCTGGCTACCTGAAAACAGCACCCCGCGGAATCGGGCGCCGAACATTTACTGGCACTGAGAGTCCTCGGCCGTGCCTGTAATTGCAAAGCGGTGACGGCCAAGGAATGCACGGAAGACCTGATCCGAAACGCCTACCTAGCCGGCATCAGGTCCAACTATACTCGGCAGAGGCTGCTGGAACAGAGGGGGCTCGACCTGCAGAAGACGGTGGCCCTCGCTAACTCGTTAGACATGGCCCTCCAGAACATGGACACCTACCCCCCTGACCGGATGGCCACGTGGTTGTCACGGGAGCAGCCATCTTGGGACCCGGTAAGGCCACAAGCCGCCAGCAGCCCAACTACAGCTGCAATGACCAGAGGCCAGAAATGCTACTTCTGCAGCCAGGCCAAGCACCCCAGACAGCAATGCCCAGCAAAGGACGCGACCTGCTCCAAATGCGGCAAGAAAGGCCACTACGCGAGAGTGTGCAGGGCGAAATTGACCCCCAATTCCAGCAGCGCCGCGTGTGAACCGTGCATGTTAAGTCTGTGAATTATTTAGTTAATTAAGACACCGACTAATGAGTAACAATAAAAACAGGTCTTTACTGGTCGGAGGTAGGGACTATACTGAATACAAGATTACTGCACAGTGCTTATATACCGGTGTGTTCACCCCCGGTATTACGTCTACAGCAGCCTGAGAAAGTAGTACATCTCTTAAGGTGGAACAGGCTTAAGCTCTCTTAAGGTGGAACAGGTTACATACACAACACTCCTCCCTTCTTAGCTTTATAGTCATCCCCCCCATTTAACATAACGTAATAACATATATACATATATAACTTCAGGTTTACATAACAGAATAACATAGATACATAGATAACTTCATGTCAAAACAGATCACAGACTCAGTCTCTGCAGAAAACAGTTCACAGATTCAATCTCTGCGGAAAATAGTTCACAGATTCAGTCTCTGTGGTGTAGTCGGTTCACATTGCTGGAGTGACTCATTCAATAGTCCTTCCATGGATTTAACAGCTTGAACTTCCGAACTGATTTGGCTCCGTTCGGAGGGACCACGTGTGTGATCTGGTAGAGGTGATAATGGTTCAGATGGGTCATCTTCTGTTTTTACTTTTCCTTTTCTGCTTCTTGGAGACTCTCTGGGCTCCATTGTCAGCTGCCACAGCTGCCAGCTGCATGCGCAGTTCCTCCTTCTCTTCCTCCTGTTTCCGTCGTAGAGCCAGCTTCTCCCGATGTTCCGTAGACTTTTGGTGCTCCTCCATGATTTCTGCACTTTGGGAGTCGAAGTTACAAGCTGGGCAGGACAGGACATCGTAATATTCGGTGTCATCCACCAGGTCATGGTAATATTCGGTGTCGTCCTGAGCTAGACCAGTGAGAGGGTCGTCTATTTCCTCCATACCCAGCTGGACGTTAGCCAGCTCTTGTTCCAAATCCAGACATCTTTCCTGAAGAGACTTCTTCATGTGTACCTCTGCATCCAGCTTTTTCTGGGCTTTCAGCAAGTCGTTTACTAGTGACCTCATTTGTGATTTTAATACTTCAACTTCCTTTGGAGATTGATTGATCGGACTATGCAACCCCTCTACCGGAGCAGCTGTTTCAGCGGTCTGTTGTTCTACATTGACGTGAGTCAGCGTACTTTTGGCATCCAATGGCTGCTCTGTTGCAGTCGTTTCAGTCTGTGTCGTCACATCAGCCATCTCAATGACTTTTGAGAGCTCCGAACCCTTTTCCTTTGAAGATCGCAGCTCGTGTTCAAGTTTTTCCCATTTCAGAGTCTTGTCCCTCAGCATATGAAGGAGTTGGCTGACCGTTAACTCTTCTGACACCAGATTATGGCACGCACCTTCAGAACCTGAATCAGCTTTGATTCATTCGGCCTCCTCGCGCAGATGGTTGGTGTGCTCCTGCTCCATTTTCTCCATCAGTTGCTTCTGTTGACTTTCCAGATTCTCTCACTCTGTAACAAAGAACTTTTTTTATTTCATTCATCTCTTGCTCAAAACGGCGAATCATTTGTTCTAATTGCTGTTGTAGTTTGAAATGGAGTTGAGTTCGAGCCCAGTGTCCCTCAAAAATGTGCATATCAGTAGACTTGACAGACTCAGAATTCTCTGTTAAACTATGTTGTTGTTGCTCAGTGGAATTCTGTGCTGAAACTTTGTCTTTTGCACATGGGTTGGTCTTACCATCATCAGTTCTAGAGTCTGGGCTGATTATCTGCACCGAGTTCTCACTCTTTATGGCTTTTAGCGAATGCCAGTCCATATTTATGTTTCTAAACCACTCCCGGCCTAGTAGTGGTGGACCTCCCTCCGGTAGCACATATAAGTCCATTATTTGACTTCCTTCGCCCTTGTTGGCCACTGCAACCTTTATTGTCCCGATGGGGTACACTCTCTGCCCCGTGTAGGTTGTCAATATAATCTCCGTATCCTGTAGGGGAATATGTTGGAATAACCTCCTGTAATCTTTCTTATTCATGACCGACAATGCCGATCCAGTGTCCAATTCCATTTTTACTTGGACTCCTTCTATCTGAAGAGCAACCCAAATTGTCTGGAGGTCTGCACCCTTACCAACGTTGAGTACCCTTAAGCTAGCCAGTTCAATACTGCTTAAGCCAGCCAGTTCATTACTGCTAGCGTCTGAATCGGACTCCTGTTCGGCCACCTTGTGTACTTTTGCGTATTTTCCTTGCGGTGACTTCTTGTTGCTGGTCTTCTTCCCTGACCTGCATACTCTAGCTATGTGTCCAAGCCTACCACAAGTTCTACATTCTTGGTTTTTAAACCAACACTGGTTCTGATCATGCGTTGTCTTTCCACAACGATAACATTTGCCAGAACTCACACCCAATTTGTGTGCACTGAGCTCCGGTGACCGTAGCTGCATTACTGCCGTGCCTCTCGCTGTGGCTTCGTGTGCTGCTGCCATAGTGACCGCCTTCTCAAGCGTCAGCTCATTCTCCTCGAGCAGTCGCTTTTGTGTACCCTGTTTAAATAAACCACACACAAATTTGTCTCGTAGTGCATCTGTCAGTCCCGTTCCAAACTGGCAATATTTCGCTAATTTACGCAATTCCAGCAAATATTCAGCATTGCTTTCATGCTGTAGCTGCCTTCTGTCGTAAAATTTAAATCGTTCCGCTAGCATCAGCGGCGTGGGGTTTAGATGATCTTTCAGGACAGTAACAATCTCATCGAACGTCTTATCCGCCGGTTCATCTGGTGATAACAGGTGTTTCAATTGCCCGTATGTCTTCGCACCCATTAAATTTAATAATGTTAGAGCTTTATCTTGGTCACGAATTTTAATGGCCTTACAATAATTTTTTACTCTTTCAACATATATGGCCCAATCTTCGAGGTCACTATCAAAGGTGCTAATATTCCCGTGTTTAGGCATTGTAGATTTGCAATTTCTCAGATTTTATTTTCTTTACTTGTTATCAAAGATGGCAGCTTCCCGCTCTTGCCGTCGTCCTCCGCCCACAAAATGGCGGTTTTCCCGCGCTTGGCGGTCTTCACCCGTCCCCCGACGCCGTCTCCCTTCAGCCCCCGAGTGCGGCCCTTATCTTCGCCGCGATCGCCCGAGTGCGGCCCTTATCAGCGGATGCGATCGATGGCCCGGCTGCGCCTCGCACTTGAAAGCGGCCCGGCCCTTATCAGTGCTTGCGATCGATGGCCCGGCTGCGCCTCACACTCCAAAGCCCTTATCTCCCGATTGCGATCGATGGCCCGCGCTGTGCACCGCGGCTCTTGTGCCTTCAATTTCTGCAGCCGCTGCCCTTTCAGCCCGAGTGCGGCCCTTATCGGTGGTTGCGATCGATGGCCCGGCTGCGCCCCTCACTTCAAAGCGGCCCGGCCCTTATCTGCCGATTGCTATCGCCCTGTACCTCTGTCTTCCCCAGCCCTGTCTTCTACTCCGGTTCACAAGCTGATGGAGGCTTCAGGGTCCTAATGCCTGTCGCTTCCAGTGGGGTGGTGTGGTTTGAAACCTCTCTTCAACCGCCGTAGAATAACTGCCGCAGGGTAAGAACCTGACTCGTCGCCAGTGTTAAGTCTGTGAATTATTTAGTTAATTAAGACACCGACTAATGAGTAACAATAAAAACAGGTCTTTACTGGTTGGAGGTAGGGACTATACTGAATACAAGATTACTGCACAGTGCTTATATACCGGTGTGTTCACCCCCGGTATTACGTCTACAGCAGCCTGAGAAAGTAGTACATCTCTTAAGGTGGAACAGGCTTAAGCTCTCTTAAGGTGGAACAGGTTACATACACAACAGTGCAGGCTGCCATTTTGGACCCCACCAACCACGTGTGAGCCGTGCGGGCCGCCATTTTGGGCACCACCAGCCGCGGGGGAGCCGCCATCTTGGACACCATTTCGAGACCAGGCCCCCGGCGTGGGCGAATACTACAGCGACCCACCGACCTCGACGATGGCCTCCATCACCCTGGACCAATCTAGGCCCCATCAACTAGCCAGGTCCATGATGAACGTAAAGGTAAATGGCCATGCCACAAATTGCCTTTTCGACTGCGGAAGCACGGAGAGCTTCATCCACCCCGACACGGTGCGACGCTACTCCCTATCGGTTATGCCCACATGCCACCAGGTCTTTATGGCCTCAAAGTCCCATACGGCGGACGTCGGCAGCTACTGTGTAGCGACTCTGACAGTGAACGGCGTGGAGTACAGAGATTTTAAATTCCTCGTCCTGCCACAGCTCTGCGCTCCCGTACTGCTAGGATTAGACTTCCAGTGCCATCTGGAGAGCGTCACGATGGCATATGGCGGGCCCCTGCCCCCACTTACAGTCTGCAGCCGGCAGAATTTAAACACTGCGTTGCGCAAAGTATGCAACCTGTCCACCCTGAAGGTCAAACCCCCCGCGTTGTTCGCTAACCTCGCCAAAGACTGCAAGCCAATTGCTACTAAAAGCAGGCGGTACAGTGCCGGGGATAGGAGCTTTATTAAATCAGAAGTAGAAAGACTCCTGAGGGAAGGGATTATCGAGGGCAGCACCAGCCCATGGCGAGCCCAAGTGGTGGTAGTGAAGACCGGCGAAAAACAGCGCCTGGTTATTGATTACAGCCAGACGATCAATCGATACACGCAATTAGACGCATACCCACTTCCCCGCATATCTGACATGGTCAACCAGATAGCACAATACCGGGTATTCTCGACGATTGATCTGAAGTCGGCATACCACCAGCTCCCCATCAGGCCTGAGGACCACCAGTACACGGCCTTCGAGGCCGACGGTTGCCTCTACCACTTCCTCCGAGTCCCCTTCGGCGTCACCAACGGGGTCTCGGTCTTCCAAAGGGAGATGGACCGGATGGTTGACCAGAACGCGCTGCAGGCCACCTTCCCCTATCTAGACAACGTCACCATCTGCGGCCATGACCGGCATGACCACGACGCCAACCTAGAAAAATTCCTCCGTACGGCCCAACGGCTGAATCTGACATACAACAGAGAAAAATGTATGTTCCGCACCACGCGCCTCGCTATTCTTGGCTGCGTGGTGGAAAACGGAGTCATCGGCCCCGACCCCGACCGAATGTGCCCCCTCCTGGAACTACCCCTCCCCCACTGCCTAAAAGCCCTGAAGAGATGCCTAGGGTCCTTCTCTTATCACGCCCAGTGGGTGCCCAACTATGCGGACAAAGCCCGGCCCCTCATCAAGTCAACCTCCTTCCCCCTGACGGCAGAGGCCCGTGCGGCCTTCACCCTCATAAAAGAGGACATTGCGAAGGCCACAACGCATGCAGTGGATGAGTCCATCCCTTTCCAAGTGGAGAGCGATGCATCCGACTTCGCCCTAGCCGCAACCCTTAACCAGGCGGGGAGACCCGTGGCCTTCTTTTCACGGACCCTCCAGGGCACCGAAATTCGACACTCCTCAGTCGAGAAGGAGGCCCAGGTGATAGTGGAGGCTGTACGGCACTGGAGGCATTACCTGGCCGGTAAACGTTTCACCCTGCTCACTGACCAACGGTCAGTAGCATTTATGTTTAACAACAGACAAAGGGGGAAAATCAAAAATGATAAGATATTGCGGTGGAGGATCAAGTTATCCACCTACAACTACGATATCTTATACCGGCCCGGGACACTTAATGAGCCCCCAGACGCCCTATCCCGTGGGACATGTGCCAACGCACAAGTCGATAGGCTACGGACCCTCCACAATGATCTCTGCCACCCGGGGGTCACCAGGTTCTTCCATTTTATTAAAGCTCGCAACCTGCCTTACTCCATCGAGGAGGTCAGGACCATGACCAGGAACTGCCAGGTCTGCGCCGAATGCAAACCGCATTTTTATAGGCCAGGCAGGGCACACCTGATTAAAGCCACCCGCCCCTTCGAACGTCTCAGCGTCGATTTCAAGGGGCCCCTTCCCTCCTCTGACCGCAACACGTACTTCCTCAATATTATTGACGAGTACTCCCGTTTCCCCTTCGCCATCCCCTGCCCGGACATGACCAGCGCCACAGTCATCAGGTGCCTCAACGACCTGTTCGCCATATTTGGCTTCCCCAACTACATCCACAGCGGCAGGGGCTCGTCGTTCATGAGCGACGAGCTGCGCCAGTACCTGCTCGAGAAGGGCATAGCCACGAGCAGGACTACCAGCTACAACCCCCGGGGTAACGGACAGGTAGAGAGGGAGAACGCAACGGTGTGGAAGACCGCCATGCTCGCCCTAAAATCCAAGGGCCTCCCAATCTCCCGCTGTCAAGATGTCCTCCCCGATGCGCTCCACTCCATACGATCACTGCTCTGTACTGCCACAAACGCCACCCCTCACGAGAAGATGTTCGTCTTCCCCAGGAAATCCACCTCGGGGACATCACTACCGCCATGGCTGACGTCTCCAGGACCCGTCCTGCTCAGGAAACACGTGAGGAGCCATAAGACGGACCTGCCTGGTCGAAAAGGTTCACCTCCACCACGCCAACCCACAGTACGCCTACATGGCGTATCCTGACGGGCGGGAGGACACAGTCTCAATTCGAGACCTCGCACCCTCAGGTACCACCTGAAACACCATCGATCACCATCCACTACCTCCACCCACCACCACTACCCACAACGCACCACCGGGGTGTATACCACGAACTGACGACATGCCGGTGCCATCCCTACCCCGAGAGGACGACACGCCAGTGCTCCGTCCCACGCGAGAAGCAGCTGCGGGCAAAGAACCGCCGCAACCAGCAACACAAAGATCATTACGGCAGATAAGACCCCCGGAGAGACTTTCGTATACGAACTTTTGAAACACTTCACCCCGCCGGACTCTTTTTTAAACGAGGGGTGAATGTGGTAAACCACTGTTAACTCTGTACAGGTCCGGGCATGTCTCTGCCCCTGGCTCAACCCCTAAGCCCGGGTATAAAGGTGACTCACCACCCTTCCCCCGGGAGCTCTTAGGATGGATCCGCTAGCAGAGGCATGCTCCAGTTCTTAGTCAATAAAAGCCTACTTCGTATAAGTTCAACTCGTAGTCTTTGGTGTTGTTGATAGTGCATCAGATTCCAACCCTGGGACTGTACATGGGGATTCCAACACTGGGACTGTACATGGCGATTCTGACCCTGGGACTGTATATGGGGATTCTAACCCTGGGACTGTACACGGGGATTCTAACCCTGGGACTGTATATGAGGATTCTAACCCTGTGACTGTACATGGGGATTCCAACCCTGGGACTGTACATGGGGATTCTAACCCTGGGACTGTACATGGGGATTCCAACTCTGGGATTGTACACGGAGATTCCAACCCTGGAACTGTACATGAGGATTCTAACCCTGGGACTGTACATGGGGATTCGAACCCTGGGACTGTACATGGGGATTCTAACCCTGGGACTGTAAATGGGGATTCGAACCCTGGGACTGTACATGAGGATTCTAACCCTGGGACTGTACATGGGGATTCTAACCCGGGGACAGTACTTCAGGATTCTAACCCTGGGACTGTACATGGGGATTCTAACCCTGGGACTATACATGGGGATACTAACCCTGGGACTGTACGTGGGGACTCTAACCCTGGGACTGTACATGGGGATTCTAACACTGGGACTGTACATTGGGATTCTAACCCTGGGACTGTACATGGGGATTCTAACCCTGGGTCAGTACATGGGGATTCTAACCCTGGGACTGTACATGGGGATTCTAATTCTGGGACTGTACATGGGGATTCTAACCCTGGGACTTTTTTATGGGGATCCTCACCCTGGGACTGTACATGGTTATTCTAACCCTTGGACAGTTTATGGGGATTCTAACCCTGGGACTGTACATGGGGATTCTAAACCTGGGACTGTACATGGGGATTCTAACCCTGGGACTGTACATGGGAATTCTAACCCTGGGACTGTACATCGGGATTCTAACCCTGGGACTGTACATGGGTATTCTAACCCTGGGAATGTACATGGGGATTCTAACCTTGGGACTGTACATGGGGATTCTAACCCTGGGACTGGACATGGGGATTCCAACGCTGGGACTGTACATGGGGATTCTAACCCTGTGACTTTACATGAGGATTCTATCCCTGGGACTCTACATGGGGATTGTAAGCCTGGGTATGTAAATGGGAATTCTAACTCTGGGACTGTACATGTGGATTCTAACTCTGGGACTTTGCATGGGGATTCGAACCCTGGGACTGTACATGGGGATGATGAACCTGGGACTGCACATGGGGATTCTAACCCTGGGAATGTACATGGGGATTCTAACCCTGGGACTGTACATGGGGATTCTAAATCTGGGGACAGTACATGAGGATTCTAACCCTGGGACTGTACATAGGGATTCTAACCCTGGGACTACACATGGGGATTCTAACCCTGGGAATGTACGCTTGAATTTTAACCCTGGGACTGTACATGGCGATTCTAACCCTGGGACTGTACATGGGGATTCTAACCCTGGGACTGTACATGGGGATTCTAACCCTGGGATTTTAAATGGGGATTCTAACCCTGGGACTGTACATGGGGATTCTAACCCTGTGACTGTACATGGGGATTCTAACCCTGGGACTGTACATGGGGATTCTATCCCTGGGACTGTACATGGGGATTCTATCCCTGGGATTGTACATGGGAATTCTGACACTGGGACTGTACGTGGGGATTCTAACCCTGGGACTGTACGTGGGGATTCTAACCCTGGGAATGTATGTGGGGATTCTAACCCTGGGACTGTACATGGGGATTCTAACCCTGGGACTGTACATGGGGATTCTGTCCCTGGGACTGTACATGGGGATTCTATCCCTGGGATTGTACATGGGAATTCTGACACTGGGACTGTACGTGGGGATTCTAACCCTGGGACTGTACGTGGGGATTCTAACCCTGGAAATGTACGTGTGGATTCTAACCCTGAGACTGTACTTGGGGATTCTCAACCTGGGATTATACATCGGGATTCTGACCCTGGGACTGTACATTGGGATTCTAACCCTGGGAATGTACATGGGGATTCTAACCCTGGGACTGTACGTGGCGATTCTAACCCTGGGACTGTACGTGGGGATTCCGACCCTGGGACTGTACATGGGGATTCTAAACCTGGGACTGTACGTGAGGATTCTAACCCTGGGACTATACATGGGGATTCTAACCTTGGGACTGCACATGGGGATTCTAACCCTGGGACTGGACATGGGGATTCTAACCCTGAGACTGTACATGGGGATTCTAACCCTGGGACTGTACATGGGGATTCTAACCCTGGGACTGTACATGGGGATTCTAAACCTGGGACTGTACATGGGGATTCTAACCCTGGGACTGTATATGGGGATTCTAACCCTGGGACTGTACATGGGGATTCTAACCCTGGGTCTGTACATGGGGATTCTAACCCTGGGACTGTACATGGGGATTCTAATTCTGGGACTGTACATGGGGATCCTAACCCTGGGACCGTACATGGTGATTCTAACACTGGGACTGTACATGGTTATTCTAACCCTGGGACTGTATATATGGATTCTAAACCTGGGACTGTACATGGGGATTCTTACCCTGGGACTGTACATGGGGATTCTAACCCTGGGAATGTACATGGGGATTCTAAACCTGGCACTGTAAATGGGGATTCTAACCCTGGGAATGTACATGGGGATTCTAACCTTAGGACTGTACATGGGGATTCTAACCCTGGGACTGTACATGGGGATTCTAACCCTGGGACTGTACATGGGGATTCAAACTCTGGGAATGTACATGGTGAGTCTAACTCTGGGACTGTACATGGGGATTCTAACCCTGGGACTGTATGTGGGGATTCTAAACCTGAGACTGTACATGGGGATTCTAACCCTGGGACTGTACATGGGGATTCTTACCCTGGGACTGTACATGGGGATTCTAACCCTGGGACTGTACATGGGGATTCAAATCCTGGGTCTGTACATGGGGATTCTTACCCTGGGACTGTATGTGGGGATTCTAACCCTGGGTCTGTACAAGGGGATTCCAACACTGGGACTGTATATGGGGATTCTAAACCTGGGACTGTACATGGTGTTTCTAACCCTGGGACTGTACATGGGGATTCTAACCCTGGGACTGTACATGGGGATTCTAACCCTGGGAATGTACATGGGGATTCTAACTCTGGGAATGTACATGGGGATTCTAACCCTGGGACTGTACATGGGAATTCTAACCCTGGGACTGTACCTGGGGATTCTAACCCTCGGACTGTACAAGGGGATTCTAACCCTGGGACTGTACATGGGGATTCTTACCCTGGGACTGTACATGGGGATTCTAACCCTGGGACTTTACATGGGGATACTAACCCTGGGACTGTACGTGGGGACTCTAACCCTGGGACTGTACACGGGAATTCTAACCCTGGGACTGTACATGGGGATTCTAACCTTGGCACTGTCCATTGGGATTCTAACCCTGGGACTGTACATGGGGATTCTAACCCTGGGACTGGAGATTGGGATTCTAACCCTGGGACTGTACATGGGGATTCTAACCCTGGGGCTGTACATGGGGATTCTAACCCTGGGACTGTACATGGGGATTCTAACGCTGGGACTGTACATGGGGATTCTAACCCTGGGACTCTATATGGGTATCCTCACCCTGGGACTGTACATGGTTATTCTAACCCTTGGACAGTTTATGGGTATTCTAACCCTGGGACTGTACATGGGGTTTCTAAACCTGGGAATGTACATGGGGATTCTAACCCTGGGACTGTACATGGGAATTCTAACCCTGGTACTTTATATCGGAATTCTAACCCTGGGACTGTACATGGGTATTCTAACCCTGGGAATGTACATGGGGATTCTAACCTTGGGACTGTACATGGGGATTCTAACCCTGGGACTGTACATGGGGATTCTAACCCTGAGACTGTACATGGGGATTCTAACCCTGGGACTGTACATGGGGATTCTAACCCTGGGACTGTACATGGGGATTCTAAACCTGGGACTGTACATGGGGATTCTAACCCTGGGACTGTATATGGGGATTCTAACCCTGGGACTGTACATGGGGATTCTAAAACTGGGACTGTTCATGGGGATTCTAACCCTGGGACTATACATGAGGATTCCAACCCTGGGACTGTACATGGGGATCCTAACCCTGGGACCGTACATGGTGATTCTAACACTGGGACTGTACATGGTTATTCTAACCCTGGGACTGTATATATGGATTCTAAACCTGGGACTGTACATGGGGATTCTTACCCTGGGACTGTACATGGGGATTCTAACCCTGGGAATGTACATGGGGATTCTAAACCTGGCACTGTAAATGGGGATTCTAACCCTGGGAATGTACATGGGGATTCTAACCTTAGGACTGTACATGGGGATTCTAACCCTGGGACTGTACATGGGGATTCAAACTCTGGGACTGTACATGGGGATTCAAACTCTGGGAATGTACATGGTGAGTCTAACTCTGGGACTGTACATGGGGATTCTAACCCTGGGACTGTATGTGGGGATTCTAAACCTGAGACTGTACATGGGGATTCTAACCCTGGGACTGTACATGGGGATTCTTACCCTGGGACTGTACATGGGGATTCTAACCCTGGGACTGTACATGGGGATTCAAATCCTGGGTCTGTACATGGGGATTCTTACCCTGGGACTGTATGTGGGGATTCTAACCCTGGGTCTGTACAAGGGGATTCCAACACTGGGACTGTATATGGGGATTCTAAACCTGGGACTGTACATGGTGTTTCTAACCCTGGGACTGTACATGGGGATTCTAACCCTGGGACTGTACATGGGGATTCTAACCCTGGGAATGTACATGGGGATTCTAACTCTGGGAATGTACATGGGGATTCTAACCCTGGGACTGTACATGGGAATTCTAACCCTGGGACTGTACATGGGGATTCTAACCCTCGGACTGTACATGGGGATTCTAACCCTGGGACTGTACATGGGGATTCTTACCCTGGGACTGTACATGGGGATTCTAACCCTGGGACTTTACATGGGGATACTAACCCTGGGACTGTACGTGGGGACTCTAACCCTGGGACTGTACACGGGAATTCTAACCCTGGGACTGTACATGGGGATTCTAACCTTGGCACTGTCCATTGGGATTCTAACCCTGGGACTGTACATGGGGATTCTAACCCTGGGACTGGAGATTGGGATTCTAACCCTGGGACTGTACATGGGGATTCTAACCCTGGGGCTGTACATGGGGATTCTAACCCTGGGACTGTACATGGGGATTCTAACGCTGGGACTGTACATGGGGATTCTAACCCTGGGACTCTATATGGGTATCCTCACCCTGGGACTGTACATGGTTATTCTAACCCTTGGACAGTTTATGGGTATTCTAACCCTGGGACTGTACATGGGGTTTCTAAACCTGGGAATGTACATGGGGATTCTAACCC
The DNA here is from genome assembly GCF_052327205.1 of Somniosus microcephalus. Taxonomy (NCBI): domain Eukaryota; kingdom Metazoa; phylum Chordata; class Chondrichthyes; order Squaliformes; family Somniosidae; genus Somniosus; species Somniosus microcephalus. The sequence continues at coordinate 73,660,467 of NC_140990.1, forward strand.
TGGGACTGTACATGGGAATTCTAACCCTGGTACTTTATATCGGAATTCTAACCCTGGGACTGTACATGGGTATTCTAACCCTGGGAATGTACATGGGGATTCTAACCTTGGGACTGTACATGGGGATTCTAACCCTGGGACTGTACATGGGGATTCCGACCCTGGGACTGTACATGGGGATTCTATCCCTGGGACTCTACATGGGGATTGTAAGCCTGGGTATGTAAATGGGAATTCTAACTCTGGGACTGTACATGGGGATTCTAACTCTGGGGCTGTGCATGGGGATTCGAACCCTGGGACTGTACATGGGGATGCTGAACCTGGGACTGCACATGGGGATTCTAACCCTGGGACTGTACATGGGGATTCTAACCCTGGGACTGTACATGGGGATTCTAAACCTGGGGACAGTACATGAGGACTCTAAACCTGGGACTGTACATGGGGATTCTAACCCTGGGACTACACATGGGGATTCTAACCCTGGGAATGTATGCTTGAATTTTAACCCTGGGACTGTACATGGGGATTCTAAACCTGGGACTGTACATGGGGATTCTAACACTGGGACTGTACATGGGGATTCTAACCCTGGGATTTTACATGGTGATTCTAACCCTGGGACTGTACATGGGGATTCTAAACCTGTGACTGTACATGGGGATTCTAACCCTGGGACTGTACATGGGGATTCTGTCCCTGGGACTGTACATGGGGATTCTATCCCTGGGATTGTACATGGGAATTCTGACACTGGGACTGTACGTGGGGATTCTAACCCTGGGACTGTACGTGGGGATTCTAACCCTGGGAATGTACGTGCGGATTCTAACCCTGGGACTGTACTTGGGGATTCTCAACCTGGGATTATACATGGGGATTCTGACCCTGGGACTGTACATTGGGATTCTAACCCTGGGAATGTACATGGGGATTCTAACCCTGGGACTGTACGTGGCGATTCTAACCCTGGGACTGTACGTGGGGATTCCGACCCTGGGACTGTACATGGGGATTCTAAACCTGGGACTGTACGTGAGGATTCTAACCCTGGGACTATACATGGGGATTCTAACCTTGGGACTGCACATGGGGATTCTAACCCTGGGACTGTACATGGGGATTCTAACCCTGAGACTGTACATGGGGATTCTAACCCTGGGACTGTACATGGGGATTCTAACCCTGGGACTGTACATGGGGATTCTAAACCTGGGACTGTACATGGGGATTCTAACCCTGGGACTGTATATGGGGATTCTAACCCTGGGACTGTACATGGGGATATAAAACTGGGACTGTTCATGGGGATTCTAACCCTGGGACTATACATGAGGATTCCAACCCTGGGACTGTACATGGGGATCCTAACCCTGGGACCGTACATGGTGATTCTAACACTGGGACTGTACATGGTGATTCTAACCCTGGGACTGTATATATGGATTCTAAACCTGGGACTGTACATGGGGATTCTTACCCTGGGACTGTACATGGGGATTCTAACCCTGGGAATGTACATGGGGATTCTAAACCTGGCACTGTACATGGGGATTCTAACCCTGGGAATGTACATGGGGATTCTAACCTTAGGACTGTACATGGGGATTCTTACCCTGGGACTGTACATGGGGATTCTAACCCTGGGACTGTACATGGGGATTCAAACCCTGGGTCTGTACATGGGGATTCTTACCCTGGGACTGTATATGTGGATTCTAAACCTGGGACTGTACATGAGGATTCTAACCCTGGGACTGTATATGGGGATTCTAACCCTGGGACTGTACATGGGGATTCCAATGCTGGGACTGTACATGGGGATTCTAACCCTGGGACTATACATGGGGATTCCACCCCTGGGACTGTACATGGGGATTGTAACCCTGGGACTGTACACGGGGATTCTAAGCCTGGGACTGTACATGGGGATTCTAACCCTCGGATTTTACATGGGGATTCTAACCCTGGGACTGTACATGGGGATTCTAACCCTGTGACTGTACACGGGGATTCTATCACTGGGACTGTACATGGGGATTCTATCCCTGGGACTGTACATGGGGATTCTATCCCTGGGATTGTACATGGGGATTCTGACACTGGGACTGTACGTGGGGATTCTAACCCTGGGACTGTACGTGGGGATTCTAACCCTGGGAATGTACGTGGGGATTCTAACCCTGGGACTGTACTTGGGGATTCTCAACCTGGGACTGTACATGGGGATTCTGACCCTGGGACTGTACATTGGGATTCTAAACCTGGGACTGTACATGGGGATTCTAACCCTGGGACTGTACGTGGCGATTCTAACCCTGGGACTGTACATGGGGATTCTCACCCTGAGACTGTACATGGGGATTCTAACCTTGGGACTGTACATGGGGATTCTAACCCTGGGACTGTACATGGGGATTCTAAACCTGGGACTGTACATGGGGATTCTAACCCTGGGACTGTATATGGGGATTCTAACCCTGGGACTGTACATGGGGATTCTAACACTGGGACTGTACATGGGGATTCTAACCCTGGGACTTACATGGGGATTCTAACCCTGGGACTATACAGGGCGATTCTAACCCTGTGACTGTACATGGGGATTCTAACCCTGGGACCGTGCATGATGATTCTAACACTGGGACTGTACATGGTGATTCAAAGCCTGGGACTGTATATGGGGGTTCTAAACCTGTACATGGGGATTCTTACCCTGGGACTGTACATGGGGATTCTAACCCTGGGACTGTACATGGGGATTCTAAACCTGGGACTGTACATGGGGATTCTAATCCTGGGAATGTACATGGGGATTCTAACATTGGGACTGTAGATGGGGATTCTAACCCTGGGACTGTACATGGGGATTCTAACCCTGGGACTGTATATGGGGATTCTAACCATGGGATTGTACATGAGGTTTCTAACCCTGGGACTGTACATGGGGATTCTAACCCTGGGTATGTACATGGGGATTCTAACCCTGGGACTGTACATGGGGATTCTAACCCTGCGACTGTACTTGGGGATTCTAACCCTGGGACTGTACATGGGGTTTCTAACCCTGGGACTGTACATGGGGATTCTAACCCTCGGACTGTACATGGGTTTCTAACCCTGGGAATGTACATGGGGATTCTAACTCTGGGACTGTACATGGGGATTCTTACCCTGGGACTGTACATGGTGTTCTAACCCTGGGACTGTACATGGGAACTCTAACCCTGGGACTGCACATGGGGATTCTAACCCTGGGACTGTACATGGGGATTCTAACCCTGGGACTGTACATGGGGATTCTAACCCTGGGACTGTACATGGGGATTTAACAGTGGGACTGCATATGGGGATTCTAAACCTGGGACTGTACATGGGGATTCTAACCCAGGGACTGTATATGGGGATTCCAGACCTGGGACTGTACACGGGGATTCTAACCTTAGGACTGTACATGGGGATTCTTACCCTGGGACTGTACATGGGGATTCTAACCCTGGGACTGTACATGGGGATTCAAACCCTGGGTCTGTACATGGGGATTCTTACCCTGGGACTGTATATGGGGATTCTAAACCTGGGACTGTACATGAGGATTCTAACCCTGGGACTGTATATGGGGATTCTAACCCTGGGACTGTACATGGGGATTCCAATGCTGGGACTGTACATGGGGATTCTAACCCTGGGACTATACATGGGGATTCCACCCCTGGGACTGTACATGGGGATTGTAACCCTGGGACTGTACACGGGGATTCTAAGCCTGGGACTGTACATGGGGATTCTAACCCTCGGATTTTACATGGGGATTCTAACCCTGGGACTGTACATGGGGATTCTAACCCTGTGACTGTACACGGGGATTCTAACACTGGGACTGTACATGGGGATTCTATCCCTGGGACTGTACATGGGGATTCTATCCCTGGGATTGTACATGGGGATTCTGACACTGGGACTGTACGTGGGGATTCTAACCCTGGGACTGTACGTGGGGATTCTAACCCTGGGAATGTACGTGGGGATTCTAACCCTGGGACTGTACTTGGGGATTCTCAACCTGGGACTGTACATGGGGATTCTGACCCTGGGACTGTACATTGGGATTCTAAACCTGGGACTGTACATGGGGATTCTAACCCTGGGACTGTACGTGGCGATTCTAACCCTGGGACTGTACATGGGGATTCTCACCCTGAGACTGTACATGGGGATTCTAACCTTGGGACTGTACATGGGGATTCTAACCCTGGGACTGTACATGGGGATTCTAAACCTGGGACTGTACATGGGGATTCTAACCCTGGGACTGTATATGGGGATTCTAACCCTGGGACTGTACATGGGGATTCTAACACTGGGACTGTACATGGGGATTCTAACCCTGGGACTTACATGGGGATTCTAACCCTGGGACTATACAGGGCGATTCTAACCCTGTGACTGTACATGGGGATTCTAACCCTGGGACCGTGCATGATGATTCTAACACTGGGACTGTACATGGTGATTCAAAGCCTGGGACTGTATATGGGGGTTCTAAACCTGTACATGGGGATTCTTACCCTGGGACTGTACATGGGGATTCTAACCCTGGGACTGTACATGGGGATTCTAAACCTGGGACTGTACATGGGGATTCTAATCCTGGGAATGTACATGGGGATTCTAACATTGGGACTGTAGATGGGGATTCTAACCCTGGGACTGTACATGGGGATTCTAACCCTGGGACTGTATATGGGGATTCTAACCATGGGATTGTACATGAGGTTTCTAACCCTGGGACTGTACATGGGGATTCTAACCCTGGGTATGTACATGGGGATTCTAACCCTGGGACTGTACATGGGGATTCTAACCCTGCGACTGTACTTGGGGATTCTAACCCTGGGACTGTACATGGGGTTTCTAACCCTGGGACTGTACATGGGGATTCTAACCCTCGGACTGTACATGGGTTTCTAACCCTGGGAATGTACATGGGGATTCTAACTCTGGGACTGTACATGGGGATTCTTACCCTGGGACTGTACATGGTGTTCTAACCCTGGGACTGTACATGGGAACTCTAACCCTGGGACTGCACATGGGGATTCTAACCCTGGGACTGTACATGGGGATTCTAACCCTGGGACTGTACATGGGGATTCTAACCCTGGGACTGTACATGGGGATTTAACAGTGGGACTGCATATGGGGATTCTAAACCTGGGACTGTACATGGGGATTCTAACCCAGGGACTGTATATGGGGATTCCAGACCTGGGACTGTACACGGGGATTCTAACCCTGGGACTGTACATGGGGTTTCTAACCCTGGACTGTACATGGGGATTCCAACCCTGGGACTGTACATGGGGATTCTACACCTGGGACTGTACATGGGGATTCTAACCCTCGGACTGTACATGGGGATTCTAACCCTGGGACTGTACATGAGGATTCTAACCCTGGGACAGTTCATGGGGATTCTAACCTTGGGTTTTCATGGGGATTCTAACCCTGGGGCTGTACTGGGGATTCTAACCCTGGGACAGTACATGGCGATTCTAACCCTGGGACTGTACATGGGGATTCTAACCCTGGGAATGTACATGGAGATTCTAACTCTGGGAATGTACATGGTGATTCTAACCCTGGGACTGTACATGGGGATTCTAACTCTGGGAATGTACATGGGGATTCAAACCCTGGGACTGTACATGGGGATTCTAACCCTGGGACTGTACATGGGGATTCTAACCCTGGGACTGTACATGGGGATTCTAACCCTGGGACTGTACATGGGGATTCTTACCCTGGGACTGTACATGGGGATTCTAACCCTGGGACTTTACATGGGGATACTAACCCTGGGACTGTACGTGGGGATTCTAACCCTGGGACTGTACACGGGAATTCTAACCCTGGGACTGTACATGGGGATTCTAACCTTGGCACTGTCCATTGGGATTCTCACCCTGGGACTGTACATGGGGATTCTAACCCTGGGTCTGTACATTGGGATTCTAACCCTGGGACTGTACATGGGGATTCTAACTCTGGGTCTGTACATGGGGATTCTAACCCTGGGACTGTACATGGGGATTCTAACGCTGGGACTGCACATGGGGATTCTAACCCTGGGACTCTATATGGGGATCCTCACCCTGGGACTGTACATGGTTATTCTAACCCTTGGACAGTTTATGGGGATTCTAACCCTGGGACTGTACATGGGGATTCTAAACCTGGGACTGTACATGGGGACTCTAACCCTGGGACTGTACATGGGAATTCTAACCCTGGGACTGTACATCGGGATTCTAACCCTGGGACTGTACATGGGCATTCTAACCCTGGGAATGTACATGGGGATTCCAACCCTGGGACTGTACATGGGGATTCTAACCCTGTGACTTTACATGAGGATTCTATCCCTGGGACTCTACATGGGGATTGTAAGCCTGGGTATGTAATTGGGAATTCTAACTCTGGGACTGTACATGGGGATTCTAACTCTGGGACTGTACATGGGGATTCTAACCCTGGGACTGTACATGGGGATGCTGAACCTGGGACTGCACATGGGGATTCTAACCCTGGGACTGTACATGGGGATTCTAACCCTGGGACTGTACATGGGGATTCTAAACCTGGGGACAGTACATGAGGATTCTAATCCTGGGACTGTACAAGGGGATTCTAACCCTGGGACTAAACATGGGGATTCTAACCCTGGGAATGTACGCGGGAATTTTAACCCTGGGACTGTACATGGGGATTCTAACCCTGGGACTGTACATGGGGATTCTAACCCTGCGACTGTACATGGGGATTCTAACCCTGGGACTGTACATGGGGTTTCTAACCCTGGGACTGTACATGGGGATTCTAACCCTCGGACTGTACATGGGTTTCTAACCCTGGGAATGTACATGGGGATTCTAACTCTGGGACTGTACATGGGGATTCTTACCCTGGGACTGTACATGGTGTTCTAACCCTGGGACTGTACATGGGAACTCTAACCCTGGGACTGCACATGGGGATTCTAACCCTGGGACTGTACATGGGGATTCTAACCCTGGGACTGTACATGGGGATTCTAACCCTGGGACTGTACATGGGGATTTAACAGTGGGACTGCATATGGGGATTCTAAACCTGGGACTGTACATGGGGATTCTAACCCAGGGACTGTATATGGGGATTCCAGACCTGGGACTGTACACGGGGATTCTAACCCTGGGACTGTACATGGGGATTCTAACCCTGGACTGTACATGGGGATTCCAACCCTGGGACTGTACATGGGGATTCTACACCTGGGACTGTACATGGGGATTCTAACCCTCGGACTGTACATGGGGATTCTAACCCTGGGACTGTACATGAGAATTCTAACCCTGGGACAGTTCATGGGGATTCTAACCTTGGGTTTTCATGGGGATTCTAACCCTGGGGCTGTACTGGGGATTCTAACCCTGGGACAGTACATGGCGATTCTAACCCTGGGACTGTACATGGGGATTCTAACCCTGGGAATGTACATGGAGATTCTAACTCTGGGAATGTACATGGGGATTCTAACCCTGGGACTGTACATGGGGATTCTAACTCTGGGAATGTACATGGGGATTCAAACCCTGGGACTGTACATGGGGATTCTAACCCTGGGACTGTACATGGGGATTCTAACCCTGGGACTGTACATGGGGATTCTAACCCTGGGACTGTATATGGGGATTCTTACCCTGGGACTGTACATGGGGATTCTAACCCTGGGACTTTACATGGGGATACTAACCCTGGGACTGTACGTGGGGATTCTAACCCTGGGACTGTACACGGGAATTCTAACCCTGGGACTGTACATGGGGATTCTAACCTTGGCACTGTCCATTGGGATTCTCACCCTGGGACTGTACATGGGGATTCTAACCCTGGGTCTGTACATTGGGATTCTAACCCTGGGACTGTACATGGGGATTCTAACTCTGGGTCTGTACATGGGGATTCTAACCCTGGGACTGTACATGGGGATTCTAACGCTGGGACTGCACATGGGGATTCTAACCCTGGGACTCTATATGGGGATCCTCACCCTGGGACTGTACATGGTTATTCTAACCCTTGGACAGTTTATGGGGATTCTAACCCTGGGACTGTACATGGGGATTCTAAACCTGGGACTGTACATGGGGACTCTAACCCTGGGACTGTACATGGGAATTCTAACCCTGGGACTGTACATCGGGATTCTAACCCTGGGACTGTACATGGGCATTCTAACCCTGGGAATGTACATGGGGATTCCAACCCTGGGACTGTACATGGGGATTCTAACCCTGTGACTTTACATGAGGATTCTATCCCTGGGACTCTACATGGGGATTGTAAGCCTGGGTATGTAATTGGGAATTCTAACTCTGGGACTGTACATGGGGATTCTAACTCTGGGACTGTACATGGGGATTCTAACCCTGGGACTGTACATGGGGATGCTGAACCTGGGACTGCACATGGGGATTCTAACCCTGGGACTGTACATGGGGATTCTAACCCTGGGACTGTACATGGGGATTCTAAACCTGGGGACAGTACATGAGGATTCTAATCCTGGGACTGTACAAGGGGATTCTAACCCTGGGACTAAACATGGGGATTCTAACCCTGGGAATGTACGCGGGAATTTTAACCCTGGGACTGTACATGGGGATTCTAACCCTGGGACTGTACACGGGGATTCTAACCCTGGGACTGTACATGGGGATTCTAACCCTGGGATTTTACATGGGGATTCTAACCCTTTGACTGTACATGGGGATTCTAACTCTGGGACTGTACATGGGGATTCTAACTCTGGGACTGTACATGGGGATTCTAACCCTGGGACTGTACATGGGGATGCTGAACCTGGGACTGCACATGGGGATTCTAACCCTGGGACTGTACATGGGGATTCTAACTCTGGGACTGTACATGGGGATTCTAAACCTGGGGACAGTACATGAGGATTCTAACCCTGGGACTGTACAAGGGGATTCTAACCCTGGGACTACACATGGGGATTCTAACCCTGGGAATGTACGCGGGAATTTTAACCCTGGGACTGTACATGGGGATTCTAACCCTGGGACTGTACACGGGGATTCTAACCCTGGGACTGTACATGGGGATTCTAACCCTGGGATTTTACAAGGGGATTCTAACCCTTTGACTGTACATGGGGATTCTAACCCTGTGACTGTACATGGGGATTCTAACCCTGGGACTGTACATGGGGATTCTATCCCTGGAACTGTACATGGGGATTCTATCCCTGGGATTGTACATGGGAATTCTGGCACTGGGACTGTACGTGGGGATGCTAACCCTGGGACTGTATGTGGGGATTCTAACCCTGGGAATGTACGTGGGGATTCTAACCCTGGGACTGTACTTGGGGATTCTCAACCTGGGACTGTACATGGGGATTCTGACCCTGGGACTGTACATTGGGATTCTAACCCTGGGAATGTACATGGGGTTCTAACCCTGGGACTGCACGTGGCGATTCTAACCCTGGGACTGTACTTGGGGATTCCAACCCTGCGACTGTACATGGGGATTCTAAACCTGGGACTGTACGTGAGGATTCTAACCCTGGGACTGTACATGGGGATTCTAACCTTGGGACTGTTCATGGGGATTCTAACCCTGCGACTGTACATGGGGATTCTAACCCTGAGACTGTACATGGGGATTCTAACCCTGGGACTGTACATGGGAATTCTAACCCTGAGACTGTACATGGGGATTCTAACCCTGGGACTGTACATTGGGATTCCAACCCTGGGACTGTCCATGGGGATTCTAACCCTGGGTCTGTACATGGGGATTCTAACACTGGGTCTGTACATGGGGATTCTAACGCTGGGACAGTTTATGGGGATTCTAACCCTGGGACTGTACATGGGGATTCTAAACCTGGGACGGTACATGGGGATTCTAACCCTGGGACTGTACATGGGAATCCTAACCCTGGGACTGTATATCGGTATTCTAACCGTGGGACTGCACATGGGTATTCTAACCCTGGGAATGTACATGGGGATTCTAACCTTGGGACTGTACATGGGGATTCTAACCCTGGGACTGTACATGGGGATTCCAACCCTGGGACTGTACATGGGGATTCTAACCCTGTAACTTTACATGAGGATTCTATCCCTGGGACTCTACATGGGGATTGTAAGCCTGGGTATGTAAATGGGAATTCTAACTCTGGGACTGTACATGGGGATTCTAACTCTGGGACTGCACATGGGGATTCTAACCCTGGGACTGTACATGGGGATGCTGAACCTGGGACTGCACATGGGGATTCTAACCCTGCGGCTGTACATGGGGATTCTAAACCTGGGGACAGTACATGAGGATTCTAACCCTGGGACTCTACATGGGGATTCTAACCCTGGGGCTTCACATGGGGATTCTAACCCTGGGATGTACGCGGGAATTTTAACCCTGGCACTGTATATGGGGATTCTAACCCTGGGACTGTACACGGGGATTCTAACCCTGGGACTGTACATGGGGATTCTAACCCTGGGATTTTACATGCGGATTCTAACCCTGGCACTGTACATGGGGATTCTAACCCTGTGACTGTACATTGGGATTCTAACCATGGGAATGTACATGGGGTTCTAACCCTGGGACTGCACGTGGCGATTCTAACCCTGGGACTGTACTTGGGGATTCCAACCCTGCGACTGTACATGGGGATTCTAAACCTGGGACTGTACGTGAGGATTCTAACCCTGGGACTGTACATGGGAATTCTAACCTTGGGACTGTTCATGGGGATTCTAACCCTGGGACTGTACATGGGGATTCTAACCCTGAGACTGTACATGGGGATTCTAACCCTGGGACTGTTCATGGGAATTCTAACCCTGGGACTGTACATGGGGATTCTAACCCTGGGACTGTGCATTGGGATTCTAACCCTGGGACTGTCCATGGGGATTCTAACCCTGGGTCTGTACATGGGGATTCTAACACTGGGACTGTACATGGGGATTCTAACGCTGGGACAGTTTATGGGGATTCTAACCCTGGGACTGTACATGGGGATTCTAAACCTGGGACGGTACATGGGGATTCTAACCCTGGGACTGTACATGGGAATCCTAACCCTGGGACTGTATATCGGGATTCTAACCCTGGGACTGTACATGGGTATTCTAACCCTGAGAATGTACATGGGGATTCTAACCTTGGGACTGTACACGGGGATTCTAACCCTGGGACTGTACATGGGGATTCCAACCCTGGGACTGTACATGGGGATTCTAACCCTGTAACTTTACATGAGGATTCTATCCCTGGGACTCTACATGGGGATTGTAAGCCTGGGTGTGTAAATGGGAATTCTAACTCTGGGACTGTACATGGGGATTCTAACTCTGGGACTGTACATGGGGATTCTAACCCTGGGACTGCACATGGGGATGCTGAACCTGGGACTGCACATGGGGATTCTAACCCTGCGGCTGTACATGGGGATTCTAAACCTGGGGACAGTACATGAGGATTCTAACCCTGGGACTGTACATGGGGATTCTAACCCTGGGACTACACATGGGGATTCTAACCCTGTGAATGTACGCGGGAATTTTAACCCTGGGACTGTACATGGGGATTCCAACCCTGGGACTGTACACGGGGATTCTAAACCTGGGACTGTACATGGGGATTCTAACCCTGGGATTTTACATGCGGATTCTAACCCTGGGACTGTACATGGGGATTCTAACCCTGTGACTGTACATGGGGATTCTAACCCTGGGACTGTACATGGGGATTCTATCCCTGGGACTGTACATGGGGATTCTATCCCTGGGATTGTACATGGGGATTCTGACACTGGGACTGTACGTGGGGATTCTAACCCTGGGACTGTACGTGGGGATTCTAACCCTGGGAATGTACGTGGGGATTCTAACCCTGGGACTGTACTTGGGGATTCTCAATCTGGGACTGTACATGGGGATTCTGACCCTGGGACTGTACATTGGGATTCTAACCCTGTGAATGTACATGGGGATTCTAACCCTGGGACTGTACATGGTGATTCTAACCCTGGCACTGGACGTGGGGATTCCGACCCTGGGACTGTAAATGGGGATTCTAAACCTGGGACTGTACGTGAGGATTCTAACCCTGGGACTGTACATGGGGATTCTACCCTTGGGACTGTACATGGGGATTCTAACCCTGGGACTGTACATGGGGATTCTAACCCTGAGACTGTACATGGGGATTCTAACCCTGGGACTGTACATGGGGATTCTAACCCTGGGACTGTACATTGGGATTCTAAACCTGGGACTGTACATGGGGATCCTAACCCTGGGACTGTATATGGGGATTCTAACCCTGGGACTGTACATGGGGATTCTAAAACTGGGACTGTACATGGGGATTCTAACCCTGGGACTATACATGGGGATTCCAACCCTGGGACTGTACATGGGGATCCTAACCCTGGGACCGTACATGGTGATTCTAACACTGGGACTGTACATGGTGATTCTAACCCTTGGACTGTATATATGGATTCTAAACCTGGGATTGTACATGGGGATTCTTACCCTGGGACTGTACATGGGGATTCAAACCCTGGGTCTGTACATGGGGATTCTTACCCTGGGACTGTATGTGGGGATTCTAACCCTGGGTCTGTACATGGGGATTCCAACCCTGGGACTGTATATGGGGATTCTAAATCTGGGACTGTACATGGGGATTCTAACCCTGGGACTGTATATGGGGATTCTAACCCTGGGACTGTACTTGGGGATTCCAACACTGGGACTGTACATGGGGATTCTAACCCTGGGACTATACATGGGGATTCCAACCCTGGGACTGTACATGGGGATTCTAACCCTGGGACTTACATGGGGATTCCAACCCTGGGACTATACAGGGGGCTTCTAACCCTGTGACTGTACATGTGGATCCTAACCCTGGGACCGTACATGGTGATTCTAACACTGGGACTGTACATGGTGATTCTAACCCTGGGACTGTGTATGGGGATTCTAAACCTGGGACAGTACATGGGGATTCTTACCCTGGGACTGTACATGGGGATTCTCACCCTGGGAATGTACATGGGGATTCTATACCTGGGACTGTACATGGGGAATCTAACCCTGGGAGTGTCCATGGGGATTCTAACCTTAGGACTGTACATGGGGATTCTAACCCTGGGACTGTACATGGGGATTCTAACCATGGGACTGTACATGGGGATTCAAACTCTGGGAATGTACATGGTGAGTCTAACTCTGGGACTGTACATGGGGATTTTAACCCTGGGACTGTACATGGGGATTCTAAACCTGGGACTGTACATGGGGATTCTAACCCTGGGACTTTACATGGGGATTCTAACCCTGGGTATTTACATGGGGATTCTAACCCTGGGAATATACATGGGGATTTTAACCCTGGGACTTTACATGGGGATTCTAACCCTGGAACTGTACATGGGGATTCTAACCCTGTGACTGTACATGGTGATTCTAACCCTGGGACTGTACATGAGGATTCTAACCCTGGGACTGTTCATGGGGATTCTAACCTTGGGTATGTACATGGGGATTCTAACCCTTGGACGGTACATGGGGATAATAACCCAGGGACTGTACATGGGGATTCTAACCCTGGGAATGTACATGGGGATTCTAACTCTGGGACTGTACATGGGGATTCTAACCCTGGGACGGTACATGGGGATTCTAACCCTGGGACTGTACATGGGGATTCTAACCCTGGGACTGTACATGGGGATTCTAAACCTGGGACTGTACATGGGTTTTCTAACCCTTGGAACTGTACATGGAGATTCTAACCCTGGAACTGTACGTGGGGATTCTAACCCTGGGACTGTGCACGGGAATTCTAACCCTGGGACTGTACATGGGGATTCTAACCCTGGGACTGTGCATGGGGATTCTAAACCTGGGTCTGTACATGGGGATTCAAACCCTGGGACTGTACATGGGGATTCTAAACCTGGGACTGTACATGGGGATTCTAACACTGGGAATGTACATGGGGATTCTAACCTTAGGACTGTAAATGGGGATTCTAACCCTGGGACTGTACATGGGGATTCCAACCCTGGGACTGTACATGGGGATTCAAACTCTGGGAATGTACATGGTGAGTCTAACTCTGGGGCTGTACATGGGGATTCTAACCCTGGGACTGTATGTGGGGATTCTGAACCTGAGACTGCACATGGGGATTCTAACCCTGGGACTGTACATGGGGATTTTTACCCTGGGACTGTACATGGGGATTCTAACCCTGGGACTGTACATGGGGATTCAAACCCTGGGTCTGCACATGGGGATTCTTACCCTGGGACTGTATGTGGGGATTCTAAACCTGGGACTGTACATGGGGATTCTAACCCTGGGACTGTATATCGGGATTCTAACCCTGGGACTGTACATGGGGATTCCAACACTGGGACTGTACATGGTGATTCTAACCCTGGGACAATACATGGGGATTCCAACCCTGGGACTGTACATGGGGATTCTAACCCTGGGACTTACATGGGGATTCTAACCCTGGGACTATACAGGGGGATTCTAACCCTTTGACTGTACATGGGGATCCTAACCCTGGGACCGTACATGGTGATTCTAACACTGGGACTGTACATGGTGATTCTAACCCTGGGACTGTAAATGGGGATTCTAAACCTGGGACTGTACATGGGGATTCTTACCCTGGGACTGTACATGGGGATTCTAACCCTGGGAATGTACATGGGGATTCTAAACCTGGGACTGGACATGGGGATTCTAACCCTGGGAATGTACATGGGGATTTTAACCTTAGGATTGTACATGGGGATTCTAACCCTGGGACTGTACATGGGGATTCTAACCCTGGGACTGTACATGGGGATTCAAACTCTGGGAATGTACATGGTGAGTCTAACTCTGGGACTGTACATGGGGATTCTAACCCTGGGACTGTATGTGGGGATTCTAAACCTGAGACTGCACATGGGGATTCTAACCCTGGGACTGTACATGGGGATTCTTACCCTGGGAATGTACATGGGGATTCTAAACCTGGGACTGTACATGGGGATTCAAAACCTGGGTCTGTACATGGGGATTCTTACCCTGGGACTGTATGTGGGGATTCTAACCCTGGGTCTGTACATGGGGATTCCAACCCTGGGAGTGTATATGGGGATTCTAACCCTGGGACTGTACATGGGGTTTCTAACCCTGGGACTGTACATGGTGTTTCTAACCCTGGGACTATACATGGGAATTCCAACTCTGGGACTGTACATGGGGATTCTAACCCTCGGACTGTACATGGGGATTCTAACCCTGGGACTGTACATGGGGATTCTAACCCTGGGACTTTACATGGGGATTCTAACCCTGGGTATGTACATGGGGATTCTAACCCTGGGAATATACATAGGGATTTTAACCCTGGGACTTTACATGGGGATTCTAACCCTGGGACTGTACATGGGGATTCTAACGCTGTGACTGTACATGGTGATTCTAACCCTGGGACTGTACATGAGGATTCTATCCCTGGGACTGTTCATGGTGATTCTAACCTTGGGTATATACATGGGGATTCTAACCCTGGGACTGTACATGGGGATACTAACCCTGGGACTGCACATGGGGATTCTAACCCTGGGAATGTACATGGGGATTCTGACTCTGGGACTGTACATGGGGATTCTAACCCTGGGACTGTACATGGGGATTCTAACCCTGGGACTGTACATGGGGATTCCAACCCTGGGACTGTACATGGGGATTCTAAACCTGGGACTGTACATGTGTTTTCTAACCCTTGGAACTGTACATGGAGATTCTAACCCTGGGACTGTACATGGGGATTCTAACCCTGGGACTGTACGTGGGGATTCTAACCCTGGGACTGTACACGGGAATTCTAACCCTGGGACTGTACATGGGGATTCTAACCCTGGGACTGTACATGGGGATTCTAAACCTGGGTCTGTACATGGGGATTCAAACCCTGGGACTGTACATGGGGATTCTAAACCTGGGACTGTATACGGGGATTCTAACCCTGGGACTGTACATGAGGATTCCAACCCTGGGACTGTACATGGGGTTTCTAACCCTGGGACTGCACATGGGGATTCTAACCCTGTGACTGTACATGGGGATTCTAACCCTGGGACTGTACATGGGGATTCTAACACTGGGACTGTACATGGGGACTCTAACCCTGTGAATGTACATGGGGATTCCAACCCTGGGACTGTACATGGGTATTCCAACCCTGGGACTGTACATGTGGATTCCAACCCTGGGACTGTACATGGGGATTCCATACCCTGGATCTGTACATGGGGATTCTTACACTGTGACTGTACATGGGAATTCTAACCCTGGGACTGTACTTGGGGATTCTAACCCTGGGTCTGTACATGGGGATTCTAACCCTGTGACTGTACATGGGGATTCCAACCCTGGGACTGTACATGGGGATTCCAACCCTGGGACTGTACATGTGGATTCCTACCCTGAAACTTTACATGGGGATTCCAACCCTGAGACTGTACATGGGGATTCTAAACCTGGAACTGTACATGGAGATTCTAACCCTGTGACTGTACATGGTGATTCTAACCCTGGGACTGTACTTGGGGATTCTAACCCTGAGACTGTACATGGGGATTCTAACCCTGGGACTGTACATGGGGATTCTAACCCTGGGACTGTACATGGGGATTCTAAACCTGGGACTGTACATGGGGATCCTAACACTGGGACTGTATATGGGGATTCTAACCCTGGGACTGTACATGGGGATTCTAAAACTGGGACTGTACATGGGGATTCTAACCCTGGGACTATACATGGGGATTCCAACCCTGGGACTGGACATGGGGATCCTAACCCTGGGACCGTACATGGTGATTCTAACACTGGGACTGTACATGGTGATTCTAACCCTTGGACTGAATATATGGATTCTAAACCTGGGACTGTACATGGGGATTCTTACCCTGGGACTGTACATGGGGATTCAAACCCTGGGTCTGTACATGGGGATTCTTACCCTGGGACTGTATGTGGGGATTCTAACCCTGGGTCTGTACATGGGGATTCCAACCCTGGGACTGTATATGGGGATTCTAAACCTGGGACTGTACATGGGGATTCTAACCCTGGGACTGTATATGGGGATTCTAACCCTGGGACTGTACATGGGGATTCCAACACTGGGACTGTACATGGGGATTCTAACCCTGGGACTGTACATGGGGATTCCAACCCTGGGACTGTACATGGGGATTCTAACCCTGGGACTTACATGGGGATTCTAACCCTGGGACTATACAGGGGGCTTCTAACCCTGTGACTGTACATGGGGATCCTAACCCTGGGACCGTACATGGTGATTCTAACACTGGGACTGTACATGGTGATTCTAACCCTGGGACTGTGTATGGGGATTCTAAACCTGGGACTGTACATGGGGATTCTTACCCTGGGACTGTACATGGGGATTCTCACCCTGGGAATGTACATGGGGATTCTATACCTGGGACTGTACATGGGGAATCTAACCCTGGGAGTGTACATGGGGATTCTAACCTTAGGACTGTACATGGGGATTCTAACCCTGGGACTGTACATGGGGATTCTAACCATGGGACTGTACATGGGGATTCAAACTCTGGGAATGTACATGGTGAGTCCAACTCTGGGACTGTACATGGGGATTCTAACCCTGGGACTGTACATGGGGATTCTAAACCTGGGACTGTACATGGGGATTCTAACCCTGGGACTTTACATGGGGATTCTAACCCTGGGTATTTACATGGGGATTCTAACCCTGGGAATATACATGGGGATTTTAACCCTGGGACTTTACATGGGGATTCTAACCCTGGAACTGTACATGGGGATTCTAACCCTGTGACTGTACATGGTGATTCTAACCCTGGGACTGTACATGAGGATTCTAACCCTGGGACTGTTCATGGGGATTCTAACCTTGGGTCTGTACATGGGGATTCTAACCCTTGGACGGTACATGGGGATAATAACCCAGGGACTGTACATGGGGATTCTAACCCTGGGAATGTACATGGGGATTCTAACTCTGGGACTGTACATGGGGATTCTAGCCCTGGGACTGTACATGGGGATTCTAACCCTGGGACTGTACATGGGGATTCTAACCCTGGGACTGTACATGAGGATTCTAAACCTGGGACTGTACATGGGTTTTCTAACCCTTGGAACTGTACATGGAGATTCTAACCCTGGGACTGTACGTGGGGATTCTAACCCTGGGACTGTACACGGGAATTCTAACCCTGGGACTGTACATGGGGATTCTAACCCTGGGACTGTGCATGGGGATTCTAAACCTGGGCCTGTACATGGGGATTCAAACCCTGGGACTGTACATGGGGATTCTAAACCTGGGACTGTACATGGGGATTCTAACACTGGGAATGTACATGGGGATTCTAACCTTAGGACTGTACATGGGGATTCTAACCCTGGGACTGTACATGGGGATTCTAACCCTGGGACTGTACATGGGGATTCAAACTCTGGGAATGTACATGGTGAGTCTAACTCTGGGGCTGTACATGGGGATTCTAACCCTGGGACTGTATGTGGGGATTCTGAACCTGAGACTGCACATGGGGATTCTAACCCTGGGACTGTACATGGGGATTCTTACCCTGGGACTGTACATGGGGATTCTAACCCTGGGACTGTACATGGGGATTCAAACACTGGGTCTGCACATGGGGATTCTTACCCTGGGACTGTATGTGGGGATTCTAAACCTGGGACTGTACATGGGGATTCTAACCCTGGGACTGTATATGGGGATTCTAACCCTGGGACTGTACATGGGGATTCCAACACTGGGACTGTACATGGGGATTCTAACCCTGGGACTATACATGGGGATTCCAACCCTGGGACTGTACATGGGGATTCTAACCCTGGGACTTACATGGGGATTCTAACCCTGGGACTATACAGGGGGATTCTAACCCTTTGACTGTACATGGGGATCCTAACCCTGGGACCGTACATGGTGATTCTAACACTGGGACTGTACATGGTGATTCTAACCCTGGGACTGTATATGGGGATTCTAAACCTGGGACTGTACATGGGGATTCTTACCCTGGGACTGTACATGGGGATTCTAACCCTGGGAATGTACATGGGGATTCTAAACCTGGGACTGTACATGGGGATTCTAACCCTGGGACTGTACATGGGGATTCTAACCCTGGGACTGTACATGGGGATTCAAACTCTGGGAATGTACATGGTGAGTCTAACTCTGGGACTGTACATGGGGATTCTAACCCTGGGACTGTATGTGGGGATTCTAAACCTGAGACTGCACATGGGGATTCTAACCCTGGGACTGTACATGGGGATTCTTACCCTGGGACTGTACATGGGGATTCTAACCCTGGGACTGTACATGGGGATTCAAAACCTGGGTCTGTACATGGGGATTCTTACCCTGGGACTGTATGTGGGGAATCTAACCCTGGGTCTGTACATGGGGATTCCAACCCTGGGACTGTATATGGGGATTCTAACCCTGGGACTGTACATGGGGTTTCTAACCCTGGGACTGTACATGGTGTTTCTAACCCTGGGACTATACATGGGAATTCCAACTCTGGGACTGTACATGGGGATTCTAACCCTCGGACTGTACATGGGGATTCTAACCCTGGGACTGTACATGGGGATTCTAACCCTGGGACTTTACATGGGGATTCTAACCCTGGGTATGTACATGGGGATTCTAACCCTGGGAATATACATCGGGATTTTAACCCTGGGACTTTACATGGGGATTCTAACCCTGGGACTGTACATGGGGATTCTAACGCTGTGACTGTACATGGTGATTCTAACCCTGGGACAGTACATGAGGATTCTATCCCTGGGACTGTTCATGGTGATTCTAACCTTGGGTATATACATGGAGATTCTAACCCTGGGACTGTACATGGGGATACTAACCCTGGGACTGTACATGGGGATTCTAACCCTGGGAATGTACATGGGGATTCTGACTCTGGGACTGTACATGGGGATTCTAACCCTGGGACTGTACATGGGGATTCTAACCCTGGGACTGTACATGGGGATTCTAACCCTGGGACTGTACATGGGGATTCTAAACCTGGGACTGTACATGGGTTTTCTAACCCTTGGAACTGTACATGGAGATTCTAACCCTGGGACTGTACATTGGGATTCTAACCCTGGGACTGTACGTGGGGATTCTAACCCTGGGACTGTACACGGGAATTCTAACCCTGGGACTGTACATGGGGATTCTAACCCTGGGACTGTACATGGGGATTCTAAACCTGGGTCTGTACATGGGGATTCAAACCCTGGGACTGTACATGGGGATTCTAAACCTGGGACTGTATACGGGGATTCTAACCCTGGGACTGTACATGAGGATTCCAACCCTGGGACTGTACATGGGGTTTCTAACCCTGGGACTGCACATGGGGATTCTAACCCTGTGACTGTACATGGGGATTCTAACCCTGGGACTGTACATGGGGATTCTAACACTGGGACTGTACATGGGGACTCTAACCCTGTGAATGTACATGGGGATTCCAACCCTGGGACTGTACATGGGTATTCCAACCCTGGGACTGTACATGTGGATTCCAACCCTGGGACTGTACATGGGGATTCCATACCCTGGATCTGTACATGGGGATTCTTACACTGTGACTGTACATGGGAATTCTAACCCTGGGACTGTACTTGGGGATTCTAACCCTGGGACTGTACATGGGGATTCTAACCCTGTGACTGTACATGGGGATTCCAACCCTGGGACTGTACATGGGGATTCCAACCCTGGGACTGTACATGTGGATTCCAACCCTGAAACTTTACATGGGGATTCCAACCCTGAGACTGTACATGGGGATTCTAAACCTGGAACTGTACATGGAGATTCTAACCCGGTGACTGTACATGGTGATTATAACCCTGGGACTGTACTTGGGGATTCTAACCCTGGGACTGTACATGGGGATTCCAACCCTGGGAATGTACATGGATATTCTAACCCTGAGACTGTACATGGGGATTCCAACCCTGGGACTGTACATGGGGATTCTAACCCTGGGACTGTACCTGAGGATTCTAACACTGCGACTGTACATGGGGATTCCAACCCTGGGACTGTACATGGGGATTCTAACCCTGAGACTGTACATGGGGATTCTAACCCTGAGACTGTACATGGTGATTCTAACCCTGAGACTGTACATGGGGTTTCCAACCCTGGGACTGTACACGGGGATTACAACCCTGGGACTGTACTTGGGGTTTCTTACCCTGGGACTGTACATGGTGATTCTATCCCTGAGACTGTTCATGGGGATTCTAACCCTGAGACTGTACATGGGGATTCCAACCCTGGGGCTGTACATGAGAATTCTAACCCTGAGACTGTACATGGGGATTCCAACCCTGGGACTGTACACGGGGATTACAACCCTGGGACTGTACATGGGGATTCTAACCCTGGGACTGTACATGGTAATTCTAACCCTGAGACTGTACATGGGGATTCTAACCCTGAGACTGTACATGGGGATTCCAATTTGGGACTGTACATGGGGATTCTAACCCTGGGACTGTACATGGGGATTCTAACCCTTGGACTGCACATGGGGATTCTACCACTGCGACTGTACATGGGGATTCTAACCCTGGGAATGTACATGGGAATTCTAACCCTGGGCATGCACATGGGGTCTCTAACCCTGGGGCTGTACATGTGGATTCTAAACCTGGGACTGTACATGGGGTTTCTAACCCTGGGACTGTAAATGGGGATTCTAACACTGGGACTGTACATGGGGATTCTTACACTGGGACTGTACATGGGGATTCCAACCCTGGGACTGTACATGGGGATTCTAACCCTGGGAATGTACATGGGGATTCTAACCCTGGGACTGCACATGGGGATTCTAACCCTGGGACTGTACATGGGGATTCCAACCCTGGGACTGTACATGTGAATTCCAACCCTGGGACTGTACATGTGGATTCTAACCCTGGGACTGTACATGTGGATTCTAACCCTGGGACTGTACATGGGGATTCTAACCCTGCGACTGTACATGGTGATTCTACCCCTGGGACTGTACATGGGAATTCTAACCCTGGGACTGTACATGGGGATTCTAACCCTGGGACTGTACATGGGGTTTCTAACCCTGGGACTGTACATGGAGAATCTAACCTTGTGACTTTACATGGGGATTCCAACCCTGGGACTGTACACCTGGCCCCTGGATTTAGTGTCGCAGTGCAAGTACTCCCTGGGTTTTTTGTCCCATCATAAATTGGCCTTGTGTTTGGTGCCATGGTGTAAATGGTCCCAGGATTTATTGTGTCAGTGTAAATGGTTCCTCAATTTGGTGTCATCATATAAGTGGTTTCTGTATTTGGTGTCAAAATGTAAATGGTCCCTTGATTTAGTATCAAACTGTAAGCGGTTCCTGGATGCTTGTGTCACAATGTAAGTGATCCCTGGATTTGGTGTGTCAATATAAATGGTCGCTGGATTTGGTGTCACAATGTAAGTGATCCCTGGATTGAGTGTCTCAGTGTAAGTGGACCCTGGATATGATGTCACACTGTAGGTGCTCCCTAGATTTGGGATCCACAACAACAACTTACATTTATTTAGCAAATTTAACGTAGTCAAACGTCCCAAGGTGCTCAACAAGAGCAATATCAAAAAATTATATTTAACACCGAGCCACAGAAGGGGATCGCAGTAAAGATCACCAAAAGCTTTATCAAAGAGGTAGGTTTTAAGGAGCATCTTAAAAGAGGAACGGGGGAGAGGCGTAGGGCTAGAAATTCAGTAGGCTTTACGCCCAGTTTTCGCCCAAAGAGGGCTTTTGCGCCACTTGCTGAGATTGCGCCGATATTCAGCGCTGCGGTACTGGTGGCGTTAGCCAGTTGCGCTGCGCTGCCACCGATGACATCATCGGTGTGCGCAGTGCCCCACTACCAGCCCGACCGCCATATTTAGTTGCGGCCGCCTCTTCTGCAGCGGCCGCAAACAGCGATCTGAAAACGGGGCCGCCCTGCAGCCTTAGTGGGGCGAGTTAAGGCGGAGGTGCGGCCGGCCGCTTTTTCGGTGGCCGCCTGCCCGCACCTCCTTCCCCGGCCTCCTCCACTGCCCCCCCGCGGCATTGACAGCTGTTTTCCGGGAACCCGGCACTTCTCCGTGGTGCCGGGCTCATTTGCCGGCACTAGCGAGCGGCGTTCTCGCTGTTGCAGGCACCTCCCCCTTAAGAGAGGGATGAAGGCCTGCAGTACCGCAGCCTGCCGCTCCGCAGCGGGTGGCGCTGCGGCACCTAGCGCGCCGAAATTCAGTTTCAGCGCCCCAAGCGGGGGCGGCCACACCCTTGAATAGCGGCCGGCTTCGACTTGGGCGCTGAAACTGAATTTCCGGCGGGCGCAAGTGGCTCCGCGCGCAGCAGTAACTTCTGGGCGCAAGCGAGCTGGCGGGCCCAAACTGAATTTCTAGGCCGTAGAGTTTTATAGCGGGAATTCCAGAGCTTAAGGCCAAGTTCTCTTTCACCTGTACTCTCCAACCCCCCTCACCCCAACTCCTCTTTCACACCTACTCTCCAAGCCCCTCACCCCTACTCTCAAACCTCCCTCACCCCAACTCCTCTTTCACCCCTGCTCTCCAACCCCCCTCACCCCAACTCCTCTTTCACCCCTACTCTCCAACACCCCTCCCCCCAGCTCCTCTTTCACCCCTACTCTCCAACCTCTCACCTCAACTCCTTTCACCCCTGCTCTCCAAGCCCCTCACCCCAACTCCTCTTTCACCCCCACTCTTCAACCATCTTCACCCCAACTCCTCTTTCACCCCTACTCTCCAAACCCCCCTCACAGCAACTCCGCTTTCACCCCTACGCTCCAACCCCCTCACCCCAACTCCTCTTTCACTCATACTCTCCAAACCCCCCTCACCCCAACTCCTCTTTCATCCCTACTCTCCAACACCCCTCATCCCAACTCCTGTTTCACCCCTACTCTCCAACCCCCCTCACCCCAACTCCTCTTTCGCCCCTGCTCTCCAACCCCCTCACCCCAACTCCTCTTTCACCCCTACTCTC
The DNA here is from genome assembly GCF_052327205.1 of Somniosus microcephalus. NCBI lineage: Eukaryota > Metazoa > Chordata > Chondrichthyes > Squaliformes > Somniosidae > Somniosus > Somniosus microcephalus. Next base: position 73,684,750 of record NC_140990.1, read on the forward strand.
CAACCCCCCTCACCCCAACTCCTCTTTCACCCCTACTCTCCAACCCCCCTCACCCCAACTCCTCTTTCACCCCTACTCTCCAACCCCCCTCACCCCAACTCCACTTTCACCCCTACTCTCCAACCCCCCTCACCCCAACTCCTCTTTCATCCCTACTCTCCAACCCCCCTCACCCCAACTCCTCTTTCACCCCTACTCTCCAACCCCCCTCACCCCAACTCCTCTTTCACCCCTACTCTCCAACACCTCTCACCCCAACTCCTCTTTCACCCCTACTCTCCAACCCCCCTCACCCCAACTCCACTTTCACCCCTACTCTCCAACACCCCTCACCCCAACTCCACTTTCACCCCTACTCTCCAACACCTCTCACCCCAACTCCTCTTTCATCCCTACTCTCCAACCCCCCTCACCCCAACTCCTCTTTCACCCCTTCTCTCCAACCCCCCTCACCCCAACTCCTCTTTCACCCCTACTCTCCAACCCCCTCACCCCAACTCCTCTTTCACCCCTACTCTCCAAACCCCTCACCCCAACTCCTCTTTCATCCCTACTCTCCAACACCTCACCCCAACTCCTCTTTCACCCCTACTCTCCAACCCTCCCCACCCCAACTCCTCTTTCACCCCTACTCTCCAACACCTCACCCCAACTCCTCTTTCAGCCCTACTCTCCAACCCCCCCTCACCCCAACTCCTCTTTCACCCCTACTCTCCAACCCTCCTCACCCCAACTCCTCTTTCACCCCTACTCTCCAACACCTGACTCCAACTCCTCTTTCACCCCTACTCTCCAATCTCCTCACTCGAACTCCTTTTCCACTCCTACTCTCACCATTCTCTCGTCTTCTATTGACTTCACTGTAATGGAAACTGACAGTTGGAACCTGTCAGAATGTAAAAGATATTTACAAATGAATCTAGAGGTTCTTTGAGTTGGGATCTTTCTTTATTCTGTCCACTCGAGGAGTGTGATAACAGACTTTATCCTGTGAATATATAGCTGGTGTATTGGGTCATGATGTGTTTACTTGTTCATCTTGTTGACACTAAAAATTTAGTCTTTTGGCTTCAGACACCAGATAATCAAGCTCACAACAACAGATTATCTTTTACTGACTTTATTAACAGCACTACAAAGATACAGACAATGTATAGTTACCCGATCCCGAGAACAGGGATAATACAGTGGATTCAGAGCTCTCTTCTCCCCAGGTCTGTTCTAACGAGCTGCAACTACACTGGCAATATTTATATTTAACTTGTTTACTACATTATTGACCTGGCCCTGCCCAAACCATAACCACAAGGATATCTGTCATTGTTCTGACTGTGACCACAAGGCTGTGTCACTATCACACACACACACCGTTTCCTTCTTTCACATCTCCATACACAGACCATCTCTTTACACATCCCCTTTCTACACAATTGCAGCCGACATGAGCAAGGACGTGAGGCTCATTAAAAGACACACTCATTTCATGCCAGCAAAGGTTACACTGGGACAAATCTTCAGTTAATTTCCATTACAGGCAAAATCATCTTCTTCTTAGGCAGTCCCTCGGAACCGAGGATGACTTGCTTCCACACTAACAGTGAGTTCTCAGGTGACTGATGAGTCCTGTGAGGGACCTACAGTCTCTGTCACAGGTGGGGCAGACGGTGGTTGAAGGGGCGGGTGGGTGCGGTGCTTGGGTTGACGTGCGCTCCTTGTGCTGCCTACGCTTGGCTTCCGCTTGCTCCCGGCGAAGAGACTCGAGGTGTTTGGCGCCTTCCCGGATGCTTCTCCTCCACTTTGAGCGGTCTCGGGCCAGGCATTCCCAGGTGTCAGTGGGGATATTGCACTTTTTCAAGGAGGCTTTGGAGGTGTCCTTGAAGCATTTTCTCTTATCACCTGGGGCTCTCTTGCCGTGTCGGAGCTCCAAGTAGAGCGCTTGTTTTGGGAATCTTGTGTCGGACATGCGGACGATGTGGCCCCTCCATCGGAGCTGATCAAGCGTGGTCAAAGCTTCGATGCTGGCCTGAGCGAGAACACTGACATTGGCATGCCTATCCTGCCAATGGATTTGCAGGAATTTGCGGAGGCAGCATTGGTGGTACCTCTCCAGTGCTTGGAGGTGCCTGCTGTACATGGTCCATGTCTCTGAGGCATACAGGAGGGCGGGTATTACTACTGCTCTGTAGACCATGAGCTTGGTGCTAGGTTTGAGGTCCTGGTCTTCAAACACTCTCTTCCTCAGGTGACCGAAGGCTGCACTGGCACATTGAAGGCGGTGTTGGACTTCGTCATCGACATCTGCCCTTGTTGACAGTAGGCTCCCGAGGTATGGAAAGTGGTCCACGTTGTCCAAGGCCTCATTGTGGATTTTGATAATCGGGAGGCAGTATTGTGTGGTGGGGGCAGGTTGGTAGAGGACCTTTGTCTTACGGATGTTTAGTGTAAGGCCTATGCTGTCGTTCGCTTTGTTGAAGGTGTTGGTGATGGTTTGGAGTGCGACCAGTGAGTGTGCGCAGACACAAGTGTCGTCTGCATACTGTAATTCGACGAGAGAGGATGGTACGACCTTGGATCTGGACTGGAGGTGACGGAGATTGAACAGTTTCCCGTTTGTTCTGTAGATTAGCTCCACACCAGCGGCGAGCTTACTGAGGGTGAGCTGGAGCATTGCAGCAAGGAAGACCGAGAAGAACGTTGGTGCAATGACACAGCCTTGCTTGACCCCGGTCCGTATGTGAATTGGGTTTGTGGTGGATCCGTTGGTCAGGATCACAGCTTGCATGTTGTCGTGAAGCAGGTGGAGGATGGTGACAAACTTTTGAGGGCAGCCGAATTGGAGGAGGACATTCTATAATCCCTCATGGTTGACAGTGCCGAAGGCCTTTGTGAGGTCAAAGAAGGCCATGTACAGCGGTTGGTGCTGTTCCCTGCATTTCTCTTGTAGTTGACGTGCGGTGAAGATCATGTCCATTGCGCCCCTTAGTGGGCAGAATCCGCATTGCGACTCTGGGAGGAGCTCTTCGGCCACTGGGAGAAGGCGATTGAGGAGGATTCTTGCGATGACATTTCCTGTGGAAGACAGCAGGGAAACTCTTCTGTAATTACCGCAATCGGACTTGTCACCTTTCTTAAAGATGGTCACGATTACTGCCTCACTGAGATTTGACAATTGCAGCCAACTTGAGCAAGGACGTGAGGCTCATTAAAAGACACACTCATTTCATTACAGCAAAGGTTACACTGGGACAAATCTTCAGATATTTTCCATTACAGGCAAAATGCAGAGCGGTCCAGCAGCACATGGCACCTTAACAGAGTCTCATCGACCTACAATACAGAGCTGGAGGATTGGGCCGTGATCTGTTTACTTGTTCATCTCTTGTTCAATACATTTGCTGAGTGCATTTAAATTTAAAACCAGGTTCTGAGGCGTGATGCTCTATTCACACATCGAAGGTGAGAGAAATTCTGTGGGGCACACACTAAGTCCAGTAGCTGAAAGTGATTAACAGACTGGGTTTTGTGTTTAGTGATCCCGGGCATGTTACTGATACCTTCCCTGGATACCAATGCTAGGAGAGGCACTCTGGAAGGTAAGGGGAGCTGGGAATTGTCCATGAGAGTAACCGAAGGTATGAGAACTGAAATAATCTAGAGTTAGAAAGGAGAACAGGCCCAAAAATGGAACAGTCAGTAACAGGACATCAATTAGTCTCTTATCTTGGAGGAAACAAATACTTGACACACTGTGTGTTTGAAACAATGCCAATTTATTTGGCATTGATCCAGAATATTAATCTCCAGCCCAGTTATAGGGTTATTAACATCAGCAGAAACAAACCCCAACTGTCAGAATGAACATGGTTCAGTCCTGGATGTGATTAACAGCAGCAATAACAGCAGAATCCAATTTCAGCAGTAATGTGTGAACTCGCTGGTGTGTCCGCAGGTTGGATGCCTGAATGAATCCCTTCCCACACACGGAGCAGGGGAATGGCCTCTCCCCAGTGTGAATTCGCTGGTGTATCTTTAGGTGGGATGATTCACTGAATCTCTTCCAACACACGGAGCAGGTGAACATCCTCTCCACCGTGTGAGTGCGCTGGTGGCTCAGCAGGTGGGATGAATCAGGTAAACCCTTCTGACACACGGAGCAGGTGAACGGATTCTCCCCAGTGCGAATGCGCTGGTGGCTCAGTAGGTGGGATGAATCAGGGAATCCCTTCTGACACACGGAGCAGGTGAACGGATTCTCCCCAGTGTGAGTGCGTTGGTGTCTCAGCAGATCATTGCTGCTTTTAAAGGTCTTCTCACAGTCAAACATTTAAACGGTCTCTTATCAGAGTGAACTTGCTGGTGTTTCAGCAGGGTTGATGACTGAGCGAATCTCTTCCCACACACGGAGCAGGTGAACGGTCTCTCACCAGTGTGAACTCGCTGGTGTCTAGTGAGGCTGGATGAACAAGTGAATCCCTTCCCACACACGGAGCAGGTGAACGGCCTCTTACCAGTGTGAGTGAGTTGGTGTCTCTGGCGGCTGGATAGCAGACTGAATCCCTTCCCACACACGGAGCAGGTGAACAGCCTCTCACCAGTGTGACTGAGTTGGTGTCTCTGGTGGCTGGATGACAGATGGAATCCCTTCCCACACTCGGAGCAAGTGAACGGCCTCTCCTCAGTGTGAGTGCGCTGGTGTCTCAGTAGGTGGGATGAGTGAATCCCTTCCCACACTCGGAGCAGGTGAACGGCCTCTCCCCAGTGTGAATTCGCTGGTGTACCAGCAGGTTGGATGACTGAGTGAATCCCTTCCCACACTCGGAGCAGGTGAACAGCCTCTCACCAGTGTGACTGAGTTGGTGTCTCTGGTGGCTGGATGACAGACGGAATCCATTCCCACACTCAGAGCAAGTGAACGGCCTCTCCTCAGTGTGAGTGCGCTGGTGTCTCAGTAGGTGGGATGACTGAGTGAATCCCTTCCCACACTCGGAGCAGGTGAATGGCCTCTCCCCAGTGTGAATTTTCCGGTGTGCCAGCAGGTCGGATGACTGAGTGAATCCCTTCCCACACTAGGAGCAGGTGAACAGCCTCTTCTCAGTGTGAGTGCGCTGGTGTCTCAGTAGGTGGGATGATTCAATGAATCTCTTCCCACACATGAAGCAGGTGAACGGCCTCTCCCCAGTGTGAGTGCGTTGGTGTGTCAGCAGAGCATTACTTCTTTTAAAGCTCTTCTCACAGTCAGAACATTTATAAGGTCTCTTATCAGAGTGAACTTGCTGGTGTGCCATCAGGGTGGATGACTGAGCGAATCTCTTCCCACACACGGAGCAGGTAAATGGCCTCTCCCCAGTGTGAACACGCTGGTGTACCAAGAGGTGGGATAAACAAGGGAAACTCTTCCCACAGACAGAACAGGTGAATGGCCTCTCCCCGGTGTGAACGCGCTTGTGCTCCAGAAGGTGGCTTGAACGAGTAAATCTCTTCCCACAGACTGAACAGGAGAACGGCCTCGCCCCTGTGTGAACTCGCCTGTGTGTCAAAAGGCGGACAAAATGAGTGAATCCTTTCCCACAGCAGTAGAACGGCAATTCCCTAGTGTGAATGTCCTCATGTGACATAAGGTGGGCTAAACGAGAGAATCCCTTTCCACACACGAAGCAGTTGAATGGTCTCTCCTTGGTGTGAACTCGCTGGTGTTCAGCGAGTTGCAATGACTGGCTGAACCTCTCCCCACAGTGAGAGCAACTGAATGGACTCTCATGAGTGTGAAGGAGCTGGTGTTCAGCCAGACGGAATGACTGCTGGAACATCTTCCCGCAGTGAGAGCAACAGAACGGTCTCTCGTCAGTGTGAACTCGCTGGTGTTCAATCAGTTCCTCAGAGGTTTTAAAGCTGTTCTCACAGTCAGAGCATTTAAAAGGTCTCTCATCAGTGTGATCAAGTTGGTGTGCAGTGAGGTGGGATGAACAAGTGAATCCCTTCCCACACATGGAGCAGGAGAACGGCCTCTCCCTACTGCAAGCTCGCTGGCGTGTCAGCATGCTAGACAATTGATTAAATCCCTTCCGAGAGAGAGCAGGTGAACAGCCTCTCCCCAGTCTCCAGCTGGGACAGTTAATTGAATCCCTTCCCACAGTCCTCACATTTCCATAGTTTCTCCATGGAGCGGGTGTCCTTGTGTCTCTCCAGGTTGGGTGATCAGTTGAAGCCTCGTCCACACACAGAACATGTGTATGGTTTCTCCCCACTGTGAATGGTGTGATATATTTTCAGGCTGTGTAACTGGTTAAAGCTCTTTCCACAGTCAGTGCACTGGAACACTCTCACTCGGGTGTGTGTGTCTCGGTGCTTTACCAGTCACACTGATGTTTGAAATCTTTTCCCACTGACAGCAAACATTTCTCCTTCCACATTCAAAGCGCGATGATATTCAGGTCCTGATGAATTGAGTGACTCTGTCAGCTTTTCACGTGATGTTTGGTTTGAGTTTCCTGTCTGTAAATCCTCTCCTTCTAACACCCTGTAAAAGGCGTTTACAAAAGTCATTACTGTAAGTACAGGATAGAAATTCAGAACAGACGATTCTAGTTTCTATGGAACATTTTTCCTCTCTTGCTCCCCCAAAGCTGTAAATCCCTGTCCCACACACACTCCCTCCTCCCTGTGCTGAAATCCAAACCCATTGCACCATCTCCAACATTTCTTTCCTCCACTCCCAGTTTCCCCCTCCCTCTACTCTGGTTGGGTTCAGTTCTACACCCGCTGACCGGGCCTGTAGCCGGGGAAACACGGGGCCTGTGGCTCTTATTGGGGGCCTCAGGCCTACACCGGGTGTTTATGAAGCTTTTAAACTGACCCGCGGGCCCAATCCGTCCCCTACCACGACAATCTCCTCCTGCCTCCCGACCGCTGACCCGCCTGTTCCGCTCAATCCATCGCCAACACTGGCAATGCGCATGCTCAGAGCACACCAGTTACCGCGCCGGTGCACTGAGCGCCTGTCGTCATTGATAGGGCACTTTCCATCGAGCGGGGGATTCTGGGTTAATTCACCACCATTTAAAGCCCCAATTAGGGAACAGATTTTTTGTCATCCCATTGAAATTGGGGCCGGAGGAGCAATAAACAAAATTAATATAATTAACTTTTAATATTTAGACATAGGAGGGATCAGACAGGGGCCAGATTTGAGGCAGTCTAAGATGGAGTTGGAGTGCATGTGTGTAAATGCACGGTATGTGGTAAATAACATTGGTGAACTGCAGGCACAATACCCACATGGGACTATGATATAGTGGCAATAGCAGAGAGCTGGCTCAAACAAGGGGCGGATTGGGAACTTGATATTCCTGGCTACAAGGTATTCAGGAAAGATAGGAAAGGAAAAACGGAGGGGTGCAGTATTGATCAAATAAACTATTATAGCACTGGAGAGGGACTAGGACCACTGCTTTTCTTGATATATATTAAGGACTTGGACTTGGGTGTACAGGGCACAATTTCAAAATTGGCAGATGAAACAAAACTTGGAAGTATAGTGAACAGTGAGGAGGATAGTGATAGACTTCAAGAGGACATAGACAGGCTGGTGGAATAGGCAGACACGTAGCAGATGAAATTTAATGCAGAAAGGTGCGAAGTGGTACATTTTGGTAGAAATAATGAGGAGAGGCAATATAAATTAAAGGGTACATTTCTAAAGGGGGTGCATGAACAGAGAGACCTGGGGGCATATGTGCAAAAATCATTAAATGTGGCAGGGCAGGATGAGAAAGCAGTTTAAAAAGCATACGGGATCCTGGGCTTCTTAAATAGAGGCATAGATTACAAATGCAAGGAAGTTATGATGAAACTTTATAAAACACTGGTTCTGCCTCAACTGGAGTATTGTGTCCAATTCTGGGCACCGCAATTTAGGAAGCATCTGAAAGCCTTAGAGATGGTGCAGAAATTATTTACAATAATGGTTCCAGGGATGAGGGACTTCAGTTACGTGGATAGACTGGAGAAGCTGGGGTTGTTCTCCTTAGAGTAGAGAAGGTTGAGAGGAGATTTGATGGAGGTTTTCAAAATCATGAGGGTTCTGGACAGAGTAGAGAGAGAGAAACTGTTCCCATTGGCGGAAGTGTCGAGAACCAGAGGACACAGATTTAAGGTGATTGGCAGAAGAACCAAAGGCAACATGAGGAAAAACTTTTTACGCAGCGAGCAGTTAGGATCTGGAATGCACTGCCTGAAAGGGATGTGGAGGCAGATTAAATCGTGGCTTTCAAAAGGGAATTAGATAAGTACCTGAAGGAATTTTTTTTCCAGGGCTACGGGGAAAGGGCGGGGAAGTGGGATTAACTGAAGTGCTCTTGCAGAGAGCTGGCATGGGCTCGACGGGCCAAATGGCCTTCTGTGCTGTAACCATTCTATGTGAGAGGTCAAAAACAGGATCTATTTGGTTAGATTTGTTGTGGAGTATTTTAAACCAACACTCGACACAAGGTTTTAGATCGATCGTCAAGTTGTCTTTATTGCACCGGTGGGGAAACAGTCTGCTCTGTCTTAGCCAGACCTTTCCAAATTGGTACAGCAAACACTACATTTTTATACATTACAATACACATGGCCATCTCATGTTAAATTCATTCCTGCCACCTGATTGGATCTTGGCCTGCATGCACCTTCACGGATTGGTTACGAATCTTAATATAAACATGTATAAGCTGCCTCCTCAATCAATCACTCAAACTGCTGAATGCTAATTAAAAGATACCTTGGAATGTAACCTAGGTAATAAAGTTCTTACGGGCAGTTGAAATGCTGGACATCCTGTCTCCATTTAATTGTTTTATATCTCTCCAAAGGTCAGCTATCTTTGACCGCATCTTTATGGATGTGGTCTTTCATGATAGTCCCTGTCTTTACACTATTCAGTGAAACTACCAGCGATGTCAGTTTAACTCTTTCCCCACTGCAATCCCCCCTTTTGGTACTTGGCCCTTGCCCAAGTTAAACCACATGTATAAGCATCGCTGTGCCTCCTGCCCCATGCGGTGATCAGGCGCTGGTTCGGGAGGCCCTGCATTAACATCATGTCTAGAGCAAACTTGTGTTTTCCAACTCTTTCCGACTCACTTTAGCTCTTTGTTTGGTCTGTTTCTTTTTACAGGTGGTGCATGCTGCTATTCCCCATCCTATAGCCATGACTAACTGTACTATCACTAATATATGAGAAGTGATGCAGATCCATGGGTGTATGTTGACATTCATTCCCCAATCCCACAGCTTCTCATACCACGGGACGTTCTGTAGCTCTACCTCTATGTCCCTTTCTAATTCCCCAAGATTCCTTTGCAACATGATGTATTGTTTCACCATCTTACTTAAATCCTCTTTCATTTCTTGCAGATCCTCTTGCAGGCATGGTATTGGGGCCCCGACCGGATCTTCATGATTAACCAACTCGTCCTTTAGACTATCTGGCACATTTAGTTTTATCTCCTCCCTTGAATGTACATACACCAACCTGGTGTGTCCAATTGTCACAGGGATCTTTGGTGTAAAGCAAAAGTTGGGCATTGTGATTGCACATACAAGGTTACTATATTGGTACTCAGTCTCTGTGGTGGCTGTACAATACTCCCCTTCGCCTCTATATCCCGAGCGGGTGTGATGGTGATCAACATGTGATAATTCCAACACACATCCCTCTGTCTTATTATAGCCGCACTCATCCTTAGGGCCTTCTCCTACCGGATGTGGGCATATCGTAAGCGTGCCTTTCCCGTGGCATCCGTTTAGGGAGACTCTTCTCATAGTACCATTCTTCCTGATGGCATAGGTCTCAATTGGATAGTATTGGAGGTATGTCTCACCCCTCGCTATGCCTATGTTTGTTACCTGGTACTGTGGGTATGGAGTCGTGTCTAGTCCCACCACTGGTATCAGGAGTACCATGCCTATCATTGCTGTCACTTCTGCTGTACATTTTTGTATCACTGGATATACTCTGGTCATCCCTTTGAGGGTACAAGCACTCAGAGGGCCTGGATTATGGCTCAGGCCATAGAGCTGTGTGCTGTTAATCCAGTCTGGTACCTCGCCTCGCTGTATCTGTGCCAGATTATGTTTTAATTGTCCAGTGATCCATTGGCCAAAGGCATGACACAAGCCTCTCCCTAGCCCGTCTTTTGCCTGTTCCTCATCGCTATGGTTTAGTTTGTTGATAATGCTGGCATGGTCCTCTATAACCTTGATTCCCTCAAGTAATTTCCTTATCATATGTCCTCCCAACTCTGATCCTTGTTGAACCAAACCAGTTTCCTTCTCTAAAATCTGTTGTATTACCCTTTGTAGTCATTCCACACTATTTTGGACTCCTTGTATATCATGGGCATTAATGAATGATGTCCCCGTGAAAGGCGCTATATAAATGCTCCTCTTAATCCTTTGGTAGAATGCAGCATGTCCCCTAAAATTAGTAGCCCCTGTCGCATCAGCAGCTTGGATAATTACATTCTTTATCATATATGCTTACAATTCTCTAGTTTTAGTAAACCTTTCACAATATCCTGGCCATTGTAACATGGTTAAGTTCCTTAGTACCGGTACAATTTCATGTCTCACGTTACCATACAATTGTTCTCCCTCAGTAAATAGCACCAGTCCACTTTCAGGTCCAGGCTTCAATTTCGGACACCTTCGTTCTTCAGGTGTCGTTGTGATTGGGGGTGTTGTTGGTTCTAGGGTTACTCCTTGTGGTGTGATCCTTGTTGTTGTCGGGTGAGGTGTTGTAACACCGTGTACAATAGTCCATCTTATAACATTGTCTGCGCAGCTCAGGACATATCCTCCCCTTACTTGACCCAACATCTGCCAGTGTCTATTACATCTTACCATATTGCTGGCATTTGTCATCCTACAGGGTCCGCATGGTTGTTGATCCAATTTCACCCAGGTACCGTTACACCTGTAACATCCTTTCCCTTGTTTTTCACACTCGTAACTGTGTGATATGATGAAGCCTCCCGTGAAGTCACCATTAGGGGATCTTAACTTGCAGTCCATTTCTTCCAGCCCGTTATTTGGACTTATAAATGCTGTCATCAGGGTAGTTGTGATAATCCATTTTACGGGATCCATGCTTATCTGTAATCAGTTTAACTCTTTCCCCACTGCAGATTTAAGGAACAATAGAGGAGTTATTACGCTACTGGGTGTCTACTATAGGCCACTAAACAGTGGGATGGAGATAGAGAAGCAGGTTTGCAGGCAAATTACAGAAAGATATAGGAACAATGGTGCAGTAATAATGGAGGACTTCAGTTATCCTAATATAGACTGGGATAGTAACAGTGTAAAGGGCACAGAGGGGGAGAAAGTCCTGAAATGTGTACAAGAGAACTTTCTTAAACACTGTTTCCAGCCCAACGAGGAAAGAAGCTCGTGCTGGATCTAGTTCTAGGGAATGAAATGGGGCAAGTGGAGCATGTTTCAGTGGGGGAGCATTTGGGGAACAATGATCATAATGTCATCAGGTTTAGAATAGTTACAGAAAAGAACAAGGAACAATCAAGCATAAAAATACTTACCTGTAGGAGGGCTAACTTAAACGAGTTAAAAAGGGATTTGGCCCAGGTGGATTGGAATCAAAAATTGGTAGGTAAAACAGTAATTGAACAATGGGGGGCCTTCAACAAGGACGTAGTTCGAGTACAGAGTAGACACATTCCCACAAGGGGGAAAGGAGGGGCATCCAAAGCTAGAGCTTCCTCGATGACAAAAGATACAGAGAGGTTAAAATGAGACAGAAAATGAAACTTATGACAGAATACAGTAGAGAACCAAGTTGAATATAGAAAATACAGCAGAGATTTAAAAGGGAATAAGAGGGGCAAAGAGAGAGTATGAGACGAGATTAGTGACGTGAGGGAAAACTTGTTTACGCAGCGAGTGGTTAGGATCTGGAATGCACTGCCTGAAAGGGTGGTGGAGGCAGATTCAATCACAGCTTTCAAAAGGGAATTGGATGAGTACCTGAAGTAAAGAAATTTGCAGGGTTACGGGGAAAGGGCGGGGAGTGGGACTAGCTGAAATAGTCTTGCAGAGAGCCGGCACGGGCTCAACAGGCCGAATGGCCTCCTTCTGTGCTGTAACCATTCTATGATTCTATAAAATATTAGAAAGTTTGCTCCACAGAAGCACGAGGTTTATCTGCTTTCATTGATGAACTTAAAAAGTCTGTATTAAAACCTGAGCCAGTGTGTTGTGAGACAAAGAGCCTTGTGTCCAATAAGGGGAATAAAGGCCCACAGCCTCCCCTGGCCCCGGGCCCTGAACAAGGGACTGGAGAAACTCGCTGCCCTGCGGATCAGACAATCAGCCGGTGCTAGTCCCGCCCCTCGGGCTCGCCGATTGGTTGGAGGACACGCTGCCGGCTCGCTCCTCCAGCCGCACCCAGCTCGCTCCCTATTGGTCGGAAGCTCCCATCAATCAGGCCGCGGGCCCGGGTCACGTGTCCCTCACCGACTTTACAGAGAAAGCCTCGAGCGGTCGCCGGGCGAAGCTGCAGGTCGGCGAGAGCGGGGTCGGGAGATTAATAAAATGCGGGTAGGCCACGCCGCAGTGTTTATAAAGTTGGCGAACGGCCTCAGGCCCGGATGAGATTCCGCGGCCTAGGCTGTGTTCCGTCAGACGGCAGCGGTGAGGCTTTTTCTCGGTGACAGGCCCGGGTTGCACGCCGCCATGCGCGCACTCTCGGCTGTCAATCAACCATCAGCCAGAAGAGGTCGCTGGTGAGACCAGTGAAGAAAGAAAGACTTGCATTTATATAGCGCCTTTCACCAGCACCGGATGTCCCAAAGCGCTTTATAGACAATTAAGTACTTTTGAAGTGTAGTCACTGTTGTAATGTGGGAAACGCAGCAGCCAATTAGCGCACAGCAAGCGCCCACAAACACCAATCTGATAATGACCAGATAATCTATGTTTTTTGTTATGTTGATTGAGGGATAAAAACATTGGCTAGGACACCGGGGATATCTCCCCTGCTCTTATTCAAAATAGTGCCATAGGATCGTTGATGTCCACCTGAGAGAGCAGACGGGGCCTTGGTTTAACGTCTCCTCCAAAAGACAGCACCTCCGACAGTGCCGCACTCCCCTGGAGTGTCAGCCTAGATTTTTGTTTTCAAGTCTCTGGAGTGGGACTTGAACCCACAATTTTCTGAATCAGAGGCGAGAGTGCTACCCACTGAACCACTGTCTGACACTAAAGAACAAGCAGTTCTGACAAAAGGTCATCGACATGAAACGTTAACTCTGTTTCTGACTCCACAGATGCTGCCTGACCTGCTGAGTATTTCCAGCATTTTCTGTTTTTATTAAAGAAACGAGGGAGTGATTGCTGACAGGAAGAATGTTGGGTCATCCTGCACATGCGCACCTCCCTGGCGGCTGAGGCAAAACACCGGCTCGCCCCCACCTGAGCCGCGCACGCGTACCAGATGTTGCGGCTCTGCATGCGCGCCCGATGTTCCAACCGCGGGGTTTTGTGTGCTGAGCATGCGCATTGCGGACTGATCAGGATGGGCGATTGTGGAGCAGGAGGGAGAGCGCTGGGGCCATGAGCGCATGTGCGGGGCTCAGTGTCAACAGAGCACTTTCTGGAGCACTGGGTCTTGTGGGTATTACAGCCACCATTACTGCTGATCCTTTCAACCAACCTGTGCAGCAGCTGGAGCCTGAAAATCAGCTTCACTGCCCCTAGGTTTGGAAAGGGGAAAATTAATCAAGTTTGCCTCTGATCCTTTTCTGAACTCATTTTACAGGGTTATAGAAGTGAAGCAGTTACAGGCGGGAAGCTCAGACCAAACATCACATCAACATCTGACAGAGTCGCTGGATTCATCAGAACCTGAATATCATCGGCCTTTGCACATGGAAGGGGAAAGCAGCGATTGCAGCGATGACAAACCGCACACGTGTTCGGTGTGTGAACGCGGATTCAGCTGATCGCCTGACCTGGCGAGACACGTACACCATCACACCGGGGAGAAACTGGGTAAAGTTGGGGGCGGCGGGAAGGGATTCAGTTCCCCATCTGCATTGGAAGTTCAACGGCGCAGTCGTACCAGGGACAGTCCATTTACCTGCTCTGTGTGTGGAAAGGGATTTGTTTATTCATCCCACCTGCAAACACACCAGAGAGTTCACACTGACGAGAGACCATTTCAGTGTTCTGACTGTGGGAAGAGCTTTTAAAGCTCCAGGGAGCTGAAGGGACACCAGCTTGTTCACACTGATGAGAGACCATTTCAATGTTCTGACTATGGGAAGAGCTTTAAAAGCCCCCAGGATCTGAAGGGACACCAGCTTGTTCACACTGATGAGAGACCATTTCAGTGTCCTAACTGTGGGACGAGCTTTAAAATCCCCCGGGAGCTCAAGCAACACCAGCTTGTTCACACTGATGAGAGGCCGTTTAAATGTTCTGACTGTGGGAAGAGTTTTAAAAGCTCTGGGAATCTGAAGAGACACCAACACCCACACACTGGAGAGAGGCCATTCACCTGCTCCAAATGTGGGAAGGGATTCACTCAGTCATCCAACCTCCTGTCACACCAGTGAGTTCATACTGGGGAGAGCCCGTTCACCTGCTCCATGTGTGGGAAGGGATACACTCAGCCCTCCGACCTGCTGAGACACCAGCGAGTTCACACTGGGGAGAGGCCATTCACCTGCTCCGTGTGTGGGAAGGGATTCACTGTGTCATCCACCCTGCAGACACACCAGCTTGTTCACACTGACGAGAGACCCTTTAAATGTTCTGACTGTGGGAAGAGTTTTAAAAGCTCCGGGGAGCTCAAGCGACACCGGCTCCTCCACACTGGAGAGAGCCAGTTCACCTGCTCCATGTGTGGGAAGGGATTCACTGTGTCATCCACCCTCCTGACACACCAGCGTGTTCACACTGACGAGAGACACTTTAAATGTTCTGACTGTGGGAGGAGCTATAAATGCTCCCGGGAGCTGAAGAAACACCAGCGTGTTCACACTGATGAGAGACCCTTTAAATGTTCTGACTGTGGGAAGGGCTTTAAAAGCTCCGGGGATCTGAAGGAACACCAGCGAGTTCACACTGACGAGAGACCGTTTCAGTGTTCTGACTGTGGGAAGAGCTTTAAAAGCTCTGGGGATCTGAAGGAACACCAGCGAGTTCACACTGACGAGAAACCGTTTCAGTGTCCTAACTGTGAGAAGAGCTTTAAAAGCTCCAGGTATCTGAAGGGACACCAGCGAGTTCACACTGACGAGAGACCGTTTCAGTGTCCTAACTGTGGGAAGAGCTTTAAAAGCTCCAGGGATCTGAAGGGACACCAGCGAGTTCACACTGACGAGAGACCCTTTTAAATGTTCTGACTGTGGGAAGAGCTTTAAAAGCTCTACGAGCCTTAAGAGACATCAGCATGCTCACACTGATCATAGAACCTAACAGCACAGAAGGAGGTGATTTGGCCCATCGTGTCTGTGCTGGCTCTTTGAAAGAGCTGTCCAATTTAGTCCCAAACCCCAGCTTTATCCCCAGAACTCTGCAAACTAGTCCTCTTCAAGGACATGTCCAATTACCGTTTGAAAGTTCCTGTGGAACCTGATTCCAGCATCCTTTCAGATGGTGCGTTCCAGATCTTAACAACCCTCTGTGTGAAAACAATTCTCCTCATTCCCCTCTAGTTCTTTTAGCAACTATTTTAAATCTGTGACCTTTGGTTACCGACCCACTTGCCAGAGTGAACAGTTTCTCCCTACTTGTTCGATCAAAACCCCTCATCACTTTGAACACCTCTATTAGGTCTCCTCTTAACCTTCTCTGCTCTAAGGGGAACAATCCCAGCTTCTCCAAGCTCTCCACATAACTGAAGTCCCTCATCCCTGGTACCATCCTGGCCAACCTCCTCTGCACCCTCTCCAAGGCCTTGACATCCTTCCTAAAGTGTGGTGCCCAGAACTGTACACAAGACTCCAGCTGAGGCCAAAACCCTGCAGCTGTACAAAACCCTGGTTAGACCACACCTGGAGTACTGTGAGCAGTTCTGGGCACCACACCTTAGGAAGGATATATTGGCCTTGGAGGGAGTGCAGCGTAGGTTTACCAGAATGATACCCGGACTTCAAGGGTTAAGTTACGAGGAGAGATTACACAAATTAGGGTTGTATTCCCTGGAATTTAGAAGGTTAAGGTGTGATCTGATCGAAGTTTTCAGGATATTAAGGGGAACAGATAGGGTAGATAGAGAGAAACTATTCCCGCTGGTTGGGGATTCTAGGACTGGGGACATAGTCTAAAAATTAGAGCCAGACCTTTCAGGAGTGAAATTGGGAAACACTTCTACACACAAAGGGTGGTAGAATTTTGGAACTCTTTTCCACAAACGGCAACTGATGCGAGGTCAATTGTTAATTTTAAATCTGAGATTGATAGGTTTTTGTTACCCAAAGGTATTAAGGGATATGGGCCAATGGTGGGTGTATGGAGTTAGGTCACAGATCAGCCATGATCTCATTGAATGGCGGAACAGGCTCGAGGGGCTGAATGGCCCCCTCCTGCCCTATGTTCCTAACTAGTGATTTGTAAAGGTTTAGTGTAACTTCCTTGTTTTTGTATTCAGTGGCCCTATTTACAAAGCCAAGTATCCCATACGCTTTCTGAACCGCCTCACCGGCTTGCCGTGGCACTTTCAAAGATTTGTGAATATGGACCCCCAGGTCCCTCTGCTCTTGCACCCCCTCAAAATAGTCCCATTTAGATTATACGGCCTCTCCCTGTTGTTTCTCCCAAAGTGCATCACTTCACACTTATCCTCATTTAATTTCATCTGCCTTGTGTCTGCTCATTTCACAGTCTGTCTCTGTCCTTCTGAAGTCTGCTACTACTATGCTCACTATTTACTACGTTGCCAAATTTTGTATCATCCGTACACCTATACCCAAGTCCAGGTCAGTTATATATAACAAGAAAAACAATGGTCCTAATCCCGACCCCTGGGGGAACCCACTGCATACTTCCCTCCAGTCAGAAAAACATCCCTCAGCACTGCTCACTGTCTCCTATCACTTAGCCAATTATATACCCAAATTACCATCAGCCCTTTAATTCCCTGTGCTTCTCTTTTCCGAGAAAGTCTCTTACATGGTATTTTATCAAATGCCTTTTGAAAGTCCATATATACAACATCTGCTGCACTACCTTCATCAACCCTCTGTTACTTCATCAAAGAACTCAATCAGGTTAGTCAGACACGATTTACCTTTAACAAATCCATATTGGCTGTCCCTTATTAACCCATGCTTCTCCAAGTGGGAATTAATTTTGTCCTTGACAATGGTCTCTAGTCGTTCACCCACCACTGACATTAGACTGATGGGCCTGTAGTTACCAGGTTTAACCCTCTCCCCTTTTTTAAACAGGGTGTAACATTTGTAATCCCCCAGTCTTCTGGCACCACTCCCATACATCTGAGGGAGATTGAAAGATTGTGGTCAGAGCTTCTGCTATCTCCACCCTAGCTTCTCTCAGCAACCTAGGATGCATCACATCTGGACCGGGTGACTTGTTAACTTTGAGTGATGACAACCTATTGAGCACCTCCTTTCTATCTATTTGTATCCTATCCAATTTCTCTACTCCCCCCTCCTCTACTGCGACATTAACTTTATCCTAAATAACAACAGAAAATGCTGGAAAAACTCAGCAGGTCAGGTAACATCCGTGGAGAGAAATTTGAGTTGACGTTTCTGGTCGAACCCTTCTTCAAAACTGGGAAGAAAAGAAAATAGATCGAAGGCAGGGCTGCGATCGGACAAAAGAAGTGAAAGAGACAAAAGAAGTAGAAGAGACAATAAAAGGCATTCGAAGCCAGACGAGATGGTAATAGGCTGAGATTAGGTGTGAAGTGTACTGGCAGGGCAAAAGATAGCTGCCAGGTGGGAGAGAGAAACAAAAGGAAAGGGGGGGGGGAAAGGAGTGGAAAAATTACAGGTAAAAAATTAATGGGGGCCGAGGTTATGATCTGAAATTGTTGAACTCGATATTGAGTCCGGAAGGCTGCAGAGTGCCTAATCGGAAGATGAGGTGCTGTTCCTCGAGTTTACGTTGAGCTTCCATGGAACAATGCAAGAGGCCAAGGACGGTGAGGTCTGAGTGGGAATGGGGCGGTGAATTAAAATGACAGGTGACCGGAAGCTCGGGGTCACCCTTACGGACTGAACAGAGGTGTTCCGCAAAGCGGTCACCCAATCTGCGTTTGGTCTCCCCAATGTAGAGGAGACCGCATCATGAGCAGCGAATACAGTATACTAGATTGCGAGAAGTACAAGTAAATCGCTGTTTCACCTGGAAGGGGTGTTTGGGGCCCTGGACAGTGGGAAGTGGTGAGGTATAGGGGCAGGTGTTACATCTCCTCCGCTTGCACGGGAAGGTGCCAGGCGAAGGGGAAGGGCTGTTTGGGGTGATAGAGGAGTGGACTAGGGTGTCTCGGAGGGAGCGGTCCCTACGGAATGCTGAAAGGGGAGGGGAGGGGAAGATACATTTGGTGGTGGGATCATTTTGGAGGTAGCGGAAATGCCGGAGGATGATCCGTTGAATATGGAGGCTGGTGGGGTGAAAGGTGAGGACAAGGGGAACCCTATCGTGGTTCCGGGAGGGAGGGGCAGGGGTGAGGGCAGAAGTGCGGGATATAGAATGGACACGGTCGAGGGCCGTGTCAACCATGGTCAAATCAACTTTTATTGTCATTGTTAGTGCACAAGTGCAGTACAACGAAATGTAGGCTTGCGGCTCCCGAGAGTGTACAATTTGGATTAGGACACTTAAACATTTCAACATACATTTGTACATATATATTAGCATAAATATGACCATAATAAAGTGCATCGGCAGATGTGCAGGCTTTAGTTTTGTGGAAAAAGGAGGACATGTCTGAAGCAGTGGTGTGGAAGGTGGCATCGCCGGAGCAGATACGGCGGAGACGGAGAAACTGGGAGAATGGAATAGAGTCCTCCTCTTTTGTGACAGATGCTAAGTACTCATTCAGTACCTCAGCCACGCCCTCTGCCTCCGTATGATGAGCTCCTATTTGGTCCCTAATCGGCCCCACCATTCCTTTAACTATCCTTTTACTTTTCATTTGTTTATAGAAGATTTTTGGGTTCCCTTTTATGTTACCCCCTAATCTTTTCTCATATTGTCTCTTTGCCCTTCTTATATCCTGTTTCAATTTCCCCCGCACTCTCTGTATTCTGCCTGGTTTTTGATGGTATTCTGTACCTGACATTTGTCGTGAACCTTTTTCTGTTTTATTTTAACCTTTATATCCTTTCTCATCCAGGGAGATCTAGCTTTGGATGCCCCATTTTTCCTCCTTCTGGGAATATGTTTGGTTTGTACCCGAACTATCTCAGCCTTGAAGGCCTGCCATTGGTCATTCACTATTTTCCTTTCCAGAACTACTTTAAACCTAATGATATTGTGATCACTGTTAACCAGATCCCTCCTGCCCCAGAACCGATGAGAGACCCTTTAAATGTTCTGACTGTGTAAAGAGGTTTCAGAGTTCATCCAACCTGCTGAGTCACCAGCGAGTTCACACAGATCCTCAAAGACAGGAAGATGTTTTAGAAAGGCTGGCGGCACTAAAAGTTCGCAGCCATCTCAGAGTAGTGACCCTTTAATTACAATCTCACAGAACAAGGAGAATCACTGTCCCTTTAACTACCACAAATCCGTGTGTGGAGGAGAGGGGAGATACAGTCTGTCCCAGTAACTGTCGCAGAACAGAATTAACGACCCTGTCCCATAAGGGCTTGACCCTCCCCCACACCCTGCTTTTCCTCAAGTGTCTCATCCTTAAAATTCTCAGCCTTCTTTTCAAATCCCACCATGGCCTCGCCCCTCCCTATCTCTCTAATCTCCTTCAGTCCCACAACCCCCCCGAGAAGTTTGCGCTCCTCGAATTCTGGCCTCTTGAGCATCCCCGATTTTAATCGCTCCTTCATTGGCGGCCGTGCCTTCAGCTGCCTGGGCCCTAAGCTCTGGAATTCCCTCCCTAAACCTCCCCATCTCTCTACCTCTCTCTCCTTTAAGACCCTCCTTCAAACCGACCTCTTTGAACTTTTCTAACACTCCTGTGAAGACCCTTGGGACGTTTTACTACATTAAAGGTGCTTTAGGGGAACATCGGGTCTGATGAAAGGGGGGAACTGCTAGAAATCAGTGTTTGTAGGGAAATGGTGTTGGGGAAATTGATGGGATTGAGGGCCGATAAATCCCCAGGGCCTGATAATCTATATCCTAGGGTACTTAAGGAAGTGGCCCTAGAAATAGTAGATGCATTGCTGGTCATCTTCCAACATTCGATGGAATATGGAACAGTACCCATGGATTGGAGGGTAGCTAATGTTACCCCACTGTGGTGTATGTGCCTTTAAGTGCAATTGTGGTGTGTGTGCCTTTAAGAGCCCCAGGTGTGCGTAATGCCGGTAATTGCCACTTGGGCTATATAAGCCTGTGTATTGTGTATATCCTTTAGAACCCCCCCCAGACTTGCTTAGTAAATACCTATGAATCAACTCCTGTCTTCAGTGTCTTTATCTACACACGGACACTACAGTGGCGACGAAGTGGAAACGGACTTACCTGCAATTCGGCAGCACCTCAAGGACATCGATTCCTCCAGCGTCCAGAAGACTCAAGGAAGTAAGAGAAACTGTGGTTTCACCAGCTGGCCAAGCTGGTGGCAGGTACTGCGCTAATCCTTCCTGGGCGTCAGGCTGGGGCTCCAGCGGCGGGCTCTACAGCTGAGACAGGCAGCGAAATCGGAGGCAAGCAATAACGGACTGGGAGGGTGCACTCGGGAGACGGCCGGCGCGGCAAGCAGGTCAGCGTTTAGACCTCCGTCGGGAACGAGTCTCCAACAGTGAATAAACGGAAACCACAGTAAAACAGCGTTGTTATCGGTAGCAGCGGCGGGAAAGCGCAGGAAGCGCCATATCGTTGCTACAGAGAAAAAAAAAAAGCGCGGGAAGCACCATATCTTTTTTGAAATGCCTAAGTCTGGCAATATTGATGCTTTTGATAACGAAACAGAGCCTAACTTTGGCAATATTGATGTTTTTGATAACAAGATAGAGGATTGGACCACATATGTCGAAAGAGTGGAGGTGTTTTGCACTGCAAATGGAATAGAAGATGAAAAAAAAGCTTCAGTGCTTCTGGATCTAATGGGCGCAGAAACATACAAGCTGTTACGCAACTTAATCACTCCAGCCGAACCGATGGACAAGAATTTTGAGGAGATTGTTGATACCCTACACTGCCAATTCGAGGCAGGACTGGCAGATTCTCTGCAAGACAAATTCATCTGCGATCCCCTAAGTGTAGAAACACAAAAAAAGGTATCTTCTGGAAAAGATTTAACACTGGACAAGGCTTTCAGTGCAATAGGAGCGGCAAAGATACAGCAAAGGCCACAGGACTTCGGCACCCATGAAATGACACGGGGTTTCGAGAGATGTTATCGCTGCGGCAGATCCAACCATGACCAGAGGGATTGTTGGTTCAAAGAAAAAGCATGCAGGCGATGCGGAAAGATGGGACACATTCCACGTGTATGCCGATCTGAAAATAAAAAATCCACTAACGGGAAAAGAATCAATAAGGAAAAGCACAGAAAGGTACAAATGATGACGGACAGTAGCTCCAAAGACCAGAAGAGCGATAGCAACTCCGGAAACAAGAGACTAAGCTCTCTCAAATTACATAATGTAATTGCCAATGAAGATTACCAGACCATTTGGGTTACCCTCATAATAGCAGGGTCCCCAGTTAAAATGGAGCTAGATACAGGATCAGCTCTAACCGTAATAAATCGACGAGATTACGAGAGGCTATTTTCGCATATACCTCTAAAAGACACATCCATTATCTTAAAAACATATACGGGGCAGAAAGTATACCCCAAAGGAAAAATAAAGGTGCCTGTGGTATACAACGGCAAAGAAATACAAAAGTTGTATTTATACATTCTACAAGATGGTGGTCCACCGTTGTTGGGACGTGAATGGATAAGGAAGATACGTTTAGACTGGCACTCCATTCAGGCACTGACGGTGACCAGTAAGGAAAAAAACAATGATGACATCATACCTGAACGATTAAAAGACATCTTGGCCAACGCCAAAGAAGTGTTTCAAGAGAAACTAGGAACCTTGAAAGGCATCACCGCCTCAATAAAAGTGGAAGATGCAGCAATTCCAACATTTTTTAAGGCAAGGCCGGTGCCATACGCAATACGTCCGGCAGTCGAGGCAGAGCTGGAGAATTTGGAAAAGGCAGGCGTATTATCCAAAATAGATTGGAGCGAATGGGCAACACCCATCGTTCCAGTCATGAAAAAAGCATTGAAAAATAACTGAGGAACAGAGAAAAATTCACATCTGTGGGGACTTTAAGGTGACTGTAAACCCGGTCCTTCACACGGTACAGTATCCTCTTCCGAGGATAGAAGATATTTTCGCCTCACTATCCGGAGGAAAACGTTTCACAAAAATTGACTTGGCACAGGCATATCTACAGATGGAGGTTGAGGAAACCTCTAAAAAGTATCTCACAATAAACACACACAAAGGCCTGTACCAGTACAATCGACTGGTTTTTGGAGTAGCATCAGCTCCAGCTATCTGGCAAAGAGCTATGGAGCAAGTCCTGCAAGGGATTCCGGGGACTCAGTGTTACCTAGACGACATCCTTATAACAGGAGAAAATGACAACGAGCACCTTGCCAATTTGGAGCAGGTGCTCACTAGGCTGAAAGAACGGGGCCTACGAGCAAATCGCCCCAAGTGCGAATTTTTCCAAAATCAGATATCATATTGTGGCCACATAATTAATAAGGAAGGGTTGCATAAGTCACCTGAAAAAATTGAAGCAGTTATAAAAGCCCCAGCACCTGAAAATGTTTCACAATTGAGGTCATTCCTGGGATTAATAAATTACTATCATAAATTTTTACCGAACTTATCAACTATTCTACACCCTCTTAATGATCTTCTACACACAGGAGTGATTTGGAAATGGAACGAAGACTGTAAACGTGCCTTCCATAAATGTAAAGACTTAATCACATCCGAGAAAGTTTTGGCTCATTACAACCCATCACTACCAATCAGACTGGCGTGCGATGCATCCCCTTCCGGCATAGGAGCGGTATTGTCCCATAGATTCCCTGATGGCTCGGAACGGCCGATAGTTTTTGCGTCACGCTCATTGAACTCAGCTGAGCGTAACTATTCCCAGATAGACAGGGAAGCACTCAGCCTGGTATGGGGAGTGAAGAAATTCAACCATTACCTACACGGACAAAAATTTACCTTGCTGACTGACCATCAACCCCTCATCTCCATATTCAACCCTAAGAAAGGTGTCCCCATTATGACGGCACAAAGACTACAGAGGTGGTCCCTTTTTCTAGGGGCACACCAATACAACATTGAATACAAAGGGTCAAAACAGCATGGGAATGCTGACGGTTTATCGCGCCTGCCATTGCCAACGATAGAAGAGGCACCTACAGTAGACCCAGTAGAGATATTCCACTCTACCATAGTGGAATGTCTACCGGTGACAAATTCTGCCATTGAAAGGGAGACCAGAAATGACCCTACTCTCTCACGGGTCTACGATTTAACAATGAAGGGATGGCCAGCACATGGTGAACCACTGTTGCCAGCATTCTCACAAAGAAGAGAACAGCTGTCAGTGTGCCGAGGAACCTTGATGTGTGGATCCAGAGTGGTGATTCCACCCAAACTCCAGGATAAAGTGCTAAAGGAGCTTCACGAGGGGCATCTGGGTGGAGTGAAAATGAAGAACCTAGCTAGGGCGTTTGTATGGTGGCCAGGTATCGATGGAGACATTGAAGACATGACCAAGAGCTGCCTAGGATGCCAGAAGGTCCAAAATGCTCCGCCACAGGCCCCTCTACATCCATGGGAGTGGCCCTCATCTCCCTGGCAAAGGGTGCACATCGACTTTGCTGGTCCATTTATGGATTCAATGTTCTTAATCGCAGTTGATGCACACTCCAAGTGGCCGGAGGTAATAAAGATGTCCTCCACCACCACGGAAAAAACCATCACAGTATTAAGGACCATATTTGCCAGGAATGGGCTGCCGGAACAGATATGTTCTGATAATGGACCGCAATTTGTGTCCGAAGAATTCAGAAAGTTCTTAAAAAACAATGGGGTAAAGCACTACACGTCCGCCCCATACCATCCCGCCACCAATGGATTGGCTGAAAGGTTTGTCCAGACCTTTAAGAAGGCCATAAAGGCCATGGGAAATGAAGACATAAAACTTCAGCACAAGGTGGATAACTTCTTATTTGCATATAGGAATGCAACACATATGGTTACAAACCAAACTCCCGCCATGATGTTCTACAATAGAAACCTAAGATGCCGGCTGGATTTGGTCAAGCCCAACATCCGAAGGGACGCGGAGAACCGGCAGTTTCAGGGCATGAATGAAAGGCCAACTAGGGCCTTCCAGATAGGCCAACCGGTTTTGGCCCGGGACTACCGTACCGAGAAATGGCAGCCTGGAACTATCTGCACATGACTAGGACCACTGATGTATACCGTGGACATCGGAGAAAGCATAATAAGGCGCCATGCTGACCAAATCATCAAGTCATCCGAAAAGGGACAACCTACACCACCACGCTATACATCTAACGATGAAGTAGAGATACCCATATCTACCTCCGATCCGGTGATACTGGAACCCGATGAACCCGACACTGGCCTTCAAGCCGAATCAGACTTGCCAGAAGAATCTACTACACCACCAGAAACTACTGCACCCCCGAGGCGTTATCCGGACCGAGTCAGGAAGCCTCCTGAGAGACTTAACTTATCATTAATTAATACAGCAATGTATATTATTTTGCATATAACATGTAATTAATAATTACTTAAAATATGATGTACTAGTTAGCTAGAAGGGGAGGAATTGTGGTGTATGTGCCTTTAAGTGCAATTGTGGTGTATGTGCCTTTAAGAGCCCCAGGTGTGCGTAATGCCGGTAATTGCCACTTGGGCTATATAAGCCTGTGTATTTTGTATATCCTTTAGAACCCCCCCCAGACTTGCTTAGTAAATACCTATGAACCAACTCCTGTCTTCAGTGTCTTTATCTACACACGGAAACTACACCCACGATTCAAAAAAGGTGGTAGAGAGAAAACGGGGAATTGTAGACCGGTGAGCCTGACATCGGTAGTGGGGAAAATGCTAGAGTCCATTATAAAGGATGTAATAGCAGAGCACTTGGAAAAAAGTGACCGGATCGGACAAAGTCAACATGGCTTTTCAAAAGGTAAATTGTGCTTGACTAATCTACTGGAATTTTTTGATCATGTAACTGGTAAAATAGATAAGGGAGAACCAGTGGATGTGGTGTATTTGGATTTTCAAAAGGCTTTCGATAAGGTCCCGCATAAGAGATTAGCGTGTAAAATTAAGGCACATGGGATTGGGGGCAAGGTATTGACTTGGATAGAGAACTGGTTGGCAGACAGAAAGCAAAGAGTTGGAATAAACGGCTCTTTTTCCGAGTGGCAGGCAGTGACTAGTGGGGTACCGCAGGGATCTGTCCTAGGACCCCAGCTATTCACAATATATATTAATGATCTGGACGAGGGAACTAGATGTAATATCTCCAAATTTGCAGACGACACAAAGCTGGGTGGGCGTGTGTGTTGTGAGGAGGATGCCGAGAAACTACAGGATGATTTGGACAGGTTGGGTGATTGGGCAGAAGCATGGCAGATGCAATATAACGTGGATAAATGCGAGGTTATCCACTTTGGTGTCAAAAACAGGAAAGCAGGTTATTATCTAAATGGCAATAGATTGGGAGAAGGGGAAGTGCAACGAGACCTGAGCGTCCTTGTGCACCAGTCGCTGAAAGTAAGCATGCAGGTGCAGCAGGTGGTTAAGAAGGCAAATGGTATGTTGGCCTTCGTAGCGAGAGGGTTTGAGTACAGGATGTCTTGCTGCAGTTGTACAGGGCCTTGGTGAGGCCACATCTTGAGTATTGTGTGCAGTTTTGGTCGCCTTATCTGAGGAAGGATGTTCTTGCCATGGAAGGAGTGCAGCGAAGATTCACCAGGCTGATACCTGGGATGGCAGGAATGACGTATGAGGAGAGATTGGTTCGATTGGGCTTGTACTCGCTGGAGTTTAGAAGAATGAGGGGGGATCTCATCAAAACTTATAAAATTCTAACAGCACTAGACAAACTAGATGCTGGAAGGATGTTCCCGATGGTCGGGGAGTCCAGAATCAGGGGTCACAATCTAAGGTTAAGGGGTAAGCCATTTAGGACAGAGATGAGGAGGAATTTCTTCACCCAGTGAGTGGTGAACCTGTGGAATTCTCTGCCAAAGAAGGCAGTAGAAGCTAATTCATTAAATATATTCAAGAAGGAGTTGGATATATTTCTTAAGGCTAAAGGGATCAAGGGATATGGAGAGAACACAGGAACAGGGTACTGAATTTGGATGATTAGCCATGATCTCATTGAATGGCGGAGCAGGCTCGAGGGGCCAAATGGCCTGCGCCTGCTCCTATCTTCTATGTTTCTATGTTTATAAATACAAGTGGTTGCTGTTTCCTGAAACTAGTAATAAATTCCCCAGAGGGCAAAAAACTTGTACTTTTACTCCCAAATATTAAAAAGTTTGTTCTACAGAAGCACGGGGTTTATCTGCTTTTATTAATGAATTTAAAAAGTCTCTATCAAAACCTGAGCCAGTGTGTTGTGAGACAAAGAGCCTTGTGTCCAATAAGGGGAATAAAGGCCCACAGCCTCCCCTGGCCCCAGGCCCTGAACAAGGGACTGGAGAAACTCGCTGCCCTGCAGATCAGACAATCAGCCAGCGCTAGTCCCACCCCTCGGGCTCCCCGATTGGTTGGAGGACCCACCGCCGGCTCGCTCCTCCAGCCCCGCTCGCTCCCTATTGGTCGGAAGCTTCCGTCAATCAGGCCGCAGGCCCAGGTCACGTGTCCCTCACCGACTTTACAAAGAAAGCCTCGAGCGGTCGCCAGGCGGAGCTGCAGGTCAGCGGGAGCGGGGTCGGGAGATTAATAAACTCCAGGTAGGCCGCGCCGCAGGGTTTATAATGTTGGAGAACGGTCTCAGGCCTGATTGAGATCCAGTGGCCTGGTCTTTGTTCCGCCGGTTGGCAGTGGTGAGGCTTTTCTCCGTGAAAGGCCCGGGTTACCCGCTGCCATCTTGGTGGAGGAAAGACAGACCGGTTCCACCTGCAGCATGGCGCATGCGCTGCCATCTTCTCTCCTCCTGAGGTGGTCCCTGGGACCGAGGATGATGCGTTTCCACTAACAATTGGTTGTCA
Organism: Somniosus microcephalus; assembly: GCF_052327205.1. Classification (NCBI taxonomy): domain Eukaryota; kingdom Metazoa; phylum Chordata; class Chondrichthyes; order Squaliformes; family Somniosidae; genus Somniosus; species Somniosus microcephalus. Next base: position 73,712,210 of record NC_140990.1, read on the forward strand.
GGTGACTGATGAGCGCGGCACCAGGAAACCCGGACAGGAGAAACCACAACTGAATCGACAGAGCAGAGCCACCAATCCAGAGCCGGCTTGTATCAGGGTGGGCGCTGGATGCGGAAGTCGCTCCCTGGCCGCCTGTGTAGGTCTTTTTGTTGCTTCAGCTTGAGCTGGAGTGGAGATGGGGAGAAGCTGCTGGGTTTAACCCCCAGTACTTCTGAGCCCAGGAGGACCCAACAATTTCCAATGTGAGACTGTCAAGGGAGGTGGATTCTAGGGGAGATTAGGTTATTAAACAGACACTGTCCCTACAAAAAAGAGTATTGTTTTAGGAACAAGTATTTCTGTGGAGGCTTTTAATCTATTTCACATCTACAGATTTTTTATTCATTCTTGGGGTGTGGGTGTTGCTGGCAAGGCCATCATGTCCAAGGCAGGATGGTTTGTGACTTGGGGAACTTGGAGGTGATGGTGTTCCCATGCACCTTCTGCCTTTGCCCTTCTAGGTGGTGGAGGTCTGTTGTTTGGGAGGTTCTGTCAAAGTGCGAGTCGCGTTGCAGATGTATAAAATCCCTCTCCTTCACCCCCTCCCCCTGACGCCCCTCTCTCCTCACATAGAGGCCCAGATCGGGTGGTGAGTTCCAGTGAACTAGTGGAATTTTATGACAATCCAGCAGCTTTCATGGTCACTTTTTTTTAGCGCCAGACCCACAAATTACCAGATTCATTGAGCTCAATTTCACAACCTGCCTCTTCTTGTGGGTTCTCTCTCACTTCCTTTTTCCTGTTTTAAATTAATTTTACAGGGCATTAGAAAGGGAGGATTTGCAGACAGGAAACTCAAACCAAACATCACATCAAGATCTGACAGATTCACTCGATTCATCAGGACATGAATATCATCAGCCTTTGAATATGGAAGCAAAAAGCACCGTTCACAGCGGGGAGAAACCGTACACATGTTCTGTGTGTGGATGAGGCTTCAACCGATCCTCTGGCCTATCAACACACAAGCGCTGTCACACTGGGAAGAGGCCGTTCACCTGCCCTGAGTGTGGGAAAGATTTCACTAATTCATCTCACCTACTCAGACAACAGCGAGTTCACACTGGGGAGAGATTGTTCACCTGTTACATGTGTGGGAAGGGATTCACTCAGTCATCCAACCTGCTGAGACACCAGCGAGTTCACACTGGGAAGAATCTGTTCACTTGCTCTGTGTGTGGGAAGGGATTCAATCAGTCATCCAACCTGCTTAATCACCAGTGAGTTCACACTGCTGAGAGACCTTTTAAAAGGCCGGACTGCGGGAAGTGCTATAAAAGTTCTGGGGAACTGATATGCCATCAACGTGTTCACACTGGGGAGAGACCGTTCAGCTGCTCTCACTGCGGGACTGGGTTCAGGTGGTCATCTGAACTCACTGTACACCAGTGAGTTCACACTGGAGAGAGGCCATTCACCTGCTCTGTGTGTGGAAAGAGATTCACTCAGTCATCCACCCTGCTGAAACACTAGCGCGTTCACACTGTGGAGAGGCCATTCACCTGCTTCGAGTGTGGGACAGGATTCACTCAGTCATCCGACCTTCAGACACACCAGCGAGTTCACAGTGGGGAGAGGTCGTTCACCTGCTCTGAGTGTGGGATGTGTTTCACTCGTTCATCCCAGTTGCTTGCACACCAACTTGTTTACACTGATAAGAGACCTTTTAAATGTTCTGACTGTGAGAAGAGATTTAAAAGCAAAATGTATCTGCTGAGACTGGACCAGAGAGTTCACACTGCGGTGAGGCCGTTCACCTGCCCTGAGTGTGGGAAGTGCTATAAAAGTTCCGGGGAACTGACATGCCATCAACGTGTTCACACTGGGGAGAGGCCCTTCAGGTGCTCTCACTGCGGGACTGGGTTCAGGCAGTCATCTGAACTCACTGGACAGCAGCGCACTCACACCGGGAGAGACCATTCACCTGCTCCGTGTGTGGGAAGGGATTCACTCAGTCATGCATCCTGTTGATACACCAGCGAGTTCGCACTGGGGAGAGTCCGTTCAGCTGCTCCGTGTGTGGGGAGGGAATCATTCGTTCATCCACCCTGCTGACACACCAGCGAGTTCACAAGTGACTGCAGGGGTTGGATTCTGCTGTTATTGCTGCTGTTAATAACATCCAGGACTGAACCATGTTCATTCTGACAGTTGGGGTTTGGTTCTGCTGATGTTAGTAACTCCTGTAACTGGGCTGGAGTTTAATATTCTGGATCAATGCCAAATAAACCAGCTTTGTTTTAAACACATTGTTGTAGATTTTCTTCTTTCCCACCTGAGTGTTTAGCATCACCTGGCTGGAGCTCAGAAAGGACAATCTGGGGGAGGATCGTACGGTGGGAACAGAACTTCAGCCTGGACACAGTCCTTCAGGGCCACACTGAGAGGGGCAAACGGCACTTTGGTCTTTCTCGACTCTCTTCACTGACAGCAAAGGCTCCGTGTGGGTTAATCTCGAGGCGTGTGAGAAACGTGTCCCAGCCGCTCTCTGCCATGGTTCAGAGCTCCTAGGCATGGAACAGAAGGCTCCTTTAGGAATGTAGCCCAGTGCTTTTTTTTTAATGGCCTTATTAACGTCTGTCGGCACCCCGAAGAAGAAAGGGGAAGAGGGCAGGTGCTGGCAGTTGGCCAAAAAAAGTTGCCGCCTGTAGTGTCCGAGTATCAATAATACACGGACTGCAGGAGAACAATAATAACAGGTATTTACTGAACAGAGGGTACTCTTCTTGTTTGGACCCCAAAAAAAAAACCAATTGGACTGTAAATAAACAAAAGTTCAACTAAAACTTAACAAATCAAATTAAAATTTGGTTTTCCTGGTTGATAATGCACTCCAGTCCCCGCGGCGCCCACCGGTCGCGGAAATACTCAAGCGCGCCGGCGGACACCACGTGCTCCATCTCCAGGGCCACCCGGGCGCGAACATGGCCGCGGAAGAGAGGCAGGCAATCCGGCTGTACGACCCCCTCGACCGCCCGCTGCCTGGACCAATTGATGGCTCGTTTAGCCAGGCCCAGGAGCAGGCCCACAAGGAGGTCCTCCAACCTGTCCACTCCCCTCCGCACCGGGTGACCGTAGATCAAGAGCGTGGGACAGAAGTGCAACCAAAAATTGAGGAGCAGCCCCTTCAAGTAGTGAAAGAGGGGCTGCAACCTCTCACACTCCATATAAACGTGAAAAACGGACTCCCCCAGGCCGCAAAAAATGCAGGCGGCCTGGGAGTCCGTGAACCTACTTAAAACCTTATTGCACGGGACCGCTCCGTGCAACACCCTCCAGGCCAAGTCCCCGATGGAACAAGGAAGGACACCCGTGTAGAGAGCCCTCCATTGGGGACCTCCGCCACCGCCAGTCGGCAAGACGCCAGGCCAAGGCATGTCCGGACGGTAGACAAAGATGGCAAAGTGGAGAGTGTGCAGGAGCAGCCCGTACAGGAAACCCCTCTGCGCGGAATGAAAAGGCACGGAGGGTATTTCCTCCAGATGGCTCAAGTTGTGAGGCGCCGGTTCCTGAGGGGAGTTTCGGGGCCGGGCGCCGATGAGGAAATCCATCCGAACGGGGGTAAGCTCGGACGGGATCGCCCCATGTGCTTGCGCCGCCTCGATACACCTAGTGGAGTCGGGGCCCAGTGCTGCTTTCACCGATTCGATGGCTTCGACCGCAAGCCGGACGTTGGCCCAGGACAGGCGCCGCGCCAGCTCCTCCGGCGCCATCCAGCCCGCTCCTCCGCCATCGAGCAGGTCCCCGACTCTGGTCACCTTGCCAGGCACAGCCCTGCCCTCCGCCAGCCGCCCGAACCCGCGTTCGTGGAGGTGCGGATTCCTGAGCAGCGACTCCCGAAGGAGAGCCGCCACTCCTGACGGGGGAGAGCTCCGCCTGGAAGCGACGTAGTTCCAAACCCATAGCAGTTCCTGGTAGAAGACAGGCAGCTCCCACAGGCCGGCACGCCTGCCGCCCACTTTCGCGAACAGGAGCTGCATGTCGTAATTGAGGCCGTGCAGCTGACGGAAGAAAAACGTCGCCAGCGCACACCATCTCGGAGGATTCTCGACGTACAGGTATCTCTGCAGCATCTGAAGACGGAAAGTCGCAGCCCGGGTGCGAAGGCACACCAGCACCTGTCCGCCCTCCCTAAGCGGGAGACACAGAACCGCGGCAGAGACCCAGTGCTTCCTTTTGTCCCAGAAGAAGTCGATGAGCTTCTTCTGCATCTTGGCGACAAACGCAGGGGGAGGGATCAAAGTGACCAACCGGTACCACAACATGGCGGCCACCAGCTGGGTTATGACCAGCGCTCGACCCCTGTAGGACAACACTCGGAGCAGTCCTGTCCAGCATCCTAGGCGAGCGGTGACTTTGGCCTCCAGCTCTTGCCAGTTCGCCGGCCAGGCGTCCTCGGCAGGGCTAAGGTAAACTCCCAAATAGAGGAGGTGCGTGGTGCTCCAGGCAAAAGGCCTGAACTCCTCCGGCAGGGGGTCCACCTGCCACTGACCCACCAGGAGTCCGGAACATTTCTCCCAGTTGATCTTGGCAGAGGATGCGTCTGAGTAAATCTGCTGGCATTCCCGCATCCTCCGCAAGTCAGCGGGATCTGTGACCGTGAGGAGCACGTCATCGGCGTAAGCCGAGAGGACCACCTCTACGCCCAGCCCTTGCAGAGCCAGTCCCGTCAACCTCTTCCGCAAGAGGCGCAGGAAATGCTCCACGCAAATGGCGTATAACTGACTGGACATGCGGCATCCCTGACGCACCCCCCTCCCGAAGCGAAGGGGCGCCGTCAAGGACCCGTTAACTTTAATCAGACACTCCGCAGCGGCGTACAGAAGTCGGGTCCGGGTGACGAAATGCGTCCCAAACCCGAATGCGCGCAGAGTCCCGAAGAGTTACTCGTGATCCACCCTGTCGAACGCCTTCTCCTGATCCAGGGAAAGGAAGGCGACCGACAGACCAGCCCTCTGGGAGTGGTGGACCAGGTCCCGGACCAGATGGATGTTATCGTGGATGGTCCGGCCCGGGGCCGTGTTGGACTGGTCGGGGTGGATCATGTGGGCCAGCATGGTGCCAAGGCGAGCAGACATGGCCCTGGCAAAAATTTTATAGTCCGTGCTGAGGAGGGAGACCGGGCGCCAGTTCTTAAGGAGGCGGAGATCACCCTTCTTAGGCAGCAGGACAATGACCGCCCTGCGCCAAGAGAGGGGCATCTCCCCGGTCGCCAAACTTTCCCCCAGGACCCGCGTGTAGTCGCCCCCCAAGACGTCCCAGAATGCCCTGTGGAACTCCACAGTCAGCCCGTCCAGCCCCGGGGACTTTCCCCTAGAGAGCTGGCGGAGGGCGCCGGTCAGCTCCGCCAGGCTTAGCGGAGCGTCCAATTTTTCGACGCCCTCCGGGCTGACCTTCGGCAGGTCCTCCCACAAAACTCTGTGCACATCCTCGCTGGACAGATCCGGAGAGAACAGAGCCCCGTAATAGGCGCGGGTCTCCGCGCTGATTCCCTCCGGATCTGAGACTAGTGATCCGTCATCGGCCAGCAGCCCCAAGAGCTGCTTAGGGACCCCCCGTCTTTTTTCCAGCGAGTAGAAGAAGGGGGAGCCGCGGTCCAGGTCCCGCAGGAGCTGGATCCGTGACCTCACGTATGCGCCTCGGGACCCGATGAGCTGCAGGTCCTTCAGCCCGCCCTTCTTCTCTTCGTACACCTTCCGCAGGGCTGGGCCCTCGACGACCTGACCGAGACGGGACTCCAGGTCGAGCACCTCCTTCTCCAACTGCCCGACCCGGGCCTCCCGCCTCTTGGTCGACCCCTTCGCGTACTCCTGACAGAAGAGACGGATGTGAGCCTTGCCCACGTCCCACCATAGCCTCAAGGAGGGGAAGCCCCCCCACTTCCTTCTCCAGTCGGCCCAGAACCGACGAAACGAATCCCGGAACCGCGCGTCCTCCAGCAGCAGGTTGTTAAAATGCCAGTACGCGGACCCCCCCCCCTTGCGCGCGCAGCGGAGTGAGCTCCGCCCACACCAGGTGGTGGTCCGTGCACGGCACCGGCTGCATGGAAGCCGCCGGAATGCAGGAGACGTACGCCCAGGAAATGTAGAGGCGGTCGATCCTGGACCTTCCTCCCCCTGACCTCACGCTAGTGCAGGCGCTGGAGTCGAGGTGGAGATTTCGCCAGACGTCCACCAAGTCGAAGGACCCGACCAGGTCCCTCAACTTCTCCATCGCCGCCGGGCTTCGCGGGGGACCCGAACGGTCCCTCGCCTCGAGGGTGCAGTTAAAATCCCCCCCCGAGGATGACGCACTCGCCCGCGTCGACGGAGCCCAAAAGAGCGGACACTTCTTCGAAGAAGCGCACTTGCTGCGCACCGGTCTGAGGGGCGTACACGTTCACTAGATGGAGCGGCACGCCCCCCAGGCGAACAGTGACCTGGAGCAAGCAGCCTGGCACGTGCTCCTTGATCCCCAAGATCTCCGGCTGAAAATGCGGGGCCAGCAAGATAGCCACCCCGCTAGAATTGTTGGAGAGGTGACTCATGCTGACCCCTCCTTGCCACTCCAGGAGCCATGTGGCTTCGTCTCCCGGAACGGTGTGGGTTTCTTGCAGGAAACACACTGCATACTTCCTGTCCCGAAGGACCGAGATGTTGCTGAATCTGTGGCGTGCCTCCCTGCTGCCGTTGATGTTGAGGCTGGCTATGGTTATCTTCATGTCAGAAGCATAGTGCAACATCTACCTACACCTAACGGGGGGAGGGAGCGCAGCCGCTGGTCAGCCGCCACTTCCTCAGCAGCCCAGTGAGAAACGTTCTGAGCCGACGCAGCTCGAGTGGGTCCACGCCCTCGTCCACTCCCATGATTTTAATGGCGGCGCGGACGGACACGATGAGCAGCGTCAGCTCCGACCGCCTGTCGAGGGCCAGCCGGATCTTATTTTGCTGACCCCGGCACGTGGCCATAAAGTCCCAGAGTTCCCTTACGGGAATGAGGAGAGACTCGGCGAGGGGCACGAGGTCATCCAGCGCCTCGTGGACGGTGGAGTCCAAATCGTCCTCCGTGCCCATCACCGAGTCCCCATCCTCCTCCAGGGGGTCGTCACCAGCGGCCGACCCGTCCGTCGCACAGTGCGCAGCGAACGGCTCAGCCACACTAGCCGGCCCCGCCTCTGCCCGGATCCCACCCCCAGGATCGGCGGCAGAGGATTCCTCCCTGGGCTCCTCTAGGGGCGCCGGGCCAGAAGACGGCGGCGGTTCGGAGTCCCCCACCGCCTCAGATGCCAGAACGACCGGAGAAACCGGGGAGAGAACAATTCCCAGCACCTCCAGTACGTCCGGCACCAGAGACGCAGCCAGAGGGCCATCCTCCTCCCCGCCACCAGCCACCGACCCAGCGGATGGGGTGCTTTCAATTAAAACCTCCACTGGGACGAGCAGCCCCTGGGAGATGTCCGGGTCGCATTGGATGAGCTCATTTTCCTCGAGCTCGCCCGACCCAGACCCCAGGCCGCCCGACCCGGCGAGGGGTAACGGCACCGATGAAATGTCAATAGCCGTGGGTTGTTCCGTGACCTCCCCCATGGGCAGGGTCTCGTCCCCATCCCCGGGAGTCACGTGCCGGACAGACACATCTGCCTCAGCCTCCCGAGGGACAGGCGACCCCTGCCGATCGCTGGTGATGACGACAGCGGGGGGGGGGGGGCGCAGTACCTGCGGCGGGCGACGACTCCCCCTGCTCAGAGGGACCTTCCTCCTCCCGGTCCTCCTCCTCTTCCAGGGGGTCGCGCCTTCTTTTTAGCACGGAGGGAGCGAGGGAGACCTCCATGTCTGCTGAGGCCTCCTCCTCTGCTCCCTCCGGCGGAGCAGGTTTGTCGGGTTCCTCAGGCCCAAGCCCGGCCGCAGGTATTGGCGTTACCGCTGCGGCGGTTGCGGCCACAGGCTCGGGCATGAGGCCCCTCCCACTCACGTCTGCCCCGATGAACTCCGCGAGGAGCGCGGGTGTAAGGGGCGCAAGGGGCAAGGTCTGGCCATCCATGGGGGGACCCGCCCTAAGGTGTTTATTTTTCCACCGCGCCTTCTTTCCGGCCGGACGCACTCCCTCCCCCCCGTTGGAGGCCTTGGTGGCATCGGCCCCCGACATCGACCGCGCATCAGATGTTCCCGACGCGCGGGCAGATCCGGGGGGAGGAGCAGCGGCGGCGCCAGCCTCGGCCGCACAAGATGATCCGGCGGCCTTGGAGGCGGGGCAGTTTTTCCGGATGTGCCCCACCTCCTTGCAGGCATGGTACCGCACACCGTCCGACATCCAGAAGACGCGATAGGCGGTCCCCTCGTGGTGGATGATGAACGCCCCGTCGGTGTCCTCCTCCCGCGCCAGCTGGATAAACAGCTGGCGCCGGAAGGAGAAGACGTGGCGAAGGCTGGCCTCCCGGAAGCCGAGTGGGATGGGCGTAATCCCCGACCTCACCTCCCCAAGTTGGCATAAATGGGGGAGGAGGAGCTCACCAGTAACATAGGGTGGGACGTTCGAGATGACGATCCTCTGCGCGGTGGCCTCGAGAGGATCCACCGGCAGAAAGGTCCCACCCATGGTGAGCCCCTTGGCGACGGCCAGGGACACCGCCCGCTCCGACCCCAGGAAGAACACAGCCTTCCTGTACATTTTTGAGGCCGCGACGATGACTGAGGGGCCGACAACCCCAGCCATGGCTTTAACGCAGGCCTCAATGGTCATAGTGGGGTGAGTGTAGCTCTTCACCCCAAGCTATTTTGTCATAAGTTTAAAAGGTGACGGGGCAGCAGAAGCAGCAGGAGCAGCTGTGGCTGTGGCTGCCACTCCCGCATAAGTCCTGGCTGGCCCCGCCACCGGCAAAGATGCAGTCGCCATTATGGGGTGTTTTTATAAGGGCTACACTCACCCCAAGTCACAGGCCTGAAGGTGTTAATGGCCTCAGGTATTTTTTGGTCCTCTATTGAGCAGAGGGAGCTGTTTAAAATGAAGACACACCTCTCCCCTTATTGATTGAAATTGTGAGAGGGGCCTTCTCCCCTCTGCTCAATAGGCAATTAATAAAAAGAGATGAAATTGAGGTGCCTCAGAGAAATAGGCAGAGAGAGACAAAGAGAGAGAGAGAGGTGGGGTGGAAAGGAGGGAGGCCGCAAGGGCAGGGTTGCCACTCAGGATGGTGGGTGGGTGGATGTTGGCAGGGGTGAACTCTCTGATGGGAATTTAAAGTCTTTGAAGGTGGTCTTCTGGCAGGGGGAGAAGATGTCTTCACCTGGGAAAGCTGGAGATGCCCCAGGCTCAGTCCCACACCAGGTCTTAATGATGTAATTGGACTTCACCTAGGCAGCTCCAGCTGTCCCAGGTCAGGCAATTGAAGGGGTGCTTATTAGTGGTGTGTGTGGCCTAGTGTTTTACAAGAGCCACACACACACACAGACACCCCTTGATGATCCGGCCTTGTTTCTTCTTTTCTCCCCCCACCTAAAATACAAAGTCTTTGGGAGAGTGCCCCAAATAACACCCACCTGAAAGATGATGTTGTTCTTCCCTCCTTCCAAACAGTTGTTGGTTGTTGGTTGTTTCTCTCCCCTCTCTCCCTCTCCTGAAGTGGAGGCCAATTTGGGGAGGCAGTAATGGAAAGGCCTCTCCCCTGGTTGGTGTTGTTGCTGGCCTCCCTTCTCCTTCTCCTCCTCTGTCCTCTCTCTCCAGGCACCTCAGTTGCTGTGATGATGGTGGAGGTGGAGGTGGTGGTGGTCTATCGATATCCTCCTCTTCCTGGTCAGGAGACCACCACTTTCCACTCTCCTGGTTTGGCTGCTCCTTCTCCTCCTGCTGACTGGGGCAGCTGCACAGCCAGAAATGCTGGAACAGAGGGTAACTTAAGACTGAAGTACAGAAGCCTGCTGTGGCTTTACATACAGGGGTGGTCACTGCCGGTACTGCAGTATAGAATCAGTTCTTCTCTTAAAGGTACATACACAACAATTCCTCCCCTTTTAGATAAACAGTACATAACATTCATTTAACAACTAAATAATAACTAATTACAATTACAATTTTCTCTGTACTATATACATCAACTGAAATAATCATTTCTAAGTTCAGTCTTTGAGGAGGCTTCCTGATCCTGACTGGATAGCGCCTTTCTCGAGTATCCTGTTCTTGCGGCGGAGTTGATTCTGGCTCATTGTCATTGGTTGGTTCGTCAGCTTCCAATACCACTGCTTCTGAGGTAGACGTAATCTGTACTTTGGGTTGATTACCAGGTGCACCTGCTCATGGTATGGGTTTGGCTTTTTCCAGTGACTCTAGAATCTGGTCAGCATGGCGTCTCATGATGCTCTCTCCAATGTCCACTGTGTACATTAGTAGTCCCTGCTGTGTGCATATCGTTCCTGGCTGCCATTTTTCTGTTCGGTAGTCGCGGGCCAAGACTGGTTGCCCTAACTTGAAGCTCCTGGTTGGCGTCTCATTTATGTGCTGGAATTGCTTATCCTCAACATCTCGTCTTATGTTTGGTTTGAGCAAATCCAGGCGACATCTTAGCCTTCGGTTGAAGAACATTATGGCTGGAGCTTGGTTGGTGACTGCATGTGTCGCATTCCGGTAAGGAAACAAGAAATTATCCACCTTGTGTTGTAGTGGTATGTCGTCGTTATACATCGCCTTTATTGCCTTTTTAAAGGTCTGAACAAACCTCTCAGCCAATCCATTTGTGGCTGGATGATATGGGGCAGATGTGTAATGTTTCACCCCATTATTCCTCAGAAACCTCCGGAAATCCTCGGACACAAACTGTGGCCCATTGTCGGAGCAAATCTGTTCTGGCAAGCCATTCCTGGCGAAGATGGTCCGTAGGACTTCAATAGTTTTCTCCGTGGTAGTGGAGGATATTTTGATGACCTCTGGCCATTTCGAATGGGCGTCCACAGCGATTAGGAACATTGAGTCCATAAATGGACCAGCAAAATCAATGTGCACCCGTTGCCATGGAGATGAGGGCCGCTCCCATGGATGTAGCGGGGCCTGTGGTGGAGCGTTTTGGACCTTCTGGCATCCTGTGCATCTCTTGGTCATATCCTCGATTTCTTTATCGATTCCCGGCCACCACACAAACGCCCTGGCTAGGCTCTTCATTTTTACCCCTCCCAGATGACCCTCATGAAGCTCATTGAGCACTCTATCTCTCAACTTGGGTGGAATTACCACTCGGGATCCACACATCAAGGTCCCCCGGCACACTGACAGCTGTTCTCTCCTTGGCGAGAATGCTGGCAACAGTGAGTCGCCATGTGCTGGCCATCCCTTCACCATCAAATCATAGACCCGAGAGAGTGTCGGGTCATTTCGGGTTTCCTTCTCTATACTTGAGTTTGTAACAGGTAGACATTCGACTATGGTCGCATGGAATATCTCAACAGGGTCCACTGCAGGTGCTTCCTCTACCATAGGCAACGGTAGGCGCGACAGCCCATCAGCGTTTCCATGCTGTTTTGTACCCTTATACTCTATGTCGCACTGATGTGCCCCTAGAAAAAGTGACTATCTTTGCAGCTGTTGCGCCGTCATCACTGGAACGCCCTTCTTTGGGTTAAAAATGGAGACCAGGGGCTGATGATCAGTCAGTAGGGTGAATTTCTGCCCGTGCAGATAGTGATTGAACTTCTTCACCCCCCACACCAGGCTGAGGGCCTCCCTGTCAATCTGGGCGTAGTTACGCTCGGCTGAGGTTAACGAGCGCGACGCAAAGGCTATTGGCCTCTCTGAACCATCAAGGAATTTGTGTGACAGCACCGCTCCGATGCCGTAGGGAGACACATCACATGCTAACCGAATCGGTAGTGTTGGATTGTAGTGGGCCAATACTTCTTTTGACGTGATTAGGCATTTACATTTCTGAAAGGCACGCTTACACTCATCACTCCATTTCCATGTTACTCCAGTTTGCAGCAGGGCGTTCAGTGGGTGCAGAATTGTAGATAAATTCGGCAAGAACTTATGGTAGTAGTTCACCAACCCGAGGAACGACCTCAGTTGCGACACATTTTCCGGTGCTGGAGCCTTGACTACAGCCTCAATCTTGTCCGGCGACTTATGCAACCCTTCCTCATCAATCATGTGGCCACAATACGAGATTTGTCTCCTGAAGAACTCGCATTTGGGGCGGTTGGCTCGTAGCCCATATTCCTGTAATCTCGTGAGCACCTGCTCCAGGTTGGCAAGGTGTTCACTGTCATTTTCGCGCGTAACCAGGATGTCGTCCAAATAACACTGGGTCCCCGGGATCCCTTGCAGGACTTGTTCCATCGCCCTCTGCCAAATAGCCGGGGCTGATGCTACCCCGAATACCAGTCGATTGTACTGGTAAAGGCCTTTGTGAGTGTTTATCGTGAGGTATTTCCTAGATGCTTCTTCCACCTCCATTTGTAAATACGCTTGGGCCAGGTCAATCTTTGTAAAGCGTTTCCCTCCAGATAGTGAGGCGAAAATATCTTCTATCCGTGGAAGTGGATATTGTACTGTGTGCAGGACTGGGTTCACAGTTACCTTGAAGTCCCCACAGATGCGAACCTTCTTCGGCTCCCCAGGCGCGCTGCTCAATGATTTCTTCATTACAGGAACGATGGGTGTGGCCCACTCGCTCCAGTCCACCTTGGACAGCACACCCGAACGCTCCAGGCTCTCCAGCTCTGCTTCAACGGCTGGGCGGATCGCGTAAGGTACCGGTCTGGCCTTAAAAAATTTTGAGTTTGCGTTACCTTTGATTTTTATTGTTGCCGTTACTCCTTTTAGAGTCCCAAGTCCTTGTTGGAACAGATCTTTCGCGTCAGTTAGAATTTTTGACAGTCGTCCAGATGTGACGTCATCATCCTTTTTGTCAGTCACAGTTAGTACCTGAATGGAATGCCAATCCAATTGTATTTTTCGGACCCATTCACGACCCAATAATGGTGGTCCTCCATCTTGTAGTATATATAGATACAGTTTCTGTGTTTCCTTGCCGTTGTATTCAACTGGCACCCTTATTTTTCCTCTGGGGTAGACTTTTTGCCCCGTGTATGTCTTCAATACAATGGACGTGTCCTTCAAGGGTATGTGTGAGAATAGCCGCTCATAGTCTCGTTGATTCACGACAGTTAGGGCTGATCCTGTGTCCAATTCCATCTTTACTGGGGACCCTGCTATCATGAGGGTGACCCAAATGGTTCGGTGCTCCTCCTTTGCGATCACGTTGTGTAACTTTAGACAACTTAGTCTCCTGCTCCCGGAGTCCTTATCACTCTCCCGATCTTCCAAACTACTGTCTGTCAATTTCTTTACTTTCTTGTACTTTTCCTTAGTAGTTCTTGTAGTGTTGGTTTTCTTTCCTGACCTGCAGACTCTTGCTATGTGTCCCATTTTCCCACATTGCCTGCATACTTTGTCCTTAAACCAGCAGTCCTTCTGATCATGGGTTGTTCTGCCGCAGCGATAGCACTTTTCTGCTCCATACGCCATTTCGTTAGCGCTGTATTCCTGTGGTTTCTGTTGTATTTCCGCAGCTCCCCGTGCTGCTGCTTCGTAGGATACTGCCACGCTGAAAGCCTGTTCTAGCATCAGGTCCTTTTCCGAAAGTAGTCGTTTCTGGGTTCCTTCACTCTGGAGCCCGCAGACAAACTTATCCCGTAAGGTGTCTGCCAGTCCTGCTCTGAACTGGCAGTGCTTCGATAACTTGCGTAGTTCTGTAAGATAGTCAGCATTGCTCTCATCTTTGTGCTGGTTTCTTTTATGGAACTTGAATCTTTCTGCTATCAGCAGCAGCGGTGTAGGGTTTAGGTGTTCCTGTAAGATATTAACAATCTCTTCAAAACTTTTCTCCATTGGTTTAGCTGGGGTAATTAAATTCCGCAATAGGCCGCACGTTCTCGCGCCCATCAAATTTAATAATACCGATGCCTTCTTTCCATTGGCCACCTCATTTGCCTTGCAGTACACTTCAATTCTTTCCACATACATGGTCCAGTCTTCTACCTCGTTGTCGAAAGCAGTGATACTGCCACTTTTCGGCATCTTGGGTGATTTAAAATGGTGCCTCCCACGCTTTTTTCTTCTTCACCAATGGATTAAAATGGCACCTCCCGCGCTTTTCCTTCTTTCCCAATGGAATAAAATTGCGCCTCCCGCGCTTTTCCTTCTTCCCCTTGCTGCCACGCTGCTCCTAGCATTCTGCAGGGTAATGGCAGCGACCCACGGCTTCGGCGCGTCTCACTTTTCCTTCCCCTTGTTTTATTTTCACTACGCTGCCCGGTTCTTGAGCACCGACCACGCCCTGTGCGCTCCACCCTCTCTCTCTTTCTTTTCCTCCCAACGACGCTGCACGGCCCCTTTGCAGAGCCGTTCGATCGAGCTCGAGCCCGCCGCAGTCCGGAAGGGTCAGCGCACTACCTGCTACCAGCACGATTTGCTGGAACACCTTGACTGGGGAGCCAAGCCCAGCTCTCCACAGCCTCTCCTGCAACTCTCCGAACTCTGATGGATCCTTGGGCGGTTGCCCGCGCTCGACGCCCGTTGCTCTGACTTCGACCTCCAAGAAGCTTCTTCTCAGGGAAAGATCCCCGTGAGGTGATGCAGTGCTGCAGGTGAGTTCGAACCTGTTCGTCGCCAGTGTAGTGTCCGAGTATCAATAATACACGGACTGCAGGAGAACAATAATAACAGGTATTTACTGAATAGAGGGAAACTTAAGACTGAAGTACAGAAGCCTGCTATGGCTTTATATACAGGGGTGGTCACTGCCGGTACTGCAGTATAGAATCAGTTCTTCTCTTAAAGGTACATACACAACACCGCCCAACACCTGCCCTGGAGAATATTGCTTCAGGAACAAGTATTTCTGTAAAGGCTTTTAATCTATTTTACATATGCAGATTTTTAAACTCATTCTTGCGATGTGGGCATCGCTGGTAAGGCCAGCATTTATTACCCATCCCTAGTTGCCCTTGAGAAGGTGGTGGTGAGCCGCCTTCTTGAACCACTGCAGTCCGTGTGGTGAAGGTGCTCCCACAGTGCTGTTAGGGAGGGAGTTCCAGGATTGTGACCCAGTGACAATGAAGGAATGATGATCTATGTCCAAGTCAGGATGGCGTGTGACTTGTAGATGATGGTGTGCCCATGCACTTGTTGCCCTTTTCCTTCTAGGCAGTAAAATTCACGGGACAGGTAGGGTGGCAGGTTCCCTTCCATAAGAACACAAGAATTAGGAGCAGGAGTCGGCCATACGGCCCCTCGAGCCTGCTCTGCCATTCAATGAGATCATGGCTGATCTTCGACCTCAACTTGACTTTCCCGCCCGATCCCAATATCCCTGAGGGACATTAGTGAATCAGTTGGGATTTTAATGACAACCCAGCAGCTTTCATCGTTACTTTTTTTCTGGCACCGGCCCCACAAATTCCCAGATTCATTGAGCTCAATTTCACAACCTGTCTTTGTGTTTTTGTGGGTTCTCTCTGACGCTCCCTTTTTCCTGTTTTATATTCATTTTACAGGGTATTCGAAGGGCAGGATTTGTAGATGGGAAATTTAACTCAAACATCACATCAAGATCTGACAGAGTCACTCTATTCATCGGGACCTGAATATCATCAAACATAACATGGAAGCAAAAAGCACCATTCACAGCGGGGAGAAACTGTACACGTGTTCTGTGTGTGGATGAGAATTCAGTCGATCCTCTGGCCTGACGAAACACAAGCGCAGTCACACCGGGGAGAAACCATGGAAATGTGGGGACTGTAGGAAAGGATTTGATTACCCGTCTGAGCTGGAAATTCATCGACGCAGTCACACCAGGGAGAGGCCGTTCACCTGCTCTGTGTGTGGGAATGGATTCACTCAGTCAAGTGACCTGCTGACACACCAGTGAGTTCACACTGGGGAGAGGCCGTTCACCTGCTCCGTGTGTGGGAAGAGATTCACTCAGTAATCCCAGCTACTGAGACACCAACTTGTTCACACAACCATGAGACCTTTTAAATGTTCTGACTGTGAGAAGAGGTTTAAAAGCAAAAGGGATCTGCTGACACACCAGCGAATTCATTCTGGGGAGGGGCCATTCACCTGCTCTGAGTGTGGAAAAGGTTTCATGAATTCAACCACCCTTCTGACACACCAGAGAGTTCACACTGGGGAGAGGCCATTCACCTGTTCCGTGTGTGGGAAGGGATTCACAAATTCATCCCACCTACTGACACACCAGCGAGTTCACACCGGAGAGAACCAGTTCACCTGCTCAGTGTGTGGGAAAGGATTCACTCAGAACTCCAGCCTGCTGAAACACCAGCGAGTTCACACCCGGGAGAGAATATTCACCTGGAAATTGGAAATATCAGATTCAGCTCTGATTTGCAATCCTTTATTATCGCAATGCTCTTGCCATTGAGATGCACCAGTCAGCTGATTAAGGTAGATTTGATATTTTCAATAAATACAGGGTTCAGTTTCATATTTCCAAATATGATTGGTTTCCCAAGTCCATTAAACACCACAGATCAGATCATTCAGTCAGGCTCATTGTCAAAGAAAGGCTCAATTGCAACTGGCACATGGGCAAGAATGGAGTGTCGATCCTTCTCTTGCAGCTGATCGGGGATCTTGGATGTGTTTGACTTTGCTGAGATTGCTGAGCTTAGATTTCTTGGGGCTGATTTTCATTCTGGGTGGACATCGGGCGAGCGGTGCGATGGTGCTGCCTGTCAAATGTCCATGGCGAGAGGACCCAGCCATTTTGATGGCCGGGCCTCATCTGTCCAACTGCTAAACCAGGGCTGTCAGGGAGCTTGCAGATCGGCGGGCGGGGGGGGAGGTGGGTGAAACTGGAAATCTGGCGGCTCCTCCATGGAACAGAGCCAGACACATTGATGCAGCAAACGGCAGATTCCATTTGTCCGCCTCTGTTTGTGGTTGTGACTCCCCTGCTGCCTCGGAGACAATGACCCGCCTCCTGATGTTACGTGGGCTGGGTCGCATTGTGCAAACCTGCTTGAGATTTTTGAAGAAATTTAACCCTTTTAGCACCGATATCATTCTGGTGAATCTGCGCCGCGACCCCTCTCCAAGGCCAATATATCTTTCCTGAGGTGCGGTGCCCAGATCTTAACGCAATACTCCAGATGGGTTCTAACCAGGGCTCTGTACAGCTCCCACCTGCTGAGATACCAGCGAGTTCACACTGGGGAGAGGCCGTTCACCTGCTCCGTGTGTGGGAAGGGATTCACTCATTGATCCCACCTGCTGAGACACCAGCGAGTTTACAAGTGATTGCAGTGGTTGGATTCTTCTGTTAATCACATCCAGGACTGAACCACGTTCATTCTGACAGTTGGGGTTTGTTCTGCTGATGTTAATAACCCCTCTAATTGGGCTGGAGTTTAATATTCTGGAAATAAGTCAAATAAATCTGCTTTGTTTCAAACACACTTTGTATCGAGTCCTTGGCGTCTCTAAGATAAGAGGAGGCTAATTGATGTCCTGTTACCGACTGTTCCATTTTGGGGCCTTTTCTCCTTTGTTAAAGAAAGACTTGTATTCATACAGCACCTTTCACAACTTCAGGACATCCCAAAGCGCTTTACAGCCAATGAAGTACTTTTGAAGAGCAGTCACTGTTGTAACGTAGGAAATGCAGCAGTCAATTAGTGCACAGCAAGATCCCACAGACAGCAATGTGATAATGACCAGATAATCTGTTTTAGTGATGTTGGTTCAGGGAGAAATGTTGGCCAGGACTCCAGGGAGAACTGCCCTGCTCTTCGAAATAACATCATGGGATCTTTTATGTCCACATGAGAGGGCAGATGGGGCCTCGCTTGAATGTCTCATCTGAAATTCGGCACCTCTTTCAGTGCAGCGCTCCCTCAGTACTGCATTGGAGTGTCGGCCTAGATTGTGTTCTCAAGTCTCTGGAAGTGAACTTGATCCCACAACCTCCTGACTCAGAGATGAGAGAGAGCTCCCATTGAGCCACAACTAACACCCGATCATTACTGTAGATTATTTCAGTTCTCAAACGGTCAGTTACTCTCATGGACAAGTCCCAGCTCTCCATATCATCCAGGGTGCCTCCCCCAGCCTTGGTATCCAGGGGAGGTATCGGTAACACGTCCCTGTAGCTGTCCTGGGAGTGTTTGATGGGACAGTGTAGAGGGAGCTTTACTCTGTGTCTAACCCGTGCTGTACCTGCCCTGGGAGTGTTTGATGGGACAGTGTAGAGGGAGCTTTACTCTGTATCTAACCCGTGCTGTACCTGCCCAGGGAGTGTTTGATGGGACAGTGTAGAGGGAGCTTTACTCTGTATCTAACCTGTGCTGTACCTGCCCAGGGAGTGTTTGATGGGACAGTGCAGAGGGAGCTTTACTCTGTGTCTAACCCGTGCTGTACCTGCCTGGGAGTGTTTGATGGGACAGTGTAGAGGGGGCTTTACTCTGTGTCTAACCCGTGTTGTACCTGCCCTGGGAGTGTTTGATGGGACAGTGTAGAGGGAGCTTTACTCTGTGTCTAACCCGTGCTGTACCTGCCCTGGGAGTGTTTGATGGGACAGTGTAGAGGGAGCTTTACTCTGTGTCTAACCCGTGCTGTACCTGCCCTGGGAGTGTTTGATGGGACAGTGTAGAGGGAGCTTTACTCTGTATCTAACCCGGGCTGTACCTGTCCTGGGAGTGTTTGATGGGACAGTGCAGAGGGAGCTTTACTCTGTATCTAACCCGTGCTGTACCTGCCTGGGAGTGTTTGATGGGACAGTGTAGAGGGAGCTTTACTCTGTATCTAACCCGTGCTGTACCTGCCCTGGGAGTGTTTGATGGGACAGTGTAGAGGGAGCTTTACTCTGTATCTAACCCGTGCTGTACCTGCCCTGGGAGTGTTTGATGGGACAGTGTAGAGGGAGCTTTACTCTGTATCTAACCCGTGCTGTACCTGCCCTGGGAGTGTTTGATGGGACAGTGTAGATCAGGGGTTCTCTGTGGCCCCTCCTGTGTTATAACAATTCCCCGGACCCCCTGTAACACAACACAAGTATTCATTGTCTGTAAAGCGCTTTGGGACATCCTGAGATTACAGAAGCCTCTCTATAAATGCAAGTCTTTCCTTTTGAAATCACTGTACTTTATTTTCTGAAATAAATAGTTATTTGACGATTAAGTGCGGTAATAGTATGTTTTAAACTCCCTCCCCCTTGATTCTCCAATACAAGAGGCCCAGTGACCTCACAAGCTGCCTTGTGGCCGCCTTCCTTCCAGCCCACATGATCTGCTCACCTGAGCACAGCCCAGCTCCCAGGTGGAGGAGTGGAGTGCACTGATTGGCCCTTTATCGCCCCGCCCACCCCGGCAGCCACCAATCGGAGAGTGAGCAGGGTGCAGTGGGCGGGGCTGGCCTTTGAGTGACAGTTTGAGCTCCCACTCGCGGCACTTTGAATATCGCCCCAACAATGGACGGCGGTTGGAGGCGGGACTTGGGCCAAGTGGATTGGCTGCTGGCCTTTGATTGACGGTTGACGGGACCAATCCCCGGGGCTGCGGGCTGTCCTGCTCAGTGGCGCCGCCTGGTGTGAGGGCGAGCAGCGGCTGGAGCTGTGGGTCCCGCAAACTGCGCCTGCGCACTGCTCCTGTTCCAGTGGGAGAAGATGTTCAATGGGCTGGGCTCCTGGAATTGGGAATGGCCCCACCCTCCAATAAACCCCAGCCTGGATTTGTAGGGGGGGAAGGGGGTAGATGGGGGCAACAGGCTGGATGGAGATGATGGGAATCTGGATCAACCCAATTGTCAGCGAGCGAGGGGTGGCTTCCGCAGCCTTGGCCCCACCGCGCCCCACATCGCTTCCCCCCGCGGCTGCTCAATGGGAACTGAGCCGGCGCCCGGTGTGAGGGCTGCTTGTGAGAGAAAGAATGAAAGAGGGAGAGAGTTTCTGGGCCCACCCCTTGAAACCTTCTCACAGACCCCGGTTGAGACCCTCTGATCGACAAGAGGTGCTGCAGCAACTCGCCAAGGCTTCTTCGGCAGCACCTCCCAAACCCGCCACCTCCACCACCTAGAGGGATGAGGGCAGCAGGCGCAGGGGAACACCACCACCTCCAAGCTCCTCTTCAAGTCACACACCATCCCGACATGGAAATATATCGCCGATCCTTCATCGTCGCTGGGTCAAAATCCTGGAACTCCCTCCCTAACAGCACTGTGGGAGGACCTTCACCACACGGACTGCAGTGGTTCAAGGAGGCGGCTCACCACCACCTTCTCAAGGGCAACTAGGGATGGCCAATAAATGCTGGCCTTGCCAGCGATGCCCACATCCTATGAATGCATTAAAAAAAATTCCTACCACAGTCGTTAAATATAGGAATACCGTATCTTCTCCAACTTTGACTAGTTTATCCTATCTGATGATATAAACCAATCCCACAGTCACTGACACCAATCTCCTCCTGTCTGATATAAACCAACCCCACAGTCACTGACACCAATCTCCTCCTGTCTGATATAAACCAATCCCACAGTCACTGACACCAATCTCCTCCTGTCTGATATAAACCAATCCCACAGTCACTGACACCAATCTCCTCCTGTCTGATATAAACCAATCCCACTGGCCCAGAAAGATTAAACTCAGCCCATTACTTGGATTGGACTTGTCTCCATTCCCATGCCGAGGGGATTGCTGTACCAGACGGGAGGGGCAACCTTTGGAGACTCTCGATTCTCCACCAATTCCCATTCCCCTTCTTTCTGGTGGATAATGGAGGTGCCGCTGTGTGTAATGTGCAAATCAGTGAGAATTGTCAGCAAGGATTAATCAGCACTTTCTAATTGGAGATGTTAATCAGTGGAACTTTTCAGACAATAAATTGTTGATTTTGTACCAAGGGTCAATTTAAGGTTAAAGCAAAATTCATAATTTTATTGTCAAATAATTTCTTATGAATGTCCTGAATTAAGGGGAACGATCACAATGATTCTTAAAGCGCCACTGCAGCCCCAACAAGTCAATCAGCTATATATCCAGAATATTAAACTCCAGCCAGTTATAGGGTTATCATCAGCAGAAACAAACTACAACTGTCAGAATGAACATGGTTCCATCCTGGCTGTAATTAACAGCAGCAATAACATCAGAATCTAAACACTACAGTTACTTGTGAACTCGCTGGTGCCTCAGCAGGTTTGATGACTGAGTGAATCCCTTCCCACACATGGAGCAGGTGAACGGCCTCTCCCCAGTGTGAGCTCATTGGTGAATCAGCAGGCCGGATGACTGAGTGAATCCCTTCCCACACACAGAGCAGTTGAACGGCCTCTCCCCAGTGTGAACTCGTTGGTGTTTCAGCAGGCTGGATGAACAAGTGAATCCCTTCCCACACACGGAGCAGGTGAACGGTCTCTCCCCAATGTGAGTGCGCTGGTGTACAATGAGATCGGATGAATACCTGAACCTCTTCCCACAGTGAGAGCAACTGAATGGTTTATCGTCAGTGTGAACTCGCTGGTGTTGAATCAGTTCCTCAGAGCTTTTAAAGCAGTTTGCACAGTCAGAGCATTTAAAAGGTCTCTCGTCAGTGTGAACTCGTTGGTGTCTCAGAAGGTGGGCTGAATTAGTGAATCCCTTCCCACACATGGGGCAGGTGAACGGCCTCTCCCCGGTGTGAACTCACTGGTGAGTCAGCAGGTTGGATGACTGAGTGAATCCCTTCCCACACATGGAGCAGGTGAATGGCCTCTCCCCAGTGTGACTGTAGCGATGAGTTTCCAGCTGGGATGGGGAAATGAATCCCTTCCCACACACGGAGCAGGTAAACGGCCTCTCCCCGGTGTGACTGCGTTGATGAGTTTCCAGCTCAAACAGGTAATTGAATCCCTTCCCACAGTCCCCACATTTCCACGGTTTCTCCGTGGTGTGGGTGTCCTTGTGTCTCTCCAGGTTGGACGATCGGTTGAAGCCTTGCCCACACAGAGAACACGTGTACGGTTTCTCCTTGCTGTGAACGGTGTGATGATTTTTCAGGCTGTGTAACTGGTTAAAACTCTTTCCACAGTTAGTGCACAGGAACACTCTGACTCGGGTTTGTGGGGCTCGGTGCTTTTCCAGTCACACTGATGTTGAGGTGATGTTTGGTTTGAGTTTCCTGTCTGTAAACCCACCCCTTCTAATACCCTGTAAAAGGAGTTTACAATAGACGTCACTGTAAGTAGAGGATAGAAACTCAGAACAGACAATTCTAATTTCTATGGAACATTCTTTCCTCTCTTTTTCTCCAAAGCTGTAAATCCCCATCCCACACACTCTCCCTCCTCCCTGTGCTGAAATCCAAACCCATCGCACCAACTCCAACATTTTTCCTTTCAATCGACTTTTCTTCCTCCCCCTTAAGGTGTTGATTCTGATGGGTTCCGTTCTAAACTCATGAGGGACTGGAAGCCAGCACCCTGTGGGGCCCGGACTCTGTCATAAAATAATGGCTTCAGAAGAGAAATTGAAGAAACTATTTGATAGAAGGTGTGGTGGTGAAATGTTGGGCAGGTGCTCAGCATCTCACACATTGTGTAAGATTAACATTCCACATGTCTGAACCTTTCATTCCGTCCCTGATTTGGGCATCTCTTGAACTGGCACTTCTTGTCCCATTATACCGAGTTGGTGCAACAGGAGAGCCAGGGATCAGGGGGATATTGGACAGGAAGCACACAGCACGGACATTACGTGGGATATGTGAGAGTGTTACAGTGAGGGCTTCGGGCACTTTATTAAACACACAGACAGCAGAAGCACATTAATCTGATGAGAGATCACTGACACACGAGCAGCCAGCGGTGTGGAGCCTCCTGAGAGTCCGGCCCCTTTCCGGCCAGTATTTAGAGGAGCTGGGACACAGAAAGAGTCTCAATAAAATCACTGATATATTTGTTCACACAAAACCCCCAAAAAATGCTGAATGATTTCTCCCAGATGCTCCCTGACCAGTCACCATTTCTCCTCCATTTACAGACGCTCCCTGACCACTCTCCATTTCTCCTCCATTTACAGATGCTCCCTGACCAGTCTCCATTTTTACTCCATTTACAGACGCTCCCTGACCA
Organism: Somniosus microcephalus; assembly: GCF_052327205.1. Taxonomy (NCBI): domain Eukaryota; kingdom Metazoa; phylum Chordata; class Chondrichthyes; order Squaliformes; family Somniosidae; genus Somniosus; species Somniosus microcephalus. Next base: position 73,735,346 of record NC_140990.1, read on the forward strand.
GTCTCCATTTCTCCTCCATTTACAGATGCTCCCTGACCAGTCACGATTTCTCCTCCATTTACAGATGCTCCCTGACCAATCACCATTTCTCCTCCATTTACAGACGCTCCCTGACCAGTCACCATTTCTCCTCCATTTACAGATGCTCCCTGACTGTGGTGATTATTCTTGTTTTATAAGAAGCATTGTAATTGGTTGCCTGTTTTCCTGCCTTGAGATATATGCTGTAAACTTATTGGTTAGTTGATTCCATGTGACCTGTGGTGGCCATCTTAAATTCAGTTTTCTACAGTTTGGTTGAGACTGGGTGCTCAACATGTACTTGCTGGTTTTTTAAGGTTAATAAAGCCTAGCTTTTGAAAGGCAATCTACTCTTTATTTCAATTTATTAACCTTTTGCTATAATGGAACGATATCTTCGACTGGAACAATTTAATGCTGACCCTAATTCTGCAGGAATGGATGATCAATGGAAACATTGGTATCGTACATTTAAAAACGTTTTGGGTGTGTTGGATCAGCAATCTCTAAATAAGTTGGATATACTAATCAACTACATTGCTCCGGATGTGTATAAGTATATTTTGGACTGTGAAACTTATGAATTGGCTATTGCTACGTTGGAAAAATTTTTGTTAAACCCAGAAAATGAGGTATTTGCATGTCACCTTTTATCTGCCCGTAGGCAGCAGGCGGGAGAATCCTTGGATGCTTATTTACAAGCACTCCGGCGCCTTGGTGCTAACTGTAATTATAAGGCCGTGTCTGCAGAAGAACATAGGGAAGAGTCGGTACGGGATGCATTTATTAATGGATTACTGTCTAGATCAATTCATCAGCGGTTATTAGAAAATAAGATCTTGGATCTTAAGAGTGCTTTTGAGCAAGCCTCTACATTGGATTTGGCTCAGAGAAGTTCGGATTCTTATGCTCTTTTTGATCGGCCTGCGACCGTGGTTTCGGCAGTTCTGGGTGAAAGGGAGTTACGTGGATTTAATAGGAGTGGTTTATCAGATTCCGAAACAGTTTCTACTTCGGCAGCTGTTGCCCCTAGGATTCAGAAGTGTTATTTTTGCGGGAACGCCTGGCACCCCCGTCTGAAATGCCCTGCCTGGGAGGCTGTGTGTAGTAAATGCAGCAAGAGAGGTCATTACGCACGTGTTTGCAAATCGGTTGCCTCCTCTGCGACCATTCAGCCTTTAGATAGGGCGTTTATTGCATCAGTTTCTGCCGCCTTTTCCCATGGCCTAAACAAAGCTATAGTTATGGCCCAAGTTAATGGGTTAGAAGTGAAGGCCCTTATAGATACGGGCAGTACTGAGAGCTTTATAAGTCTTCAGTTTGTGAGGGAGAAGCGTTTGAAAATTTCGCCTACTTTCTATCAGGTGTGTATGGCTCAGACGACTCTCACCTCACAAGTAGCTGGTTGTTGCCTTGTGAAATTAATTCTCCTAGGTAACACGTATACTGATATACGCCTATCCGTTCTGCCTAATCTCTGTGTGGACATTTTGATTGGTCATGATGTGCTTCAATTACATGAGTCCCTCAGTCTTTCTTTCGGAGGAACCAAGCCACCTTTGTCTATTTGTGGATTAACTTCTTTATTCATTTCTCCATTATCACTTTTTTCCAATTTGATGCCAGACTGTAAGCCAATTGCTACCAAGTCAAGAAGGTATAGCAGTCAGGATAAAGAATTTATTAATTCTGAAGTTCAACGTCTTTTATCGGAAGGAATCATTGAACCTAGTTTTTCGCCCTGGTGGGCACAGGTAATTGTCACCACTAATGAGAGACATAAGAAGCAAATGGTGATAGACTACTCTCAAACTATTAATAGGTATACTCAATTAGATGCGTACCCCCTGCCTAAGATTGATGAGCTTATCAATAAAGTATCTCAATATAAGGTTTTTAGCACTATTGACCTAAAGAGTGCTTATCATCAGATTCCTATCGCTAAGAGGGACAAACCATATATGGCCTTTGAAGCTGGCGGAAAGCTGTACCAGTTTTGCCGAGTACCATTCGGTGTTACTAACGGTGTCGCCTGTTTTCAACGGGCAATGGATGCTTTTATAAGTGATAACTCTCTCTCTGACACCTTCTCATATTTAGATGACATCACGGTGTGCAGCAAATCAAGGGTGGAGCACAATTTTAATCTAGAAAGATTCCTTCAAGTTGCGGAAAAAGTTGGCTTAACTTTCAATAAAGGTAAGTGTATCTTTTCGACCACCGAGGTAAATTTACTGGGGTATATTATCTCGGGAAACAAGATTAAACCAGATCCAGAATGGCTGCGACCACTGATTGATTTACCTTGCCCTACTAATTCTAAGGCCTTGCAACGAGTTGTTGGACTGTTTTCTTATTATTCTAATTGGATTGCAAACTTCTCGCAGAAGATCCGGCCCCTTATTCGGGTTACGACATATCCTCTATCATGGGAGGCCAGGACGTGTTTTGATAATCTTAAAAAGGATATCCTTGGAGCAGTTGTGCATTCTATTGATGAGCAGGTTCCTTTTGTGATTGAGACGGACGCTTCCGATTTTGCAATTGGGGCTACCCTGAACCAAAATGGAAGACCTGTGGCCTTTTTCTCATGTACTCTGAGCAATAGTGAGCAGAGACATTCATCAATAGAGAAAGAGGCATACGCAATAGTAGAAGCACTGCGTAAATGGAGACATTATTTATCTGGGCGACATTTTACGTTAGTAACTGACCAAAAATCTGTGTCCTTCATGTTTGATGTCAAACATTTCGGAAAGATTAAGAATGATAAAATAATGAGGTGGAGGATCGAGTTGGCATGCTACCATTTTGATATAGTCTATCGTCCGGGGAAGGATAATGTTGCCGCTGATGCGCTGTCGAGGGCTTATTGTTCTGTGCTTCACGGAGATACGCTTATTAATCTTCATCATGCTTTGTGCCATCCTGGTGTTACGAGGATGATACACTTCGTACGCACTAAGAATTTGCCCTTTTCAGTTGAAGACGTCAAGCGGATGACTTCGTCATGCTCTGTCTGCGCCCGGTGTAAACCGAATTTCTTTAAGCCTCAACGAGCTCATCTTATAAAGGCTACTTCTCCCTTTGAACGCCTGAGCGTTGATTTTAAGGGGCCTCTTTCTTCAACGACTCAGAATCGATATATATTTACAGTTGTGGATGAGTTTTCAAGGTTCCCTTTTGCTTTTCCTTGTGCAGATGTATCAGCTGCTACAGTTATTAAATGTCTGACTCAACTTTTTGTCATCTTTGGGATGCCTGCGTATATCCATTCGGATCAGGGAAGTTCTTTTATGTCTTCCCAGTTGAAGGAATACCTCCAGAGTCGGGGAATTTCTACTAGCAGAACTACCCCGTATAATCCCCAGGGTAATGGACAGTGCGAACGATACAATGGGGTGATCTGGAAGGCAGTTATGTCGGCTTTGACATCCCGGAACCTTAAGAATACACAGTGGGAAATGATACTGCCTGATGCCCTGCATTCCATTAGATCATTGCTTTCAACGGCTACTAATGTGATCCCCCATGAAAGGCTCTTCAACTATCCACGGAGATCCACTACGGGATATTCGGTACCTTCATGGCTTACTATGCAGGGACCTGTGCTGCTCCGACGCCATGTTAGACTGTCAAAGTATGATCCTTTAGTGGAGGAGGTGGAGCTATTGGAGGCAAATTCCCAATATGCTCACATTCGATTCCAAGATGGGAAAGAAAGTACGGTTTCAGTTAAAGACTTAGCTCCTTGTGGTGGCCAGCCCTCTCCTGAGGACATTAACAATAGCCATAATTCAGATAATGTTGATGTCGTCACAGATACTACGAACATTTCCAATCCTATTGCAGACACTTACAATTCTCTTAGTCTGCCCCCGATGGATGTTCATGACCCTCCCAGTCTACCTTCTAATGGGACTTCCAATCCGGAAACCGTTGATAATCGGGATATTGATAGCCTCCCTGCAGAAGATATTTCTGTGTCTCCTGGTGTGGGAGGGCAAGGAACTCCACCAAGGCTAAGAAGGTCGACACGAACAAGATATCCGGTCGACCGATTAAAAATGGACTTTTAAAATAATTAATAATTTAATAGTAAAATTTTAAAATTGTTGAAGGCATTATACATGTATTGCTCTAGTCATAAATAACTAATTGTAAACTGTAAAGGCTACCTAGGTTGAAGTATATTTTAAAAGGAGGGGTGAATGTGGTGATTATTCTTGTTTTATAAGAAGCATTGTAATTGGTTGCCTGTTTTCCTGCCTTGAGATATATGCTGTAAACTTATTGGTTAGTTGATTCCATGTGACCTGTGGTGGCCATCTTAAATTCAGTTTTCTACAGTTTGGCTGAGGCTGGGTGCTCAACATGTACTTGCTGGTTTTTTAAGGTTAATAAAGCCTAGCTTTTGAAAGGCAATCTACTCTTTATTTCACTGACCAATCACCATTTCCTCCATTTACAGATGCTCCCTGATCAGTCACTATTTTCGCCTTCATTTACAGACACTCCCTGACCAGTCACCATTTCTCCTCCATTTACAGATGCTCCCTGACCAGTCTCCATTTCTCCTCCATTTACAGGCGCTCCCTGACCAGTCCCCATTTCTCCTCCATTTACAGACGCTCCCTGACCAGTCTCCATTTCTCCTCCATTTACAGACGCTCCCTGACCAGTCTCCAGTTCTCCTCCATTTACAGACGCTCCCTGACTCACTTCCTGTCTGTCCCGGAGTTTGGCGCTTTGTTGTGATTCGGGCCAGAGCGAAACGGGAACCCACGGGTGGGGGCGGATACCTATCAATTCGTCCAATAAAAAGCGACGAGTTAGGAATGTAACTAAAGGTTTTTATTGACTAAATAACAGAGCCCACCCTCGTGGGTGATCGGGTCCAACAAGGAGGAATACCAGCCAGCCGACTACCTTTATACCTGGGCAGATAGGTGGAGCCATGGGCGGAGTCGGAGGTGGTCAGCCCAGGTATAACAGCGCGACAAGAGGCGACCTCGTATCGTGATACAACAGTGATAACGGTGATAACAATACAACAGTGATAACTATAGTGTAACGATAAAAGTGGTTTACCACATTCACCCCTTGTTTAGATTTGAGTCCGGCGGGGTGAAGTGTACTACCAGTTCTGGTATGTCAGTCTGTCCGGAGGCCTCGTAAGCCTCTCCGATCGTCGCAGCGGCGGTGCTGCATTATCCGGTGTTAGTGCTGGTGTCTGCGTGGTCGGCGAAGGCTCGTGGGGTTCCGGCATGCCGTCTACCTGGGCTGGAATTGGGGGGGTGGTGGGGGGGGGTAAAGGTGGTGTCTCCGGAGTGCCCGAGGGTGCGAGGTCTCGTAAGGAGACTGTGTCCTCCCGCCCGTCTGGGTAAGCCACGTAGGCGTACTGGGGGTTGGCGTGCAGGAGGTTCACCCTCTCGACCAGGGGGTCTGTTTTATGGGCCCTCACGTGCTTTCGCAGCAAGACGGGCCCCGGAGAGGTCAGCCAGGTTGGTAGAGTGGTTCCCGTAGTCAACTTCCTGGGGAAAACAAACATTCGTTCATGGGAGGTGGCGTTAACGGCAGTGCAAAGTAGTGACCGGATGGAGTGCAGCGCTGTCGGGAGGACTTCCTGCCAGCGGGAGGTTGGGAGGCCCTTAGACTTTAAGGCTAAGAGGACGGCCTTCCATACCGTCGCGTTCTCTCTTTCCACCTGGCCGTTCCCTTGGGGGTTGTAGCTGGTGGTCCTACTTGCTGCAATACCTCTCGCTAGTAGGAACTGACGGAGTTCCTCGCTCATGAAAGAGGAGCCCCGGTCACTATGTATATAGTTTGGGAACCCGAACAAGGCGAAGAGGTCGTTCAGACATTTAATGACCGTGGTACTGGTCATGTCTGGGCAGGGGAAGGCAAAGGGGAAACGGGAGTACTCATCAACAATGTTGAGGAAGTACACATTACGGTCAGAGGACGGGAGGGGCCCCTTAAAGTCGATGCTCAGGCGCTCGAAGGGGCGGGTGGCCTTGATCAGGCTTGCTCTGTCCGGCCTAAAGAAGTGCGGTTTGCACTCGGCGCAGGTCTGGCAGTTCCTGGTTATGGTCCTGACCTCCTCGATGGAGTAGGGCAGGTTGCGGGCCTTAATGAAGTGGTAAAGTCTGGTGACCCCGGGGTGGCAGAGGTCGTTGTGGAGGGTCTGAAGTCTATCACTTTGCGCGCTGGCACATGTAATTCGTGACAGAGCATCGGGGGGTTCGTTCAGCTTACCTGGCCGGTACAAGATATCATAATCGTAGGTGGAGAGCTCGATTCTCCACCTCAAGATCTTGTCATTCTTGATTTTGCCCCTCAGCTTGTTATTAAACATAAAAGCGACCGAACGTTGGTCGGTAAGGAGGGTAAATCGTTTGCCTGCCAGGTAGTGCCTCCAGCGTCGTACCGCCTCCACAATCGCCTGGGCCTCCTTCTCGACCGACGAGTGTCGGATCTCAGGGCCCTGTAGGGTCCTTGAGAAGAAGGCCACCGGTCTCCCCTCCTGGTTAAGGGTGGCGGCTAGGGCGAAGTCGGATGCATCGCTCTCGACTTGGAAGGGGATGGACTCATCCACTGCGTGCATAGTGGCCTTGGCAATGTCTCCCTTAATGAGGGAGAAGGCTGCGCACGCTTCCTCCGTAAGGGGGAAGGATGTGGACTTCATGAGGGGTCTGGCTTTGTCCGCATAATTGGGCACCCATTGGGCATAGTAGGCGAAGAGCCCCAGGGTTCTCTTAAGTGCCTTAGGGCAGTGGGGGAGGGGTAGCTCCATGAGGGGGCGCATTCTTTCGGGGTCGGGGCCGATGAGTCCGTTCTCTACTACACAGCCAAGGATGGCAAGGCGCGAGGTGTTAAACACACATTTCTCCTTATTGTAGGTGAGGTTCAGCCGTTGGGCTGTACGGAGGAATTTCTCCAGATTCACGTCGTGGTCCTGCCGGTCGCGGCCGCAGATGGTGACGTTATCTAGGTAGGGGAATGTGGCCTGCAGTCCGTTCTGGTCAACCATCCGGTCCATCTCCCTTTGGAAGACCGAGACCCCGTTGGTGACACCGAAGGGGACCCTAAGGAAGTGGTATAGGCGCCCATTCGCCTCGAAGGCGGTGTACTGGCGGTCCTCGGGGTGGATAGGGAGTTGGTGGTAGGCCGACTTAAGGTCGATGGTCGAGAATACGCGGTATTGTGCAATCTGATTGACCATGTCAGATATGCGGGGAAGGGGGTATGCGTCCAGCTGGGTGTATCTGTTTATGGTCTGGCTGTAGTCGATGACCAGGCGATTTTTATCGCCGGTCTTAACGACCACGACCTGGGCACGCCAGGGGCTGTTGCTCCCCTCGATGATGCCCTCCTTCAGGAGACGCCGCACCTCAGAGCTAATGAAAGCTCTGTCCCCAGCGCTGTACCGCCTGCTCTTGGTAGCGACGGGTTTGCAGTCGGGGGTGAGGTTAGCGAACAGGGAAGGTGGCGGCACCTTGAGGGTGGATAGGCTGCAGGTGTTACGCGGTGGGCGGTTTAACCTTCGCTGGTTGTCGACTGTGAGTGGGGGGAGGGGTCCACCGTATGCTAGGGTTACACTTTGGAGGTGGGATTGGAAGTCCAGCCCTAGTAGGACGGCAGCGCAGAGCTGGGGGAGGACGAGGAGTTTAAAGTTTTTATACTCTGTACCCTTAACCGACAAGGTCACAGCACAGTAGCCGCTAATGTCCGTGGCGTGGGACCTCGATGCCATCGAGATTCGGTTGCGCGTTGGCAGGACAGGGAGGGAGTAGTGGCTCACCGTGTCTGGGTGGATGAAGCTCTCCGTGCTTCCGCTGTCGAACAGGCAGGTCGTGGCGTGGCCGTTTACTTTGATGTCCATCATCGACTTGGACAGGTGGTGTGGGCGGGCTTGATCCAGAGTGACGGAGGCTAGCGTGTAGGTAAGTGAGTCGTTGTCGTCTGCGGGCGAGGCGGTCGTCGGGTCCGGGGGCCCGGTGGCAGTCGGGCGTGGTGGGTAAAATGGCGTCTCCCACGAGGTAGGACAAAATGGCGGAGAAGATGGCTGCCCCCATAACTCACATGAGGCACTATTGGGGTCGGTTGCCTTGATCAAAGATGGCCGCCCCCATGACTCACGTGTGGGGATACTGGCCTCAGTTGCCGTGAAAGAAGATGGCCGCCCCCACAGTTCGCATGAGGCACTGCTGGCCTCTGAAGATCCGCTCCTGCAGGCCTTAGAGAAATGGCCTTTCTTCCTGCAGGTTGTGCAGGTAGAGTTCCTGGCTGGGCAGCGCGACCTCGGGTGCTTCTCCTGGCCGCAAAAGAAGCAGCCGGCGGCCCGATCATGGGTGCCCGATGTCGGAGCCGGTACCGGGGGTGGCGGGCCCGGTCGGGTCCGGGACGCCGACGCTGAGGTAGGTCCCGGGGGCGGCGCTGCGAAGGGTATTGCGGTAGGGGTCGGGCCCGAGTCCCAGGGTCGCGAGCAGTACCTGGAAAACGCCTCCTGGTCCTGATGGGCCACCTCCAGGGAGAGAGCGAGGGCTTCAGCTTTGTCCAGGTCGAGGTCTTTAGCTTCAAGCAGTCTTTGCCGTGAGTAGTCGGACCGTAGGCCTTTCACAAAGGCATCGCGGATATTATCTTCCGTATTTTCAACAGCCGTCACCGCTTTAAAGTCACAGTTCCTGCCGAGTGCTCTTAGCGCCCGTAAAAATTCAGCTACAGACTCTCCTGGCTGTTGCGGGCGGGATCTTAGGAGGTGCCTGGTGTACATGTAATTTACCGGGCTGCGGTACTGCTGTTTCAGTAGGTTGATAGCGGCCTCGTACGTAGTCGTGTCCTGTATGAGTGCGTATACTCTCGGGCTCGCTTGGGCGTTCAGAAGTCTTAGTTTGGATCTCTGCGGGGCGCCGGATTCTTCCAGGTAGGATTCGAAGCAGTCCAGCCAGTGTTTGAAGTTGAGGGCTGCGTTTGCTGCCTGTGGGTTTAGATCCAGGTACGGTGGTTTGAGGGCTTGCAGCCAAGCCGGCTGGTGTGGCTGTGCTTCTGGGAGGGCTTCTGGCTGGCCAGTAGTAGACATCTTTAAAATTTAGTCAATAAAATTGATATACCTATCAATTCGTCCAATAAAAAGCGACGAGTTAGGAACGTAACTAAAGGTTTTTATTGACTAAATAACAGAGCCCACCCTCGTGGGTGATCGGGTCCAACAAGGAGGAATACCAGCCAGTCGACTACCTTTATACCTGGGCAGGTAGGTGGAGCCATGGGCGGAGTCGGAGGTGGTCAGCCCAGGTATAACAGCGCGACAAGAGGCGACCTCGTATCGTGATACAACAGTGATAACGGTGATAACAATACAACAGTGATAACTATAGTGTAACGATAAAAGTGGTTTACCACAGTTCACTGCTCTTATAATCGGGCCTGGGGCCGCATGCGGGGTGTGTGAAGCCCGCGTCCCCCCAGGGTTCATTAACCCACCTTCACCTGCTGCAGCCTCTCGGCTTCTGCTTCACCGCCCAACAATCAGCCTCACCCGCGCATGCTCAGTTCACCATCTGTTGTTCCGGTTCAAAGGCGAAGCTCCGCCCCTCACACACTCCGATTGGTTGGCGGACCCGCCGCCAGCTCGGTCCTCCAGGCCCACCCCGCTCTTCCTATTGGTCTGGAGCTCCCGTCAATCACCCGGGCAGTGTGAGCTGAGCATGCGCGGATCTTGGCCGCAGTCGCTGACACATCAGGTGAGAGAGCTCAGGGAGCGGGTTCATGAACCCCGGGGGGACGCGGGCTGCTCACACCCCGAGCTCAGGGAGTGGGTTAAATTATCAACATTTTATTTTCTGTATTTGATAAACCATTGCTAACTGAAATACTGAGTTGCATGTAATCAAGGAAAGGGAAATCAGTTGAGTTGTTTCTTTGAAGAGACAAATATAACCAAATTAGTAACAATACTGTGGAGGAGGAATTCCTGGAGTGCATACGGGATGGTTTCCTGGACCAATATGTTGAGGAACCAACTAGAGATCAGGCCATCTTAGACTGGGTATTATGTAACGAGAAAGGATTAATTAGCAATCTTGTTGTACGAGGCCCCTTGGGTCGGAGTGATCATAATATGATAGGATTCTTCATTAAGGTGGAGAATGAAGTAGTTGACTCAGAGACTAGGGTCCTGAATTTAAATAAAGGAAACTACAATGGTATGAGGCGCGAGTTGGGTAGGATTGATTGGGGAATGTCACTCAAAGGGTTAACAGTGGACAGGCAATGGCAAACATTCCAAGATCGCATGGATGAACTACAGAATTTGTTCATCCCTGTTTGGCATAAAAATAAATCAAAAAAGGTGACTCAACCGTGGCTAACAAGGGAAATTAGGGATAGCATAAGATCCAAGGAGAGGACATATAAATTGGCCAGAAAAAGCAGTAAACCTGAGGGAAACTTACAAGGCCTCATTTATTGGTGTGTCCCACCCGAGCGGCTGTTAATGGCTTTAATAAACTGACAGCAAGGTTTTTTAAAAGGTGGAAAGAGGTGAAAAACGCCACTAGCGATGCCTGTATATGTGGGAGTGAGTGGGGAGTAAGCATTCCATTGTACTAGTTACATATGGCAATAAAATGATCTTGAATCTTGAATCGTGAATCTTGAATCAAAACTCACGGACTGAGAAATCCACTTCATCAGCGCCCCTGCCACAGGACTCAATATCCACCCCTTCCACCACTGGTGCACTGTGCCTGCAGTATGTACGGTCTACAAGATGACCACGGTCAGGCTGTGTGGAGTCAAAGGTCAGGCAGCAGAATGGATGGAAAGATCACAACACACTTCCCTTAACTCCAACCCTCTGATTTCTGTTTTGTAGCCATCTTTCCATCCATTCTGCTGCCTGGCCCTTCACTCCACACGGCCTTACCTTGGTCATCTTGTCGATCTTACAAACTGTTTATGGATAGTAAGCTGGTTACAGAAAACAGAGAGTAGGGGTTGGGAGTAGCTACTCAGACTGGCAAAAGGTGGGAAGTGGTGTTCCACAGGGATCGGTGCAGGGATCACTGTTCACCATTTACATAAATGATTTGGACTTGGGAATCGAATTTAAAAATTTGTCAATGACACCAAATTGGGAAGTAGGGCTAATTAATAGGATTACACAGGATATATGGCACAGAAAGAGGTCATTCGGCCCAACCAGTCCATGCCGGCGTTTATGCTCCACTCGAGCCTCCTCCCGTCTTTCCTCATCTAAATCTATCAGCATAACCCTCTATTCCCTTCTCCCACATATGCTTGTCCAGCCTCCCCTTAACTGCATCGATACTGTTCGCTTCAACCACTCCCTGTGGTAGCGAGTTCCACATTCTCACCACTCTCTGGGTAAAGAAGTTTCTGCTGAATTCCCTATTGGATTTCTTGGTGACTATCTTATATTGATGGCCTCTTCCCCACAAGTGGAAACATTCTTTCTGTATCCACTCTATGAAAACCTTTCATAATTTTAAAGACCTCTATTAGGTCACCCCTCAGCCTTTTTTCAAGAGAAAAGAGACCCAGCCTGTTCATCCTTTCCTGATATGCACACCCTCGCATTTCTGGCATCAACCTTGTAAATCTTCCCTGCACCCTCTCCAGTGCCTCTATATCCTATTTATAATATGGCGACCAGAAATGTACGCAGTACTCCACGTGTGGCCTAGCCAAGGTTCGATACAGGTTTTGCATAACTTCCCTACTTTTCAATTCTATCCCTCTAGAAATAAACCCTAGTGCTTGGTTTGCTTTTTTTATGGCCTTGCTAACCTGTGTCGCAACGTTTAGTGATTTGTGTATTTGTACTCCGAGATCCCTTTGTGCCTCTACCCCACCTAGACTCGCACCCTCCAAGTGATAAGTGACCTCCCTATTCTTCCTTCCAAAATGTAATACCTCACATTTATCTGTGTTGAACTTAATTTGTCAATTATCTACTCATTCTGCAAGTTCATTAATGTCCTCTGTAATTTGCTGTAGGCCTTCTCACTATTGACTAACCCCCCAATTTGGTGTCATCCGCAAATTTAGAAATTGTGTTTTTGATTCCAAAGTCTTAATCGTTAATGTAAATTGTGAACAGCAGTGGTCCCAGCACTGATCCTTGTGGAACACCACCACCCACCTTCTGCCACTGTGAATAGCTACCCTTTACTCCTACTCTCTGCTTTCTGTCTTGAAGCCAGCCAGCAATCCATTCTGCTACTTGCCCCCTGACTGCATTCTCTGACCTTGTTCATCATTAATACTGAGGAAGATTGTGACAAAATACAAGAGGACATTATCAAGCTTGCAGAATGGGAGGGTAATTAGCAAATACATTTTAAGATAGGTGGTGCATTTTGGTAGGAATAATAGGAAGGCCACATACTGCTTGGAAAATAAGAGTCTAAATGGGGTAGAGGAGCAAAGGGATCTCAGGGTCCAGATACACAAATCACTAAAAGTAGCGACGCAGGTTAATGAGGCCATAACAGGAGCAAACAATGGACTGGGGATCATTTCTAGAGGGATAGAATTAAAAAGCAGAAAAGTTATGTTAAACTTGTATAGGACATTGGTTAGACCACACTTGGAGTACAGTGAACAGTTCTGGTCACCATATTATAAAAAGGATATAGAGGCACTGGAGAAGGTGGAGAAAGGCTTTGCAAGGATGATCCTAGAACTGAGATGATATACTTATCAGGAAAGGCTGAACAGGCTGGGGCTCTTTTCTCTAGAATAAAGAGAAGGCCGATGGGTGACCTGATCGAGGTCTTTAAGATTATGAAAAGGTTATATCGGGTGGACCTGGAGAAAATGTTTCCACTTGTGGGGGAGTCTAAAACTACAGGTCATAAATATAACACAGTCTCTAATAAATCCAATGGGGAATTCAGGGGAAACTTCTTTACCCAAAGAGAGGTAAGAATGTGGAACGTGCTACCACAAGGAGTAGTTGAGGTGAATAGCACAGATACATTCATGGGGAAGGTAGATAAGCACATGAGGGAGAAAGGAATAGAAGGATATGCTAATAGGGTTAGATGAAGAGTGGTGGGAGGAGACTCGTGTGGAGCAGAAACACCGGCATTGACCAGTTGGGCCGAATGGCCTGTTCCTGTGCTGTAGACTCTGTAATTCTATGTAACTCTGTGTAACTATGTCTTCTGACTCCTGATATAGCTGGAAAAGCTTTTACTATTATTACCACAATTGTACACCATCTTCCAAACGATCTGAGCTTCTCTAATGGCTGCTTTTGACTCCCTCAATTGTGGGTGATATTTGTCTCTATTCTCCAAAAACTGAACTCACCTTGATCTGAACTGGGTTCAATGTAAGACAGTTCGGGGAGTCAGGAGTTTTTCACCCCTAGACCTACGCTGGCCGGTAAAACCCCAGACGGCTTCTCAGTAAGGATTCCTCTGGTTCTTGCCATGCATTTGTCAGGATACTGAAGCCCAGCTTTCTTACTGTCCACACCTGGAGGCCCCACTCCCTGAGCCTACAACCTTCAGCAGGGTCAGTGGTGGAGTTCCACAGCGGGAGTGATCCCAGAGTAACCATCGGGATCACACCCCAGTGGATGTTCCGGGTCATGTATTTTTAGTTATCCTGGTGTCTAACACACACACTCATCAATAAAACAGGGAATTCCTGGAAACACGCTGCAGGTCCTTCTTTATCTGGAGATCAAATGTCTGTTGTATAATTGTACCAGCAGTTAACAGGCTCCTGTGAACTCCTCCGTCTGCTATTTTAATGTGGACTTTAACCAATTTTTTTTAAACGGGTTTATTTTAAATGAGTTAACGCCTGCCTTAAAATGGTAGATTCAGGACTGTTAGAAAAAACACGTTAAATCTTCATAGAATAATTACCACAGTCATTTTTAGATTGGAATCTTAAACCTGCCATTTCATTTTCAGTCAGGAGCAGATCGCAGTTTGACACCAATCTCTGATTTGACAGCACGTTTCCAGCGTTCACCGTCGTTCTTCCTGACTCTAAACACAGTTGTAAAGGAGCCTTCTGTTCCATGCCTAGGAGTTCTGAACCATGGGAGAGAGTGGCTGGGACACATTTCTCACACGCCTCGAGATTAACCCGCATGGAGACTTTACTGTCAGTGAAGAGAGACGAGAAAGACCAAAGTGCCATTTGCCCCTCTCGGTGTGGCCCTGAAGGACTGTGTCCAGGCTGAAGTACTGTTCCCGCCGTACGATCCTCCCCCAGATTGTCCTTTCTGAGCTCCAGTCAGGTGATGCTAAACACTCAGGTGGGAAAGACAAAAATCTGCAACAATGTGTTTAAAACAAAGCTGATTTATTTGACATCTATCCAGAATATTAAACTCCAGCCCAGTTACAGGAGTTATTCACCTCAGCAGAAACAAACCCCAACTGTCAGAATGAACATGGTTCAGTCCTGGATGTGATTAACAGCAGCAACAATAACAGCAGAATCCAACCCCTGTCATCACTTGTGAACTCGCTGGTGTGTCAGCAGGTTGGATGACCGATTGAATCCCTTCCCACACACAGAGCAGGTGAACGGCCACTCTCCAGTGTGAACTCGCTGGTGTCTCAGCAGATCCTTTTTGCTTTTAAATCTCTTCTCACAGTCAGAACATGTAAAAGGTCTCTCATCGGTCTGAACTCGCTGATGTGTCAGCAGGGTGGATGACCGAATGAATCCCTTCCCACACACAGGGCAGGTGAATGGCCTCTCTCCAGTGTGAACTCGCTGGTGTCTCAGCAGATCCTTTTTGCTTTTAAATCTCTTCTCACAGTCAGAACATGTAAAAGGTCTCTCATCGGTCCGAACTCGCTGATGTGTCAGCAGGGTGGATGACCGAATGAATCCCTTCCCACACACAGGGCAGGTGAATGGCCTCTCCCCAGTGTGAGTGCGCTGGTGTACAGTGAGGTCAAATGATCGCCTGAACTCAGTCCCGCAGTGAGAGCACCGGAACGGTCTCTCGTCAGTGTGAACAGTTTGATGGCATGTCAGTTCCCCAGAACTTTTATAGCACTTCCCAGAGTCCGAGCATTTAAAAGGTCTCTCGTCAGTGAACTCGACCGTGCTTCAGCAGATTGGATGAATTAATAAATCCTTTCCCACACTCGGAGCAGGTGAAGGGTCTCGCCCCAGAATTACTGCGCTGGTGTCTCAGCAGATCATTTCTGCTTTTAAATCTCTTCTCACAGTCAGAACATTTAAAAGGTCTCTTATCAGTGTGAACAAGTTGGTGTGTCAGCAGGTGGGATGACTGAGTGAATCCCTTCCCACAGACGGAGCAGGTGAACGGCCTCTCCCCAATTTGAACTCGCTGGTGTGTCAGCAGGGTGGATAAATGAGTGAATCTCTTCCCACACACGGAGCAGGTGAACTTCCTCTCCCCAGTGTGAACTCGCTGGTGTGTCAGCAGGGTGGATGAATGAGTGAATCCCTTCCCACACACGGAGCAGGTGAACGGCCTCTCACTGGTGTGAACTCGAGCGATGATTCCCTGAACCTCTTCCCACAGTGAGAGCAGCTGAATAATGTGCAAGCGCTGTGAATGTGCTGGTGCTCTCTCAGTGTCTCAGGGCGTTTAAAGCTCTTCTCTCACTCGATGCATTTAAACTCTCTCTCGTTAGTGTGAACCCACTGATGTATCAGCAGGGCAGAGAAGTAAGTGCATCTCTTGCCACACACGGAGCAGGTGAACAGCCTCTCCCCGGTGTGATTGCACTTGTGTCTCGACAGGCCACAGGATTGGCTGAAGCCTCGTCCACACACAGAACACGTGTACGGTTTCTCCCCGCTGTGAACGGTGCTTTTTGCTTCCACGTTCAAAGGCCGATGATATTCAGATCCGATTATTCGAATGGCTTCATCAGATCTTGACGTGATGTTTCATTTGAGTTTCCCGTCTGCTAATCCTATTCTTCTAATACCCTGTAAAATGAGTTTAAAACAGGTGATGTGCCTTCAATAACCACAAAACTAGAAGTTATAGACTTTAACAAGTTGGCTTTTAATCAGTAAGATCAGAGCTAACATCTCAACACACTGACTGGCTCACAGGAATGAGTCATACAGATCCGAGGATCTTTAAGTAAGAGAAGTCAGGGGCGGAGCCAAGAGCCAAGACCTGGAACCTTCCAGGTTAGTCAGGGAAGAGGAAGTGAAACTATACACCGTGTGGGGGAGGGTAATATACATGAGTGCAAAACGAATACAGGCAAGCCAAACACATTTCATTACATTCACCCCTTCTTTAGATTTAGTCCATCGGGGTGATGTTTCTTAAAAGTTGGTATAAGTGAGTCTGTCAGGAGGTTTTGCGGTTCTCAGTGATCGGCGCAAAGCCGGTTGGGGTGCCTCTAGGGGAGTGGATTCTGGTTCCTCCGCTGTCCGGGCCTCCGCAGTGTCTTCCAGGTTATCTGCAGTGTCCTCCAGGTTAAAGTTGGGTATTGATACCTCTGGGCGTCCCGTCTCTTTTTGGTGTAGGTCTTCCTCGGGTAGTCTCTCATCGTTCTCTCCGCTCCCCGAGGGAGTGAGGTCTTTTATGGAAACAGTGTCCTCTCGCCCGTCAGAGTATTCGATATAGGTGTACTGAGGGTTTGCATGGAGGAGCTGTACCTTTTCCACAAGGGGGTCCGTTTTGTGGCCTCTCACATGCTTCCGCAATAGTACTGTCCCCGGAGACGTCAGCCACGCGGGTAGAGATATGCCCGAGGTGGATTTCCGGGGGAAAATGAACATCTTTTCGTGAGGGGTAGCGTTAGTGGCTGTACATAACAGAGACCTTATGGAGTGGAGCACGTCTGGGAGGACTTCCTGCCAGCGGGAGGTCGGAAGGCCTTTTGACTTTAAGGCTAACGTGACAGCCTTCCAAACAGTAGCATTCTCCCTTTCCACTTGCCCATTACCCCGGGGGTTGTAGCTAGTGGTTCTGCTAGTGGCTATCCCCTTTGAGAGCAAGAACTGGCGCAGTTCGTCACTCATAAATGACGTCCCCCTATCGCTGTGTATGTAGTTCGGCATGCCAAACATGCAGAATAGATTACCGAGACACTTGATGACCGTGGCACTGGTCATGTCTGGGGAGGGAATGGCGAAGGGGAAGCGGGAATATTCATCGATGATATTGAGGAAGTATACGTTACGGTTGGCAGAGGGAAGGGGTCCCTTGAAGTCCAGACTTAGGCGCTCGAATGGCCGTGTGGCTTTGATAAGGTGTGCACGGTCAGGCCTGTAGAAACGAGGCTTGCATTCCGCACAGATGCGGCAGGCTCTGGTCACTGCCCTGACCTCCTCGATGGAGTGGGGCAGATTGCGGGACTTTATAAAATGGTATAGTCGGGTGACCCCTGGGTGACAGAGGTCATTGTGGAGACCCTGTAATTTGTCCGTATGAATGCTGGCACACATTCCCCGCGATAGGGCGTCTGGGGGTTCATTAAGGGCTCCCGGCCTGTACATAATATCATAGTCGAACGTGGATAGTTCGATCCTCCACCTGAGTATTTTGTCATTCTTGATTTTCCCCCTTTGTTTGTTATTAAACATGAAAGCCACCGACCGCTGGTCGGTGAGCAGGGTGAAACGATTGCCGGCTAGGTAGTGTCTCCAGTGCCGCACTGCCTCCACTATAGCCTTTGCCTCCTTCTCGACAGAAGAGTGCCTGATTTCAGGTCCCTGAAGGGTTCGGGAGAAGAAGGCCACAGGTCTCCCAGCCTGATTGAGGGTTGCAGCTAAGGCAAAGTCTGACGCATCGCTTTCGACTTGAAAGGGAATGCTTTCGTCCACTGCACACAGTGCAGCCCTTTCAATGTCCTGTTTGATACTGGTGAAAGCCTCCCGAGCTTCAGCTGCTAGTGGGAAGGACGTCGATTTAATGAGGGGTCGGGCCTTATCAGAGTAATTGGGCACCCATTGGGCATAATACGAAAAAAATCCCAGGCACCTTTTTAAAGCTTTGGGATTGTGTGGCAGGGGCAGTTCCTTTAGGGAGCATAATCGATCAGGGTCCGGTCCAATTACCCCATCTTCCACCACACAGCCGAGGATACAGAGATGAGTTGTGTTGAAGACACATTTGTCTTCGTTGTAGGTTAGATTCAGCTTTAGGGCAGTTTTTTTAAATCTCGCAAGATTTAGATCGTGGTCTTGCTGGTTGTGCCCGCAGATAGTGACATTGTCCAGATAGGGGTAGGTAGCTTGTAGTTTATTCTCGTCAACCATGCGGTCCATCTCACGTTGGAAGACCGAGACCCCATTTGTTACCCCGAAGGGCACTCTGAGAAAATGGTAGAGGCGTCCGTTCGCCTCAAAGGCGGTGTATGGGTGGTCCTCTGTTCTAATGGGGAGCTGGTGATACGCGGATTTGAGGTCGATAGTCGAGAAGACTCGGTATTGCGCAATCTGGTTGACCATTTCTGATATGCGGGGTAAAGGGTAGGCGTCCAGCTGGGTATAAATATTAACAGTCTGGCTGTAGTCAATTACCATCCGTTTCTTTTCGCTATTTTTAACAATGACTACTTGGGCACGCCACGGACTGGTACTGCATTCAATAATGCCTTCCCGCAGGAGTCTGTCCACTTCCGCCTTGATAAAGTGTCTGTCTTCCAGACTGTACCGTCTACTTTTGGTCACTATGGGCCTACAGTTCAGAGCGAGATTAGCGAATAAAGAGGGCGGGCTGATTTTTAAGGTTGATAGGCCACAGACTGTGAGTGGCGGCTGGGACCCGCCATATGCTAGCGTGACACTTTCGTGGTGGCACTGGAAGTCCAGGCCCAAGATTACATTAACACAGAGTTCTGGCATCACGAGGAGTTTAAAATCCTTGTAGTCCGTGCCTTTTACAGTCATTGTTACCACACAGTAGCCCAAAATGTCCGAAGTGTGGGGCTTAGCAGCCATAGCAATTCTGCTCCGTGTAGGGGTTACCGTTAATGAGTGCCGCCGTACCAGGCTAGGGTGGATAAAACTCTCGGTACTCCCACAGTCAATTAAACATTTCGTTAAATTCCCGTTTACCTGTATGTCCATCATAGATTTTGTCAACGGGTGTGGCCTGGATTGATCTACCATGATCGAAGCCACTGTTGGGCCCTGGGCAGCCATTGAGTCGGGAAAAGATGGCGGATCCCAAGGCACACACGAGGTGGTGACGGAGTTGGGAATCAGATTCCCCCTGCAGACTTTGCTAAAATGCCCCTTTTTCTTACATTTGAAGCATGTAGCGTCCTTCGCTGGGCATCGTTGTCTGGGGTGCTTGGTGTTGTGTATGTAACCTGTTCCACCTTAATAGAGCTTAAGCCTGTTCCACCTTAAGAGATGTACTACTTTCTCAGGCTGCTGTAGATGTAATACCGGGGGTGAACACACCGGTATATAAGCACTGTGCAGTAATCTTGTATTCAGTATAGTCCCTACCTCCAACCAGTAAAGACCTGTTTTTATTGTTACTCATTAGTCTGTTTTAATTAACTAAATAATTCACAGACTTAACACTGGCGACGAGGATGGGATCAGTGTTAAGTCTGTGAATTATTTAGTTAATTAAAACAGACTAATGAGTAACAATAAAAACAGGTCTTTACTGGTTGGAGGTAGGGACTATACTGAATACAAGATTACTGCACAGTGCTTATATACCGGTGTGTTCACCCCCGGTATTACATCTACAGCAGCCTGAGAAAGTAGTACATCTCTTAAGGTGGAACAGGCTTAAGCTCTCTTAAGGTGGAACAGGTTACATACACAACACTTGGCCTGGCCGCAGAAGTAGCATTTCGGGCCTCGAGACATTGCCGCTGTAGTAGGACTCCTGGTTGAACTTCTGTGTGGGGACTCCGGTGGTGTAGAGCTGGTCTGAGACCTGGATGGGGAAGATGGCTGATTCCAAGATGGCGGCCCGCTCGGCGTGCACGAGGCGGTGAGGGCCGCATGGCCGGAAGAATAAGAGTCAGAGTTTTTCTGGGCCACGTCCAGCGATCGCGCAGTGGCCACTGCCTTTTTTAAGTCCAGGACCTCCTTCTCCAGCAGTCTCTGCCGGATATAATTCGATTTGAGGCCCGTGATGAAGGAATCGCGGACCAATTCGTCAGAGTACACGTTGGCCGTCACGGCCTTGCAGTTACAGTCCCGGACCAAGTCCTTTAGGCCCTGTAAGAAATCGTCCATTGATTCCTCAGGTCGCTGCCTGCGTGTAGCCAGCAGATGTCTGGCGTACACTTCGTTTACTGGCCTCTGGTATTGGGCCTTCAGGATAGTGATGGCCTCCGTGTAAGAGGTGGCGTCCCGGATAAACGAATAAATCCGATGATTAACGCGGGTAGGCAGTAGACTCAGTTTATCTACCTCGCTAGCGGATGAGGCCCTCGCGAAGAGTTCGAAGCATTTGAGCCAGTGTCCAAATTGATTTGATGCTTCAGCAGAATGTGGATCCAAGTCCAGATGCTCTGGTTTTAGGAGTCGATCCATCCTAGTATTCTTTAGTGATTAAAATTGATGTGCCTTCAATAACCACAAAACTAGAAGTTTATGGGCTAGAAATTCAGTAGGCTTTGCGCCCAGTTTTCGCCCAAAGAGGGCTTTTGCGCCACTTACTGAGATTGCGCCAATATTAAGTGCTGCGGTAATGGCGGCATTAGCCAGTAGCGCTGTGCTGCCACCGATGATGTCATCGGTGTGCGCAGTGCCCCGCTACCGCCCCGCTACCACCCCGCTACCGGCCCGACCGCCATATTGAGTTGTGGCCGCCTCTTCCGCAGCGGCCGCAAACAGCGATCAGAAAACGGGGCCGTCCTGCAGCCTTAGTGGGGCGAGTTAAGGCGGAGGTGCGGTCGGCCGCTTTTTCAGCGGCCGCCTGCCCGCACCTCCTTCCCCGGCCTCCTCCACCCCCACCCCCGCGGCATTGCCGGCTGTTTTCTGGGAGCCCGGCACTTCTCCGTGGTGCCGGGCTCATTTGCCGGCACTAGCGAGCGGCGATCTCGCTGTTGCAGGCACCTCCCCCTTAAGAGAGGGAGGAAGGCCTGCAGTACCGCAGCCTGCCGCTCCGCAGCGGGTGGCGCTGCGGCACCTAGCGCGCCGAAATTCAGTTTCAGCGCCCCAAGCGGGGGCGGTCACACCCTTGAATAGCGGCCGGCTTCGACTTGGGGCGCTGAAATTGAATTTCCGCCGGACGCAAGTGGCTCCGCGCGCAGCGGTAACTTCTGGGCGCAAGCGAGCTGGCGGGCCCAAACTGAATTTCTAGGCCATAGACTTTAACAAGTTGGCTTTTAATCACTAAGATCAGAGCTAACATCTCAACACACTGACTGGCTCACAGGAATGAGTCATACAGACCCTGGGATCTTTAAGTAAGAGAAGTCAGGGGTGGAGCCAAGAGCCAAGACCTGGAACCTTCCAGGTTAGTCAGGGAAGAGGAAGTGAAACTATACACTGTGTGGGGGAGGGTAATATACATGAGTGCAAAACGAGTACAGGCAAGACAAACAGATTTCATTACAACAGGAAAAAGGGAACGTGAGAGAGAACCCACAAGAAAACAAAGGCAGGTTGTGAAATTGAGCTCAATGAATCTGGTCATTTGTGGGGCCGGCAGCAGAAAAAAGTGACCATGAAAGCTGCTGGATTGTCGTAAAAACCCAACTGGTTCACTAATGCCCCTCAGGGAAGGGAACCTGCCACCTGGTCTGGGCCTACACATGACTCTGGCCTCTATGGGAGGAGAGAGAGAGGTGGGAGTGGGAGGGGGAGGGGGGGGGCGAAGGAAAGGAACTTTATACATCTGCAACTCGACCAGAACTTTGACATAACCTCCAAAACCCGCAAACTCCAGCACCTAGAAGGACGAGGGCAGCAGGTGTAGGGGAGCACCATCACCTCCCAGTTCTCCTCCAAGTCACACACCATCCTGACAGCACTGTGGGAGCACCTTCACCACACGGACTGCAGCGGCTCATGATGAAGGCTCACCACCACCTTCTCAAGGGGCAACTAGGGATGGGCAATAAATGCTGACCTTACCAGTGACGTTCACATCCCAATAATGAAACAAATCTGTAAGTAAAATGGACTAAAAGCCTCTACAGAAATAGTTGTTCCTAAAACAATAGTCTTTTACATTGTGGGGACAGTGTCTGTTTAACAACCTAATCTCCCCCAGAATCCACCTCCCTTGACAGTCTCACATTGGAAATTGTTGGGTCCTCCTGGGCTCAGATGTACTGGGGGTTAAACCCAGCAGCTTCTCCTCCATCTCCGCTCCAGCTCAAACTGAAGCAACAAAAAGACCTACACAGGTGGCCAGGGAGCGACTTCCGCATCCAGCGCCCGCCCTGATACAAGCCGGCTCTGGATTGGCGGCTCTGCTGTGTCGATCCAGTTGTGGTTTCTCCTGTCTCGGGGAGGCGCTGCACCCTGTGTTTCCTGGTGCCGGGGCCCTGGCCGCGCGTCTGCCGGGCCCGGCCGCTCTGATTCGGGGCCTGAGACGCGCAGTCGGTGTTGCTGAGGCCGCGCCCGCCCCCGCTCAGTGTCCTGGAGCCACACCGCGCATGCTCCGCGCAGGAAGGCAGTCTCCGGGGACCAGCCCTTCCCGAGCCTGCGCGCTGCGCCCCTGCTGATGGAGATAGGCCGTATTCACCCGTGCGGGGCACTCTGGGTAAGGGCATCCGCCATAATCAAAGAATGGTACAGCATAGGAGGAGGCCAAAATAACAACAGAAAATGCTGGAAAAACTCAGCAGGCCAGGCAACATCCGTGGAGAGAGAAATAGAGTCAACGTTTAGGGTCAAACCCTTTGTCAAGACTGAAAAAGCACAGGAAATGAAACAAATTAAAAGGCCAGTTTGTGGACTGGGAGAGAACAAAAGAGAAGTGAAGAGACATTAAGAGACTGCTTTTTCAGTCTTAACAAAGGGTTTCAACCTGAAACGTTGACTCTATTTCTCTCTCCACGGATGTTGCCTGGCCTGCTGAGTTTTTCCAGCATTTTGTGTTGTTATTTTGGATTTCCAGCATCCGCAGTATTTTGCTATCATAGGAGGAGGCCATTCGGCCCATGGTGCCTGTGTCGGCTCTTTGGTGGAGCTGTTCAATGAGTCTCACTCCCTGCTCTTTACCCACAGCTCTGTATAGTTTTCCCTTCAAGTATTTATCCAATTCCCTTTTGAAAGTTACTATTGACTCTGCCTCCACCATACTTTCAGGCAGTGCATTCCAGATCACAACAACTCACGACATTAAAAAATGATTCCACTTGTCGCCTCTGGTTCTTTTGCCAATCATCTTAATTCTGCTTCCTCTGGTTACCAACTCGTCTGCCACTGGAAACACTTTCTCCTTATTTACTCTATCAAAACTGTTCATGATTCTGAACACCTCTATCAAATCTCCTCTTAACCTTCTCTGCTCTAAGGAGAACAACCCCAGCTTCTCCAGTCTCTCCACTTAACTGAAGTCCGTCATCCCTGGGACCATTCCAGTAAATCTCT
The DNA here is from genome assembly GCF_052327205.1 of Somniosus microcephalus. Classification (NCBI taxonomy): domain Eukaryota; kingdom Metazoa; phylum Chordata; class Chondrichthyes; order Squaliformes; family Somniosidae; genus Somniosus; species Somniosus microcephalus. The sequence goes on from NC_140990.1 coordinate 73,758,896, forward strand.
TCTGCACCCTCTCCAAGGCTTTGACATTCTTCCTAAAGTGTGGTGCCCAGAATTGAACACAATACTCCAGCTGAGGTCTAGCCAGTGTTGTATTAAGGTTTAGCAGAAGTAAATGCCAAATGCTGCTATTTGTGTGGTGGGGTTTAGTAGGGGGAGGTTAATCCAGTCAGTTGGATGTGTAAATGATACAGTGAGCTGAAAGAAACACACCTGGCGTGGAGAGTCAGGGACACGCTGTGTAACTGGGCACAAACACTCCGGCACAGCCCAGACATCAACTGTTTCCCACACAAAACAAAAGGAATATATTAATCACAATGGCTGATTCGATTTAAAAATATAGAAGATAGGAGCAGGAGGGGCCATTCGACCCCTCGAGCCTGCTCCGCCATTCAATGAGATCATGGCTGATCATCCAAATTCAGTAGCCGGTCCCTGCTTTCTCCCCATACCCCATGATCCCTTTAGCCTGAAGACATATATCTAACTCCTTCTTGAATATATTTAATGTATTGGCCTCAACTGCCTTCTGTGGTAGAGAATTCCACAGGTTCACCACTCTCTGGGTGAAGAAATTCCTCCTCATCTCCGTCCTAAATGGCTTACCCCTTATCCTTAGACTGTGACCCCTGGTTCTGGACTCCCCCGCCATCGGGAACATCCTTCCTGTATCTAGTCTGTCTAGTCCTGTTAGAATTTTATAAGTTTCAATGAGATCCCATCTCATTCTTCTAAACTCCAGCGAGTATAGAAACATAGAAGATAGGAGCAGGAGTAGGCCATTCGGCCCCTCGAGCCTGCTCCGCCATTCAATGCGATCATGGCTGATCATCCAAATTCAGTACCCTGTCCCCACTTTCTCCTCATAACCCTTGATCCTTTTAGCCTTAAGAAATATATCCAATTGACCCAATCTCTCCTCATACGTCATTACTGCTATCCCAGGTATCAGCCTTAACTTTACACGCTAATCTCTTATGCGGGACCTTATCGAAAGCCTTCTGAAAGTCCAAATACACCATATCCACTGGTTCTCCCTTATCTATTCTACCAGTTACATCCTCAGAAAATTCCAGTAGATTAGTCAAGCACGATTTACCTTTTGTAAATCCATGTTGACTTTGTCCGATCCTGTCACTGTTTTCCAAGTGCTCTGCTATTACATCTTTTATAATGGACTCTAGCATTTTCCCCACTACCGATGTCAGGCTTACCAGTTTATAATTCCCCATTTTCTCTCTACCACCTTTTTTGAATAGTGGGGTAACATTAGCTACCCTCCAATCCATGGGTACTGTTCCAGAGTATATCAAATTTTGGAAGATGACCAGCAATGCATCTACTATTTCTAGGGCCACTTCCTGTAGATTATCAGGCCCTGGGGATTTATCGGCCTTCAATCCCGTCAATTTCCCTAACACCATTTCCCTACAAATACTGATTTCTTTCAGTTCCTCCCTTTCATCAGACCCTATGTTCCCCAACATCTCTGGGAGGTTATTTGTTCCTCCTTTATGAATACAGAACCAAAATATGTATTTAATTGGTCTGCCATTTCTTTGTTCCCCATTATAAATTCCCCTGATTCTGACTGCAAGGGACCTACGTTTGACTTCACCAATCTTTTTCTTTTCACATATCTATAAAAGCTTTTACAGTCAGTTTTTATGTTCTAGTTTGAAATAGTTTAGTTTAGATATAGTTTAGTTTAGAAATTGAATCATGTTTCTCTAATTGTATTTCCCAACTCACATTCTTGGCCTCAATTTTTTTCTTCCTCCGTCTACAGTCCCAAGAATCCAGCCCTGGGACTGTACAGGGGGGGAGGGGGGTGGGGGGAGTCCAGCCCTGGGACCGCACGGGAGGCGCAGCTCTGATAGAATGAAAGATTTGAATTTCTATAGCGCCTTTCACTACCACTGGATGTCCAAAGCACTTCACAGCCAATGAAGTACTTGTTGAAGTGTAGTTACTGTTGCCATGTAGGACAGGCGGCAGCCAGTATGCACACAGCAAGCTCCCACAAACAGCAATGTGATAATGACCAGATAATCTTTTTTTAGTGATGTTTATTGAGGGATAAATATTGGCCAGGACACCGGGGATAGCTCCCCTGTTCCTCTTCAAAATAGCGTCCTGGGATCTTTTACGTCCACCTGAGAGAACAGACTTGGTTTATAATCTCGTCTGAAAAACGGTACCTCTGACAGTGCAGCGCTCCCTCAGCACTGCACTGGAGCGTCAGTATAGATTTCTGCGCTCAAGTCTCTGGAGTGGGACTTGAACCCACAACCTTCTGGGGCTCTTCTCTTACAATTCTATGACATGTAAACTCTAAGCTTGGCACTTACCAGCGCCTTCAGGAGAGATGGTGAGAAATGCCCTGTGTGGAGAGTGAGACCCAGTTGGAAGCAGACACTGAAGCCCCGCCCACTCTGGGGGAAGTTCCTGTACTAAGATGGCCGCGCATGCATTCGGTTACACACTGAATCAAAATGGCGTCGTGCGGAACTTTCCGCACTCCTTTACAAAGATGGCGGCAGTTAACCGGAGCCTGCTTGTGGAAGAAATCCCCGCAGCTGTAAACACTGGATCTTCACATTATTATCCAGGGCTTGCGGACTTTCCCAGTTGTTTATGAAGCCTCCCCACCCACCTACCGATTCATTGCTCCCCTGCGCAGCCGATTCTTACCCGGTGCAGAAGCGTGCTCCTGGCTTCTGTTCCTCTCTGTCTGTCTCCAGTACCGCACTGCGCATGCTCAATATACCCTCCCCCTACTGCGCCTGCACACTGGGCTCCTGCAGTCTGGGTGCGGCACATTCTCTACCGCGGGGAATGCTGGGTAAAAGCCCCCCCCCACCCCGGAAAAACCATGTAAGTGACCAGAACATGATTTACTGTGATTGCATTGAGGACTGAACCATGTTCATTCTAGCAGTTATGGCTTGTTTCTTCTGATCTTAAGAACCCCTGTACCTGCGCTGGAGATTAATATTCTGTATAAATAGTGAATAAATCTGCTTTGTTTCAAACACACAGTGTGTCAAAAATTTTATGTCTCCATGATAAGAGAAGACTAATTGATGTTCTGTTACCGACTGTTTAATTTTTGGGCCTTTTGTTACTCTAGATTATTTCAGTTCTCACCTAGTTCGCCTTCAACCACATTAAACCCCAAGCTTGCTCCGTTTGAGTACATGACTTGTGGGTGTCATAGACAGAACTGTAGTGTCTCACTTACACTCATCTGAACACCACAGGGACTGGAGTGCATCATTACCACAGGTAATGAAATGTATTAAGTTTCCATTAATGTTTTAAGTTAAGTTACAGTTTATTTGTTTGCACAAACGAGTACACTCAGCTGCAATTCCTTTGAACCATAGCTTTATAGAACTATCTTGCTTAAGATTTGAAATCTGTTATTATCTGTATCATTTAACCCTTTGTGGATTTGATAAACTGTTCCACACGTACTGCATGTGATAACCTTTGAAAGGTTATGATCTTTGTAATATTAATTTTTGAGCTTGATAGTCTCATTGATTTAATCTCTTGTTATTAACATACCTTGCACTGATTCTTTAATCGAGATAATAGTTTCAAATACTTCCATTATCAGATCTTTAACTCCTCCATTGATCCCTGTCAATGATCCTTTGTTAGGGGCTGGGGTTAGGGTGTAGGCTTAGGAGTTAGTGTTTGGGGCTCGTGGTTATTGATTAGGATTGGGGTTAGTGGTTGGGGCTAATGGTTAGGATTGGGGTTAGTGGTTGCGGCTAGTGGTTATTGGTTAGGGTTGGGGTTAGTGGTTGGGGCTAGTGGTTAGGATTGGGGTTAGTGGTTGCGGCTAGTGGTTATTGATTAGGATTGGGGTTAGTGGTTGCAGCTAGTGGTTATTGGTTAGGATTGGGGTTAGTGGTTGGGGCTAGTGGTTAGGATTGGGGTTAGTGGTTGCGGCTAGTGGTTATTGGTTAGGGTTGGGGTTAGTGGTTGGGGCTAGTGGTTAGGATTGGGGTTAGTGGTTATTCGTTAGGATTTGGGTTAATGGTTGGGGCTGTTTTTTGTTTTTCATACAGACCCCAGCATCTGCAACATTTGACCCCTTGTGACCCCACCTCATTGGTCTTTGATGTAATGTTTTCCTGACTGACCTGTTTGGACACCATTCACACCTTTGATTGCTGTGATTATCTCTCTGCCGAGGTGTGATAAAGGGCAGTTAGAAAGATTACCTGTAATCATTTGGCAGTATTCTCTGACTATATATGCTGTGTCTATATGCATCTCTCCACTTCACCTGACAAAGGAGCAGTGCTCCGAAAGCTTGTGATTTCAAATAAAGCCGTTTGTCTATAACCTGGTGTTTTGTGACTTCTTACATTTTTACAACACAGGTGTCACTGGACGCATCTTTTTTCATTTCATGTATTTTAACCTTACACAGACGAGTCACGAAACAGCCTCATGAATTGTTCATTCAGGGAACATTCTTTCTGGCTGGAGCCTGATTTTTTTCCCTTCTTTCACATCTCTACATTTCTCACAGAAAAATATATCAGGGACATTAGACTTTGGGATTTGGGGACAAGAACAGGCAGATCCAGGTGTTGGGCTGGTTACATCCAATCATCAGCCTGCCTGAAAAGGGCTTCTGAAAATAACCTGTCACCATCTGATTCCACCATCATATCTTCATCCATTACCCACCTTTCGCCCTCACTAGAGCAGGTTTCACCACCATGACCATTCTCCATACTGAGGCTCTCTGATTTCCATTTACCGTCTCAGTGTAAGTGGTCCCTGGATTTGGTGTCACAATGTAAGTGGTCCCTGGATTTGGTGTCCAGATTCTTTTCCAGCCATTTTGAGATGTCCCTTACCCTGACACCAGAAAGGCAACACACCCTTCAGGACTCTCGATCCTGACTGTAAAGACTACTACTTATTCTTCTAATTATAGAATCACCTATACTACAATGTTTCCACTCTGCTCCTCCACCCCTTGGACAGCCTCCTGTTCCATGGTGCCTTGGGCAGCATTCTAGCTGTCCTTCCCAGTCTTTCTCCTTATCCTCACTGGTATTGAGCACTTTGCACCTGTTGGACAGGAGCCGTGTCTGCTGGACTTCCTTCACTACTTCTCCTACATTCCCCTTACCTGGCTGACTGACAGTCAAACTCTCCCCTTCCTGCACCTGTGCTTTCTTCTGGTGTGTGACTGTACTCAAGTAAATTATCCAGTAATTCCTGCTCCTCCCTTATATGTCGGAGTGTCTCTAGCTCGGACTCCAGCTCACTGACTCTGAGCTGGAATGTCATGAGGCAGAGGCATTTGCTGCAGATGTGGCCGTCTGGGACAGTCTCGTTGTTCACAAACTCCCACATACTACAATCCCCACACACTGCCTGGTCTTTATTAATGAATTTATTTATTTATTTTTTGTTATCTGTAATTTATTTCTTGAACTGAGATCAATTACTTCGCTGTTTATCAGTTATGAGCATCTTTAAAAGTAGTTAGAATTTAATCACTTACATCGTTTTCCTTTGACTTACACTTACTTGCACCGCGGCCACGTTTGCACCCGGGTGGCCCTGGAGATGGAGCACGCGGTGTCCGCTGGCACACTCGCGGCCTTCCGCGACCGGTGGACACCGCGGGGACTGGAGTGCATCATCACCCCCGACAACCACATTTTAATTTAATTTGTTAAGTTTCATTATAAAGTTTTATTCATTACAGTTTATTTGTTTAAGTGTGCATGAAAAAGAGTACACTTACTTGCACTAAAAAATCCTTACTAAGTCAAGCTTAACCACTAAGGAGACTAAATACACGAAGGAATATCAATGCACTTACCGATATACTTATGTTAATTTGCTCAGCTGTGTGTTGATTATGATAGAAACATAGAAACATAGAAGATAGGAGCAGGAGTAGGCCATTCGGCCCCTCGAGCCTACTCCGCCATTCAATGAGATCATGGCTGATCATCCAAACTCAGTACCCTGTCCCTGCCTTCGCCCCATATCCCTTGATCCCTTTAGCCTTAAGAAATATATCTAACTCCTTCTTGAATATATTTAATGAATTGGCCTCCACTGCCTTCTGTGGTAGAGAATTCCACAGGTTCACCACTCTCTGGGTGAAGAAATTCCTCCTCATCTCTGTCCTAAATGGCTTACCCCTTATCTTTAGACTGTGACCCCTGGTTCTGGACTCCCCCGCCATCGGGAACATCTTCTTGCATCTAGTCTGTCTAATCCTGTTAGAATTTTATAAGTTTCAATGAGATCCCCTCTCATTCTTCTAAACTCCAGCGAGTGTAAGCTCAATCGACCCACTCCATTCCTGCCATCCCAGGTATCAGTCTGGTGAATCTTCGCTGCACTCCTTCCATGGCAAGAACATCCTTCCTCAGGTAAGGCGATCAAAACTGCACACAATACTCAAGGTGTGGTATCATCAAGACCTTGTACAACTGCAGCAACACATCCTTGTTCCTGTACTCGAATCCTCTTGCTACGAAGGCCAACATACCATTTGCCTTCTTAACCGCCTGCTGCACCTGCATGCTTACCTTCAGCGACTGGTGCACAAGGACACCCAGGTCTCGTTGCACTTCCCCTTCTCCCAATCTATTGCCATTCAGGTAATAATCTGCCTTCCTGTTTTTGCCACCAAAGTGGATAACCTCGCATTTATCCACATTATACTGCATCAGCCATGCATCTGCCCAATCACCCAACCTGTCCAAATCAAACTGGAGTTTCTCGGCATCCTCCTCACAGCACACATGCCCACCCAGCTTTGTATCATCTGCAAACTTGGAGATATTACATCTAGTTCCCTCGTCTAGATCATCATTAATATATATTGTGAATAGCTGGGGTCCTAGGACCGATCCCTGCAGTACCCCACCAGTCACTGCCTGCCACTCAGAAAAGGCCCGTTTATTCCAACTCTTCGTTTCCTGTCTGCCAACCAGTTCTCTATCCAAGTCAGTACCTTGCCTCCAATCCCTTGTGCTTTAACTTTACACGCTAATCTCTTATGCGGAACCTTATCGAAAGCCTTCTGAAAGTCCAAATACACCACATCCACATGTTCTACCTTGTCTATTCTACCAGTTACAACCTCAAAAAATTCTAGTAGATTAGTCAAGCACGATTTACCTTTAGTAAATCCATGTTGACTTTGTCCGATCCTGTCACTGTTTTCCAAGTGCTCTGCTATTACATCTTTCATAATGAACTCTAAAATTTTCCCGACTATCGATGTCAGGCTTACCGGTCTATAATTCCCCATTTTCTCTCTGCCACCTTTTTTGAATAGTGGGGTAACATTACCTACCCTCCAATCCATGGGAACTGTTCCAGAGTCTATCGAATTTTGGAAGATGACCAGCAATGCATCTACTATTTCTAGGGCCACTTCCTTAATTATCCTAGGATGTAGATTATCAGGCCCTGGGGATTTATGGGTCTTCAATCCCGTCAATTTCCCGAACACCATTTCCCTATGAATACTGTTTTCATTCAGTTTCTCCCTCTCATTAGACCCTATGTTCCCCGTCATTTCAATCACACAGAATCACAGAAACCCCACAGTGCAGATAGAGGCCATTTCGGCCCATCGAGCCTGCACCGACACATATCCCACCCGATCCCCGTAACCCCTACACCAACACATATCCCACCCTATCCCCGTAACCCCACGTATTTAATCCCCCTAACACTAAGGGTCAATTTATCATAGCCAATCAACCTAACCCGCACATCTTTGGACTGTGGGAGGAAACCAGAGCACCCGGAGTAAACCCACGCAAACACGGGGAGAATGTGCAAACTCCACACAGACAGTCACCCGAGGCCGGATTCGAACCCGGGTCCCTGGCGCTGTGAGGCAACAGTGCTAACCACTATGCCACCGTGCCGCCCATTTCTGGGAGGTTATTTGTGTCCTCCTTTGTGAAGACCGAACCAAAGTATGTATTTAATTGGCTTGCCATCTCTTTGTTCCCCATTATAAAATCCCTTGATTCTGACTGCAAGGGACCTATGCTTGACTTCACCAATCTGTTTCTCTTCACATATCTATAAAAGCTTTTACAGTCAGTTTTTATGTTCCCTGCAAGCTTACTCTCATACTCTATTTTCCCCCTCTTAATTAATCCCTTTGTCCTCCTTTGCTGAATCTTGAACTGCTCCCGATCCTCAGGTGTGCTGCTTTTTCTGGCCAATTAAATGTCCTCTCCTTGGATCTAATGCTATCCATAATTTCCTTTGTTAGCCACAGTTGAGTCACCTTTTTTGTTTTATTTTTATGCCAAACAGGGATGAACAAATTCTGTAGTTCATCCATGCGATCTTTAAATGTTTGCCATTGCCTATCCACCATCAACCCTTTAAGTAACATTCCCCAATCCATCCTACCCACTCGCACCTCATACCATCGTAGTTTCCTTTATTTAAATTCAGGACTCTAGTCTCTGAGTTAAATACTTCACTCTCCATCTTAATGAAGAATTCGATCATATTATGATCGCTCCTCCCCAAGGGGCCTCACGCAACAAGATTGCTAATTAATCCTTTCTCATTACATAATACCCAGTCTAAGATGGCCTGATCTCTAGTTGGTTCCTCGACATATTGGTCCAGGAAACCATCCCGTATACACTCTAGGAATTCCTCCTCCACAGTATTGTTACTAATTTGGTTAGCCCAATCTATATGTAGATTAAAATCACCCATGATAACAGCTGAGCCCTTATTGCACGCGTCTCTAATTTCCCGTTTAATGCCATCCCCAACCTCGGCATTACTGTTTGGGGGTCTGTTTACAACTCCCACTAACGTTTTCTGCCCCTTGGTATTTCTCAGCTCTACCCATACAGAGTCCACATCATCAGAGCTAATATCCTTCCTTACTATTGTGTTAATCTCCTCTTTAACCAGCAATGCTACCCCACCTCCTTTTCCTTTTTGCCTGTCTTTCCTGAATATTGAATACCCTGGATGTTGAGTTCCCAGCCTTGGTCACCCTGAAGCCATGTTTCTGTAATCCCAATCATATCATATCCGTTTACATCTATTTGCGCAGCTAATTCATCCACCTTATTATGAATGCTCCTCGCATTAAGACACAAAGCCTTCAGGCTTGTTTTTTTAACACTCTTAGACCTTTTAGAATTATTATTTACTGTGGCCATGTTTGATTTAAACCCTTGATTTCTCTAACTGCCACTTTTGCTTTTCTACTTCCTATCTTTTGCTTCTATCCTTGTTTCCCTTTCCTTTGTCTCCCTGCACAGGTTCCCAACCCCCTGCCATTTTAATTTAAAGCCTCCCCAACAGCACTAGCAAACACTCCCCCAAGGACATAGGTCTCGGTCCTACCCAGGTGCAAACTGTCCAGTTTGTACTGGTCCCACTTCCCCCAGAATGTTCCAGGAATTTGAATCCCTCCCCCTTGCACCATTCCTCTAGCCACATATTCATCTGAAATATCCTTATATTTCTACTCTGACTAGCACGTGGCACTGGTAGCAATCCTGAGATTACTACCTTTGAGGTCCTATTTTTTAATTTACCTCCTAACTCCCTATATTCAGCTTTTAGGACCTCATGCTGGTTTTTACCTATATTGCTGGTACCTATATGCACCATGACAACTGGCTGTTCACCCTCCCCCTCCAGAATGCTCTGCAGCCGCTCCGAGACATTCTTGACCTTTGCACCAGGGAGGCAACACACCATCCTGGAGTCTTGTTTGTGGCTGCAGAAACGCCTATCTAGTCCCCTTACAATAGAATCCCCTATTACTATAGCTCTTCCACTCTTTTTCCTCCCGTCCTGTGCAGCAGAACCACCCACAGTGCCAGGAAGTTGGCTGCTGCTGCCTTCCCCCGGTAAGCCATCTCCCTCAACAATATCCAAAGCGGTATATCTGTTTGAGAGGGGGATGTCTACAGGGGACCCATGCACTACCTGCCTGCGCCTACTACTCTGCCTGGCGGTCACCCATTCCCTTCCTGCCTGTGCAACCTTTACCTGCGGTGTGACCAACTGATTAAATGTGATATTCATGATGTCCTCAGCATTGCGAATGCTCCAGTATGTATCCATTCGCAGCTCCAATGTCACAATGTGGTCTGCCAGTAGCTGCAGCTGAATACACTTCCCACACACATGGTCGTCAGGGACACAGGAAGTGTCCCTGATTTCCACATAGTGCAGGAGGAGCATGCCACGGGGCCGCGCTGTGCTGGCATGCCTTACCCTTTAATTAATTCAAATTAAATTAAATCAAATCAATACCACTAATTACACTACAATTAAATGATATACTCAAGGGCCCTTGTTTCCTTGCACTCCCCGCTACTCAACAGCGACCTTAGCAACTATAAACCACAAAATTAAGACCTTTTAAACCTTATAAACTATTAACCCAAACTGTCAAACTATAGAGTAGTATAAATACTCACCTGGCCGTACTCACCCAATCAGCTGCTTCCCCTGCGTAGGCGTCACTTTCTGTACTGCGACGTTGTGTTGATTTCTTTTTGGGTTCAATAAAGACTCATTTCTTGAAAGAGAAAGTTGTTTTAATCTAAAGTCTATTCAACTCTTTTTAACAGCCTTTTTACAGAACACTCTATACTGTGATGCAGCTAGAATCAAAGTGAAAGTAAAACTCTCTGCCTTGCTTCTCTCGGTCACATGACCTCTGCTGGTCAGGCATAAGTAATCAATACCTGCAATCATGCTATTAAGACATCATAATCGAACAGGCAAATAACATCACTATTTGCTGATATCATTACATCTCCCTTTCTTAAAACAAAAGTATTTTACTTTTAACTAACAACATGTTTTCTTTGTATTAATTTGCATTTTAACTGTAACACTTAATGAACTTACATTATCATTATCATGATCAAGGTTTTTTACCCTTGCTTTATGTGTTCACATGAAATATGTCAATACACTAGAACTAGAAGAAAGAATAAGATAACATTACTTCCTTCTTTAACAATAGTCCTTAAATTTGCTCAATGAGTCTCTCAGGAGGCTTCACGTGTCTTGAGGATTTTCTGATTGATTGTCCTTGAATCTGAGTTGTTGCCTCAGATGATTGGTTCTCAGCTGTGTGAGCAGGTTGTTCACCAGTATCAGTCTCTTGACCTGCTGTGGCTGGTCCCATGAGAAGATCTCGACGATTTCTTCTCAGAACAGCACCCTCATCTGTCTGAATGGTGTATGATCTTGGTTGAACTTCACTCAGGACAGTTCCCTTCTGAGTCCATGTGTTTGTTTTGTCTTTCAACCTTACTTGGTCACCAGTGTGGAGTTCAGGTAGGTTTTGTGTTCCTCTGTCATAGTAGTACTTTTGCTTTTCTTTCTGTTGCTCTTTGAACTTCCTCACTTTCTCCCCCTCTTTTGTTTTCAGGAGGTTCTCCGGGATGGGTAGGTTTGACCTTAGCCGACGTCCCATCAGGAGTTGGGCTGGTGACATACCACACTCGAGCGGCGTTGTGCGGTATACAAGCATGCTTTGGTAGAAGTCAGTTCCACTGTCTTTTGCCTTGTACATCAGTCTTTTCACTGTCTGGACCGATTTTTCCACTAGTCCATTGGACTGTGGATAGTGAGGACTTGACGTTGTGTGGACAAAGTCCCACTCTTTGGCAAAGTGTCGGAAATTTGCATTGTTAAACTGGGGTCCATTGTCTGTGAAGACCTCGCTTGCCATGCCATGTCTGGAGAATATGGCTTTCATACTTCTTATCACAGCTTCTGCAGTGGTGGTGTACAGTCTACAAACCTCTGGATACAGGGAGTAATAGTCTGTGACGACAAGATAGTCCTTCCCTTGACATACGAATAGGTCAGCGCCTACCTTCTGGTAAGGTCTGTCTGGTGCTGGGTGTGGCTTTAGTGGTTCTACTGGATTGCTTGCTCGATATTTCAGGCATATTGTGCAGTTTGACACCTCATTTGTCACATCTTGGTTCATTCGTGGCCAGTACATCACCTCTCGTGCTCTTGTCTTACACTTTTCGATTCCCAGATGTCCTCCATGGATCTTTTTTAGCATCTCTTTTCTCAGACTCTTTGGGATAACTATTTTACTTCCTTTGTAGATGATGTCTTCGACCACTGATAGTTCCGCCCTGCAGTTCCAGTACTCTGCCATGTCAGGTGAGCAGTCTTGCTTCATGTTGGGCCATCCATCCAAGATGCTTTTTCTCAGTCGTCTCATTGTTTCATCTTTGTCTGTTTCAGTCTTTATGAGCTCCATTTTTGCATCTGCTATGGGCAGTGCACTTGTGATCATGTCCACGTAGGCGTTCACTTTTTCATCCATTGTGGTGTTTGCGGGCTCACTTGGATCAACAGCTCTGGACAACGTGTCTGCTGTATACATCAGCTTACCCGATGTGTACGCAACATTCAGTGTATAGCGTTGCAGCCTGATCATCATTCTTTGTATTCTAAGCGGACAGCTATACAGTGGCTTTTGGAACAATGCAATCAAGGGCTTATGGTCAGTCTCTACACTGATTGCTTGTCCTGCCACAAACTGGTGAAATCTTTCACAGGCGTATGTGATGCTGAGCAGCTCCTTTTCTATTTGAGCATATCGCGTCTCCGCATCTGTCATTGAGCGCGATGCATATGCAATAGGTTGCCAGTAGTCATATTGTTGCAGAAGAACGGCACCGAGCCCACTCTGTGATGCATCTGATGATATCTTGATGGGTCTCGCTGGGTCATAAAACCTCAGAACAGGTTCCTCTGTGAGCAGTTTCTTTAGATCGCTCCATGACTTCTCATGCTCATGATTCCATTCCCATTCTATGTTCTTTTCAGTTAGTCTTCTCAGTGGCGCTATTTTTTCCTGAGAGGTTGGATATGAATTTTCCCATGTAGTTGATCATTCCATTAAACCTCTGCACGTCCTTTTTGCAATGTGGCCTTGGCATATTCTCAATGGCGGACACCTTTCTGGGATCTGGTCTGATGCCCTCACTGCTAAGGATATCTCCCACGAATGTCAGTTCTGTCACCCCGAGCTGGCATTTCTCTCTATTCAGCTTCAGGTTTGTTTTCCTTGTTGCTTCCAGCACTTTTTTCAGTCTCTCGTCATGCTCAGTTCTCGTGGTTCCCCATACTATGATGTCATCCATTGATGTATCAACTCCCTCCAGGTGCTCATAGATCATATGGATAGTCTTGTGATACACTTCAGGAGCTGAGGCAATGCCAAATGGTAACCTTAGGAATCTGTATCTGCCAAATGGAGTGTTGAACGTGCACAGTCTTGAACTTGCTTCGTCCAGCTTCATCTGCCAAAATCCGGAGGATGCATCTAACTTGCTGAAATATTTTGCATTTGCAAACTGTGCCATTATTTCCTCACGTGTAGGAAGCTTGAAGTGCTCTCTCTTTATTGCTCTGTTTAGATCTCTTGGATCCAGGCAAATTCTGAGCTTTCCATTCTTTTTGTCCACTACGACGAGGGAACTCACCCACTCAGTTGGCTCATCTATCTTCTGAATCACGTTCACGCTTTCCATCCTGTCCAACTCTGCCTTCAGTTGCTTTTGAAGAGCAAACGGAACTTTTCTACATGGATGTATGACCGGTGTCATACTTTTATCTACTCTGATCGTGTGTTCTCCTGGAATGCAGCCTAGACCCTTAAATAGGTCTTTGTACTCTTTCATGAGTTCATCATAGACTGTCTCTCCTTCGCTTTCCACAACGAGGACTCTCTTTACCAGGTTCAGTCTCTCACAGGCTTTTAAACCTAGTATGGCCTGCACATCCTTTGGCACCACGATTAATGCTAGCGTGTGCTCTCTGTCCTTGTGTGTTACTTTGACAATGCATTTTCCTTTCACTGGTATATCAGTACCTGAGTATCCGGTCACTTTCACTTGTATTCTATGTAACTTTGGTCTGGGTCTAATTCTCTTAAAATCGGTCTCTGATATCACATTAACTTGTGCTCCAGTATCCAATTTAAATGGAATGTGTATGTCATTCACTTTTAGTGTCAACATCCAGTCTCTTTCTTCTTTTTTGTTTTCAGACACCACATCTACATAGAATTCCTCTATCTCGCTTTCATCTACTGTATGGACCTTGCTTTGTTGCACTTGGTTCTTACAGCAACGGGCATAATGGTTGTTTTTGTTGCATCTATTGCATGTTTTACCATATGCTGGACACTTTCTTGGTGGATGCTGTGTACCGCATCGATTACATGACTTCCGATTGTCTCTTTCATTTTCGTTTGCTGGCCACGTCTCTTTTTTCACTTTGGCGCTCTCTTTGTTAAACGGTTTGTATCCGTTCTTTCTCACTGCATCCACGTTGCAGCTACTGTCACTGAACAGCTCCTTTGCCTGCAACTTCACAGTCTCTGTAACCCTACACAGTGCTATGGCTTTTCCCAGGTCTAGATCTTGCTCTCTTAGCAGCCTTTCCCTTAGACCATTATCTCGAATACCACACACCAGTCTGTCTTTTATCAGCGAGTCTGAGAGTCCCCCAAATTCACACGATTTGCTCCGGTTTCTCAGTTCAGTCACATACTGATCAATAGTCTCGCCGATTTTCTGTACACATGTGAAAAATTTGTGCCTCTCAAACGTAACGTTGCGTTTAGGTATGCAGTAGGCCTCAAACTGTTCCATTATTTTATCTAGCTTCATTTTGTCTCCATCAACAGCAAATGTGAAGTTATTATAAAGCTCCAGCGCTTCATCACCCACGACATGTAAGAACAGTGACGCTTTTACATTATCACTTTTCTCTTCAGCTCCGATTGCTGATAAATACAACTCTAAACGTTGTTTGAACCTTCTCCAATTTTCAGCCACATTACCTGACAATTGAAGCGTCGCCGGTGGGTGTAAACCTTCCATTTTTTCACTTCGTTAGCTATTCTCTAATGGTAAGCAACAATGTTCTCTTCTGGCTTGCTAATCTGTGGAGAGCTGATTTCGCTTACTTGCCACAACTGCTTGCACTGTCCCATCAAGTTGCTAACTTCAGATTTTTTTTTTTCTTTCAGCCACTTCTGACATCATGTGTTGATTTCTTTTTGGGTTCAATAAAGACTCATTTCTTGAAAGAGAAAGTTGTTTTAATCTAAAGTCTATTCAACTCTTTTTAACAGCCTTTTTACAGAACACTCTATACTGTGATGCAGCTAGAATCAAAGTGAAAGTAAAACTCTCTGCCTTGCTTCTCTCGGTCACATGACCTCTGCTGGTCAGGCATAAGTAATCAATACCTGCAATCATGCTATTAAGACATCATAATCGAACAGGCAAATAACATCACTATTTGCTGATATCATTACATGACGTCACTCTCGAATTCTGCCGCCGCTCCCACTGCTGGACTGGGCCTGAAAATCACCGACCTTTATTTTCACCCACAGCCGCTGCTCCCTCGCAGATCCGCCGCTCCCGATGATGTCACTTTTTCGGTGTCCTCCGGTGTGATTATTTATTATTTACTGTTGCTCCATGGTTTAAATTACTCAGCACCTCCTTCCCCCTCAGCATCTAATTCCCATTGTCACCAAATTCCCCTTACCTGCTCCTTAGGCAGTCCCTCGGAACTGAGGATGACTTGCCTCCACACTAAAAATGAGGTCTCAGGTGACTGATGAGTCCACTGTGGGACCTACAGTCTCTGTCACAGGTGGGGCAGACAGTGGTTGAAGGGGTGGGTGGGTGCGGGTGCTTGGGTTGACGTGCGCTCCTTGCGCTGTCTGCGCTTGGCTTCCGCTTGCTCCCGGCGAAGAGACTCGAGGTGTTTGGCGCCTTCCCAGATGCTTCTCCTCCACTTTGTGCGGTCTTGGGCCAGGGATTCCCAGGTGTCGGTGGGATTGTTGCACTTTTTCAAGGAGGCTTTGAGGGTGTCCTTGAAGCATTTCCTCTGTCCACCTGGGGCTCTCTTGCCATGTCAGAGCTCTGAGGAGAGCGCTTGTTTTGGGAGTCTTGTATCGGGCATGTGGATGATGTGGCCCATCCATCGGAGCTGATCGAGCATGATCAAAGCTTCGATGCTGGGTATGTTGGTCTGAGTAAGAACATTGATGTTGGTGCGCCTATCCTGCGAATGGATTTGCAGAATCTTGTGGAGGCCCCGTTGGTGGTACCTCTCCAGTGCTTTGAGATGCCTGCTGTACATGGTCCATGTCTCCTGAAGCATACAGGAGGGCGGGTATCACTACTGCTCTGTAGACCATGAGCTTGGTGCTGTGTTTGAGGTCCTGGTCTTCAAACACTCTCTTCCTCAGGCAACCGAAGGCTGCACTGGTGGTGCCTTTGTTGACAGTAGACTCCCGAGGTATGGAAAGTGGCCCATGTTGTCCAAAGCCTTGTCGTAGATTTTGATAATCGGGGGGCAGCACTGTGTGGTGGGGGCAGGTTGGTAGAGGACCTTTGTCTTATGGATGTTTAGTGTAAGGCCCATGCTCTCGTATGCTTTGGTGAAGGTGTTGACAGTGGTTTGGATTTCGGCCTCCGAGTGTGCGCAAATGCAAGCGTCGTCTGCATACTGTAATTCGATGACAGAGGATGGGACGACCTTGGATCTGGACTGGAGGCGACGGAGGTTCCCCGTTTGTTCTGTAGATTAGCTCCACTCCAGCGAGGAGCTTACTGAGGGTGAGATGGAGCATTTCAGCCAGAAAGATCTAGAAGAGCGTTGGTGCGATGACACAGCCTTACTTGACCCCGGTCCGTTTAGCAAGTCCGTTTACCACCCTGTTTAGCAAGTCCCTCCATTAAATAGATTCTCCAGCTCTGTGCCACACCGCTCATCCTCCTCCTACTCCCTACTCCAAAGGTATCTCTGTCCTCAGCTATTCCATTCACTTCTCCTGCACATTGTTGTTGAGCAAAATGTCGACGGTTATTACCCAGAACACTCCGCGGGCTAGAATAGGCCCTATCAATGCTGCAGGAGATGGTGTGCGCAGGCGCGGGGTGGGCACCGTGCGGGGCGGGTCCCACCCGTGCGCAGTGCCGACAGTCAGGTAATGGCGGCGGAAGGTGGAGAGAAGATTCCGGAGCGGGGAGGAGGTGGCGGAGCACAGGGGAGCAATAGAACCGGCGGGGAGGCTTTATAAACACCTGGGGTGGGCCTCAGGCCCCGAACAAGAGCCTCCAGGCTGGGCGTTTGCCCCGAGCAGGGCGGCAGCTGCGGGGCTTTCTCCCGGTGACGGGCCCGGGTTAACGGCCGCCATCTTGATAGGCTCAGGGGGCAGCAGGGCGCATGTGCGGCCCCCTTGGCCAGGAACCAGGAGGAGAGAATCTTGTCAATTTCTATCCTGGACACTCAGTGATGGCTTTTGTAAACTCCTTTTATAGGCTGTGAGAAGGGCAGCATTTACACACCGCAAACTCAAACCAAACATCACATCAAGATCTGACAGAGTCACTCCATTCATCAGGACCCAAATATCATCGGCCTCTGAATGTGGAAGGAGGAATGTTTGTCTGTTCTGTCTGTGGGAAAAGATTTCAAACATCAGTGTGACTGGAAAAGCACCGAGACACACACACCCGAGTGAGAGTGTTCCAGTGCACTGACTGTGGAAAGAGCTTTAACCAGTTACACAGCCTGATAAAACATCGCACCATTCACAGCGGGGAGAAACCGTACACGTGTTCAGTATGTGGACGAGGCTTCAACTGATCGTCCAACCTGGAGAGACACAAGGACACCCGCACCACGGAGAAACCGTGGAAATGTGGGGACTGTGGGAAGGGATTCAATTACCTGTCCAGGCTGGAAATTCATCGAGGCAGTCACACTGGGGAGAGACCGTTCACCTGCTCCGTGTGTGGGACGGGATTCAGTAATTCATCCAACCTGCTGACACACCAGCGAGTTCACTCTGATGAGAGACCTTTTAAATGCTCGTACTGCGGGAAGTGCTATTAAAGTTCTGGGGAACTGACATGCCATCAACGTGTTCACACTGACGAGAGACCGTTCAGATGCTCTCACTGCAGGACTGGGTTTAGGCGATCATCTGAACTCACTGTACACCGGCGCACCCACACTGGACAGAGGCCGTTCACCTGCTCAGTGTGTGGGAAGAGATTCACTCAGTCATCCCACCTCACTGATCATCAACTTGTTCACACTGATGAGAGACCTTTTAAATGTTCTGACTGTGAGAAGAGCTTTAAAAGCAAAAGGAAACTGATACAACACGAACGCTCTCACACTGGGGATTGGCCATTCACCTGCTCCATGTGTGAGAAGGGATTCACTCAGTCATCCGACATGCTGAGACACCAGCGAGTTCACAAGTGACTGCAGGGGTTGGATTCTGCTGTTGTTGCTGCTGTTAATCACATCCAGGACTGAACCATGTTCATTCTGACAGTTGGGGTTTGTTTCTGCTGAGGTTAATGGCCCCAATAACTGGGCTGGAGTTTAATATTCTGGATATGTGTCAAATAAATCAGCTTTGTTTTCAATGCATTTTGTAGATTTTTGTCTTCTCACCTGAGTGTTTAGCATCACCTGGCTGGAGCTCACTACTACTCAGAAGTGTCAGTAGGAGAGCATTTTGGTGACAGTGACCGTAATTCGGTGAGATTTAAGGTAGTCATGGAAAAGGACAAAGATGGACCGGAAATAAAGGTTCTAAATTGGGGGGAAGGCCGATTTTAATATGATAAGGCAGGATCTGGCCAAAGTGGACTGGGATCAGCTACTTGTCGGAAAATCCACATCAGAGCAGTGGGAGTCATTCAGAAAGGAAATAGAGAGAGTACAGCACCAACATGTTCCCGTAAAGGTCAAGGGTGGGACCAACAAGTCCAGGGAACTCTGGATGTCAAGGGATATACAAGAATGGATTAGGAAAAAAAGGGAGGCTTTTGGCAGATGCAAAAAGACTAAAAGCAGTGGAAGCCCTAGAGGAGTATAGAAAGTGCAGGGGGGTACTTAAAAAAGAAATTAGGAGAGCGAAGAGGGGGCATGAAAAAACACTGGCGGGCAAAATAAAGGAAAGTCCCAAGGTGTTTTATAAATATATTAAGGGCAAGAGGATAACCAGGGAAAGAGTAGGGCCCATTAGGGACCAAAGTGGCAATCTGTGTGTAGAGCCGGAAGATGTGGGTGAGGTTTTAAATGAATATTTTGCATCTGTGTTCACTATGGAGAAGGACGATGTAGGCATAGAAATCAGGCAGGGGGATTGTGATTTTCTTGAACAAAATAGCATTGAGAGGGAGGAGATACTAGCAGTTTTAGCAGGCTTAAAAGTAGATAAATCCCCAGGCCCAGATGAGATATATCCCAGGCTGCTGTGTGAGGCAAGGGAGGAGATTGCAGGGGCTCTGACACAAATTTTCAGAACCTCTCTGGCCACAGGGGAGGTGCCAGAGGACTGGAGGACAGCTAACATAGTACCATTATTCAAGAAGGGTAGTAGGGATAAACCAGGGAATTACAGGCCAGTGAGCCGAACATCAGTGGTAGGGAAATTATTGGAAACAATTCTGAGGGACAGAATTAGTCTCCACTTGGAGAGGCAAGGATTAATCAAGGATAGTCAGCATGGCTTTGTCAGGGGGAGATCATGTCTAACCAATTTGATTGAATTTTTCGTGGGGGTGACTAGGTGTGTGGATTAGGGTAGTGCAGTTGATGTAGTCTATATGGACTTCAGTAAGGCTTTTGACAAAGTCCCGCATGGGAGACTGGTCAAGAAGGCAAGAGCCCATGGGATCCAGGGCAATTTAGCACATTGGATCCAAAATTGGCTCAGTGGCAGGAGGCAGAGGGTGATGGTCGAATGTTGTTTTTGTGACTGGAAGCCTGTGTCCAGTGGTGTACCGCAGGGATCGGTTCTGGGTCCCTTGCTGTTTGTAGTGTACATTAATGACTTAGATATGAATGTAGGAGGTATGATCAGTAAGTTCGCAGATGACACGAAAATTGGTGGAGTGGTAAATAGCGAGGAGGGAAGCCTCAGGCTACAGGACGATATAAATGGGTTGGTCAGATGGGCAGAACAGTGACAAATCAAATTTAACGCTGAAAAGTGTGAGGTGATGCATTTTGGGAGGACTAACAAGGCAAGGGAATACACAATGAATGGTAGGATCCTAGGAAGGACAGAGGATCAGAGGGACCTTGGTGTGCATGTACATAGATCCCTGAAGGCAGCAGGACAGGTAGATAAGGTGATTAAGAAGGCATATGGGATACTTGCCTTCATTAGCCGAGGCATAGAATATAAGAGCAGGGAGGTTATGATGGAGCTGTACAAAACGCTGGTTAGGCCACAGCTGGAATACTGTGTGCAGTTCTGGTCGCCTCACTATAGGAAGGGTGTGATTGCATTGGAGAGGGTGCAGAGGAGATTCACCAGGATGTTACCTGGGCTGGAGTGATTCAGCTATGAAGAGAGACTGGGCAGGCTGGGGTTGTTTTCCTTAGAGCAGAGTAGGCTGAGGGGGGACCTGATTGAGGTGTACAAAATTATGAGGGGCATAGACAGGATAGATAGAAAGGAACTTTTCCCCTTTGTAGAGGGGTCAATAACCAGGGGGCATAGTTTCAAGGTAAGGGGCAGGAGGTTTAGAGGTGATTTGAGGAAAAACTTTATCACCCAGAGGGTGGTTGGAATCTGGAACTCACTGCCTGAAAGGATGGTAGAGGCAGGAACCCTCACAACATTCAAGAAGCATTTAGATGAGCACTTGAAACACCATAGCATACAAGGCTATGGACCAAGTGCTGGAAAATGGGATTAGAATAGATAGGGCTTGATGGCCGGCGCAAACACGATGGGTTGAAGGGCCTCTTTCTGTGCTGTATGACTCTATGAGAAAGGACAATCTGGGGGAGGATCGTACGGCGCAAACAGAACTTCAGCCTGGACACAGTCCTTCAGGGACACACTGAGAGGGGCAAATGGCACTTTGGTCTTTCTTGTCTCTCTTCACTGACAGCAAAGTCGCTGTGTGGGTTAATCTCGAGGCGTGTGAGAAATGTGTCCCAGCCGCTCTCTGCCATGGTTCAGAGCTCCTAGGCACGGAACAGAAGGTTCCTTTACAACTGTGTTTAGAGTCAGGAAGAAGAACGGTGAATGCTGGAAACGTGCTGTCAGATCAAAAATTGGTGTCAGACTGCGATCTGTTCCTGACTGAAAGTGAAATGGCAGGTTTAAGTTTCCAGTCTAAAAATGACTGTGGTAATTATTCTATGGAGATTTAACAGGTTTGTGTGACAGTCCTGAATCTACTATTTTAAGGCAGGCATTAACCCATTTAAAATAAAACCTTTGAAAATAGGTTGGTTGAAGTCTGCATTAAAATAGCAGATGGAGGAGTTCAGAGGAGCCTGTTAACTGCTGGTACAATTATACAACAGACATTTGATCTCCAGATAAAGAAGGACCTGCAGCGTGTTTCCAGGAATTCCCTGTTTTATTGATGTGTGTGTTAGACACCAGGATAACTAAAAATACACGACCTGGAACATCCACGGGGGTGCGATCCCGACAGTTACTCTGGGATCACTCCCGCTGTGGAACTCCACCACTGACCCTGCTGAAGGTTGTAGGCTCAGGGAGTGGGGCCTCCAGGAGTGGACGGTAAGGAAGCTGAGCTTCAGTATCCTGACAAATATATGGTGAGGAGCCAGAGGAACCCTTACTGAGGAATCGTCTGGGATTTTACCGGCCAGCGTAGGTCTAGGGGTGAATGATTCCTGACTCCCCGAACTGTCTTACATTGAACCCAGTTCAGATCAAGGTGAGTTCAGTTTATAGGAGAATAGGGACAAATATCACCCACAATTGAGGGAGTCAAAAGCAGCCATTAGAGAAGCTCAGAGATCTTTTGGAAGATGATGTACAATTGTGGTAATAATAGTAAAATCTTTTCCAGCTATGTCAGGAGTCAGAAGTGTGGTAAACCACTGTATTGTATATTGCCACCTCTGGGTGGCGCTGTGTATGGAGGCATGCCTCAGCTGACTCCACCCACCACTGTGTGGGTTTCGTTCAGACTTGTTCAGTCACTCACGAAGAAGCATGGTCTCTTCTTAGCTAATAAAAGCCTTATTCATCTCTTCTTTCGACTCATCATCTCTTCTTCGACTCATCACCTTTTATGAAGTAATTGATAAGCGTATCAATTTTATTAGCTAAAAGTTAAATGGCGACACCTGAGGAGCAACAACAGCAACGGATACAGCAGACATTGCTGAGAGCCCTCAGACCACCACGCCTGGACCTCGACCCTCAAGATGTGGGTGCATCAGCCAAGTTTGAACACTGGCTGAGCTGCTTTGAATCCTTCCTCGCAATCTCACAGGTTACAGAGGAGGATCACAAACTGAAAATTTTGACCGCCCAGGTGAGCCATCAAGTATATATGCTAATCCGGGACTCTAATACGTACGTGGCGGCCCTCGAGCTACTAAAAGGGCAATATACGCGCCCAGTGAACACAATTTACGCCCGACACCTCTTGGGATCCCGCAGGCAGCAACCGGGAGAATCGGTAGGGGCATTTGCACGGGCGCTACTGGCACTCTGCAGAGACTGCGATTGTAAAGCGGTAACGGCTGTGGAGCACGCGCAGGGACTCGCCTGTGATGCCTTCGTCAGGGGCCTCCAGTCAGACCACACCCGGCAGAGACTGCTAGAAAGCAAGGAACCCGACCTGAAGACGGCCATTGCCCTTGCGCTCTCGTTAGAGGAGGCCCACCGAAACCTCGAGGCATACCCCCGTAACGGAGCCGAGACATGGCAATCGAAACCATGGGACACGGGACCGCCGCCCCCGGCACCAACCGCTGCAGCGACCCAACCGAGACAGCAGCCTCCGGTAAGAACTGCTTCGATGCCCAGTAACCAGACATAGTTACACAGAGTTACATAGAATTACAGAGTCTACAGCACAGGAACAGGCCATTTGGCCCAACTGGTCAATGCCGGTGTTTCTGCTCCACACGAGTCTCCTCCCACCACTCTTCATCTAACCCTATTAGCATATCCTTCTATTCCTTTCTCCCTCATGTGCTTATCTACCTTCCCCATGAATGTATCTGTGCTATTCACCTCAACTACTCCTTGTGGTAGCACGTTCCACATTCTGACCTCTCTTTGGGTAAAGAAGTTTCTCCTGAATTCCCCATTGGATTTATTGGAGACTGTGTTATATTTATGACCTGTAGTTTTAGACTCCCCCACAAGTGGAAACATTTTCTCCAGGTCCACCCGATATAACCTTTTCATAATCTTAAAGACCTCGATCAGGTCACCCATCGGCCTTCTCTTTATTCTAGAGAAAAGAGCCCCAGCCTGTTCAGCCTTTCCTGATAAGTATATCATCTCAGTTCTAGGATCATCCTTGCAAAGCCTTTTTCCACCTTCTCCAGTGCCTCTATATCCTTTTTATAATATGGAGACCAGAACTGTTCACAGAACTCCGAGTGTGGTCTAACCAATGTTCAGTACAGGTTTAAAATAACTTCTCTGCTTTTTATCCCTCTAGAAATGAACCCCAGTCCATTGTTTGCTCCTTTTAAGGCCTCATTAACCTGCGTCGCTACTTTTAGTGATTTGTGTATCTGGACCCCGAGATCCCTTTGCTCCTCTACTCCATTTAAACTCTTATTTTCCAAGCAGTATGTGGCCTTCCTATTATTCCTACCAAAATGCACCACCTATCTTAAAATGTATTTGCTAATTACCCTCCCATTCTGCAAGTTTGATAATGTCCTCTTGTATTTTGTCACTCTCTTCCTCAGTATTAATGATGAACAAGGTCAGAGAATGCGGAGTCAGGGGACAAGTAGCAGAATGGATTGCTGGCTGGCTTCAGGACAGAAAGCAGAGAGTCGGGGTAAAGGGTAGCTATTCACAGTGGCAGAAGGTGGGTAGCGGTGCTCCACAAGGATCAGTGCTGGGACCATTGCTGGTCACTTTGGAATCAAAAACACAATTTCTAAATTTGCGGATGACACCAAATTGGGGGGGATAGTCAATACTGAGGAGGACTGCAACAAATTACAGGAGGACATTAATAAACTTGCAGAATGGGCATATAATTGACAAATTAAGTTCAACACAGATAAATTGAGGTATTACATTTTGGTACGAAGAATAAGGAGGTCACTTATCACTTGGAGGGTGCGAGTCTAGGTGGGGTAGAGGAACAAAGGGATCTCAAATTCTCAAAAGGGAGTACAAATTCACAAATCACTAAAAGTTGCGACACAGGTTAGCAAGGCCATAAAAAGCAAACTAAGCACTAGGGGTTATTTCTAGAGGAATAGATTTGAAAAGTAGAGAAGTTATACTAAACCTGTATCGAACCTTGGCTAGGCCACACTTGGAGTACTGCATACAGTTCTGGTCATAGAAACATAGAAACATAGAAGATAGGAGCAGGAGTAGGCCATTCGGCCCCTCGAGCCTGCTCTGCCATTCAATGAGATCATGGCTGATCGTCCACATTCAGTACCCTGTCCCTGCCTTCTCCCCATATCCCTTGATCCCTTTATTCTTAAGAAATATATCCAACTCCTTCTTGAATATATTTAATGAATTGGCCTCCACTGCCTTCTGTGGTAGAGAATTCCACAGGTTCACCACTGTCTGGGTGAAGAAATTCCTCCTCATCTCTGTCCTAAATGGCTTACCCTTTATCTCCGACCATCGGGAACATCCTTCCTACATCTAGTCTGTCTAGTCCTGTTAGAATTTTATACGTTTCGATGAGATCCCCTCTCAATCTTCTAAACTCCAGCAAGTAAAAGCCCAATCGACCCAATCGCTCCTCATACGTATCAGCCTGGTGAATCTTCGCTGCACTCCTTCCATGGCAAGAACATCCTTCCTCAGATAAGGCGACCAAAACTGCACACAATGCTCCAGATGTGGTCTCACCAAGGCTCTGTACAACTGCAGCAAGACATCCTTGTTCCTGTACTCAAACCCTCTCGCTACGAAGGCCAACATACCATTTGCCTTCTTAACCGCCTGCTGCACCTGCATGCTTACTTTCAGCGACTGGTGCGCAAGGACGCCTAGGTCTCATTGCACTTCCCCTTCTCCCAATCTATTGCCATTCAGATAATAATCTGCCTTCTTGTTTTTGACACCAAAGTGGATAACCTCGCATTTATCCATGCTATATTGCATCTGCCATGCTTCTGCCCAATCACCCAACCTGTCCAGATCATACTGGAGTTTATCGGTATCCTCCTCACAACACACACGCCCACCCAGCTTTGTGTCATCTGCAAACTTGGAGATATTACATCTAGTTCCCTCATCCAGATCATTAATATATATTGTGAATAGCTGGGGTCCAAGGACCAATCCTTGCGGTACCCCACTAGTCAATGCCTGCCACTCGGAAAAAGCCGTTTATTCCAACTCTTTGCATTCTGTCTGCCAACCAGTTCTCCATCCAAGTTAATACCTTGCCCCCAATCCCAAGTGCCTTAATTTTACACGCTAATCTCTTATGCGGAACCTTATCGAAAGCCTTTTGAAAATCCAAATACACCACATCCACTGGTTCTCCCTTATCTATTTTAGCAGTTACATCATCAAAAAATTCCAGTAGATTAGTCAAGCACGATTTACCTTTTGTAAATCCATGTTGACTTTGTCCGATCCGGTCACTGCTATTACATCCTTTATAATGGGCTCTAACATTTTCCCCACTACCGATGTCAGGCTTACTGGTCCCGTTTTCTCTCGACCACCCTTTTTGAACAGTGGGGTAACATTAGCTACCCGCTAATCCATGGGTACTGTTCCAGAGTCTATCGAATTTTGGAAGATGACCCGCAATGCATCTACTATTTCTAGGGCCACTTCCTTAAGTACCCTAGGATGTAGATTATCAGGCCCTGGGGATTTGTCAGCCCTCAATCCTGTCAATTTCCCTAACAACATTTCCCTGCAAATATTGATTTCTATCAGTTCCTCCCTGTCATTAGAGCCTATGTTCCCGACATCTTTGGGAGGTTATTTGTGTCCTCCTTTGTGAAGACAGAACCAAAGTATGTATTTAATTGGTCTGCCATTTCTTTGTTCCCCATTATAAATTCCCCTGATTCTGACTGCAAGGGACCTATGCTTGACTTCACCAATCTTTTTCTCTTCACATATCTATAAAAGATTTTACAGTCAGTTTTTATGTTCCCTGCAAGGTTACTCTCATATTGTATTTTCCCTTTCTTAATGAATCCCTTTGTCCTCCTTGGTTGAATCCTAAACTGCTCCCAATGCTGAGGTTTACTGCTTTTTCTGGCCAATTTATATGTCCTCTCCTTGGATCTTATGCTATCCCTAATTTCCCTTGTTAGCCACGGTTGAGTCACCTTTTTTGTTTTATTTTTATGCCAAATTTGGATGAACAAATTCTGTAGTTCATCCATGCGATCTTTGAATGTTTGCCATTGCCCATCTATCGTCAACCCTTTGAGTGTCATTCCCCAATCAATCCTACCCAACTCGCACCTCATACCATCGTAGTCCCCTTTATTTAAATTCAGGACCCGAGTCTCTGAGTCAACTATTTTACTCTCCATCTTAATGAAGAATTCTATCATATTATGATCGCTCTGACCCAAGGGGCCTCGCACAACAAGATTGCTAATTAATCCTTTCTCATTACATAATACCCAGTCTAAGATGGCCTGATCTCTAGCTGGTTCCTCGACATATTGGTCCAGGAAACCATCCCGTATGCACTCCAGGAATTCCTCCTCCAAAGTATTGTTACTAATTTGGTTAGCCCAATCTATATGTAGATTAAAGTCACCCATGATAACTTCTGTGCCCTTATTGCACGCTTCTCTAATTTCCCATTTAATGCCATCCCCGACCTCCGCATTACTGTTTGGAGGTCTATATACCACTCCCACTTGGTATTTTTCAGTTCTACCCATACAGATTCTACATCATCAGCGCTAATACCCTTCCTTTCAATTGTGTTAATCCCCTCTTTAACCAGCAATGCTACCCCACCTCCTTTTCCTTTTTGCCTATCTTTCCTGAATATTGAATACCACGGGATATTGAGTTCCCAGCCTTGGCCACCCTGGAGCCATGTTTCCATAATCCCAATCATATCATGTTAGTTTACCTCTATTTGCGCAGCTAATTCATCCACCTTATTACGAATGCTCCTTGCATTAAGACACAAAGCCTTCAGGCTTGTTCTTTTAACTCTCTTAGAATTATTATTTACTGTGGCCATGTATGATTTAAACCCTTGATTTCTCTGCCTGCCACTTTTGTTTTTTTCCTTCCTGTCTTTTGCTTTTATCCTTGATTCCCTTTCCTCTGTCTCCCTGCACAGGTTCCCAACCCCCTGCCATTTTAGTTTAAACCCTCCTCCAGAGCTTTAGCAAACACTCCTCCTAGGACACCGGTCCTGGCCTGGCCCAGGTGCAAACCATCCGTTTTGTAGTGGTCCCAACTCCCCCAGAACCGGTTCCAATGTCCCAGAAATTTGAATCCCTCCCCCTTGCACCATTCCTCTAGCCACATATTCATCTGAAATATCTTTCTATTTCTACTCTGACTAGCACATGGCACTGGTAGCAATCCTGAGATTACTACCTTTGAGGTCCTATTTTTTAATTTACCTCCTAACTCCCTATATTCAGCTTTTAGGACCTCATCCCAGTTTTTACCTATATCGTTGGTATCTATATGCACCATGACAACTGGCTGTTGACCCTCCCCTTCCAAAATGTTCTGCAGCCGCTCCGAGAGATCCTTGACCCTTGCACCAGGGAGGCAACACACCATCCTGGAGTCTCATTTGCGGCCGCAGAAAAGTCTGTCTATTCCCCTTACAATAGAACCCCCTATCACTGTAGCTCTCCCAGTCTTTTTTCCTCCCATTCTGTGCAGCAGAACCACCCACGGTGCCAAGCAGTTGGCTGCTGCTGCCTTCCCCTGGTAAGCCACCCCCCCCATCAGTATCCAAAGCGGTATATCTGTTTGAGCGGGGGATGGCCACAGGGGACCCCTGCACTACCTGCCTGCACCTACTACTCTGCCTGTTGGTCACCTGTTCCCTCTCTGACTCTGCCAACTTCACCTGCGGTGTGACCAACTGATCAAACGTGCTATTCACGACGTCCTCAGCATCGTGAATGGTCCAGTATGTATCCAATCGCTGCTCCAGCACCGTAATGCGGTCTGCCAGTAGCTGCAGCTGGACACACTTCCTGCACACATGGTTGGCAGGGACACAGGAAGTGTCCCTGAGTTCCCACATAGTGCAGGAGGAGCATACCACGGCACCGGGCTGTCCTGCCATGACTTACCCTTTAATTAATTGCAATTAAATTAAACCAATGAATCCCACCAATTTCACCACAGTTAAATGATATATTTAAGGGCCCTAGTTTACAAACTGTCCCCACTACACCACAGAGACCTTAAAAACTATAAACCACAGAGTTAAAGTTTTAAAAAAGAGAGAAATACTCCCAACCAATCACTTACCTGTTTTGTGGTGACGTCACACCTCGATTACTTTTTACTTCTCTCCCTCCCTGAGATTGGAGATTAGTAAACCTACCCGCGCCTCGGGCTTACCTTTTATAGGTCGCTGCCACTTGGATTCCCGCCGCTGCCGCTCTGAGGCCAACCCGTGCTCGGGCTTACCTTTTTATACTGCCGCCGCTCGAGTTCCCGCTGCTGCCGCTCTGTCACCATATTATAAAAAGGATATAGAGGCACTGGAGAGGGTGCAGAGAAGATTTACAAGGATGATACCAGAAATGCGAGGGTATACA
Source organism: Somniosus microcephalus (assembly GCF_052327205.1). Lineage (NCBI taxonomy): Eukaryota > Metazoa > Chordata > Chondrichthyes > Squaliformes > Somniosidae > Somniosus > Somniosus microcephalus. The sequence continues at coordinate 73,787,747 of NC_140990.1, forward strand.
GATCAGGAAAGGATGAACAGGCTGGGTCTCTTTTCTCCTGAAAAAAGAAGGCTGAGGGGTGACCTAATAGAGGTCTTTAAAATTATGAAAGGTTTTCATAGAGTGGATACAGAGAGAATGTTTCCACTTGTGGGGAAGAGCATAACTAGAGGCCATCAATATAAGATAGTCACCAAGAAATCCAACAGGGAATTCAGAAGAAACTTCTTTACCCAGAGAGTGGTGAGAATGTGGAACTCGCTACCACAGGGAGTGGTTGAAGCAAATAGTATCGATGCATTTAAGGGGAGGCTGGACAAGCATATGAGGGAGAAGGGAATAGAGGGTTATGGTGATATATTTAGATGAGGAAAGACAGGAGGAGGCTCGTGTGGAGCAGAAACACCAGCATGGACTGGTTGTGCCGAATGACCTCTTTCTGTGCCGTATATCCTGTGTAATCCTATTAATTAACTCTACCTCCCAATTTGGTGTCATCGACAAATTTTTTAATTCGATTCCCAAGTCCAAATCGTTTGAGTAAATGGTGAACAGTGGTCCCTGCATCGATCCCTGTGGAACACCACTTCCCACCTTTTGCCAGTCTGAGTAGCTACTCCCAACCCCTACTCTCTGTTTTCTGTTTTGCAACCAGCTTGCTATCCATAACAGTTTGTAAGATCGAGAAGATGACCCAGGTCAGGCCGTGTGGAGTGAAGGGCCAGGCAGCAGAATGGATGGAAAGATGGCTACAAAACAGAAATCAGAGGGTCGGAGTTAAGGGAAGTTTGTTGCGATCTTTCCATCCATTCTTTTACCTGACCTTTGACTCCACACGGCCTGACCGTGGTCATCTTGTAGACCGTACATACTGCAGACACAGTGCACCAGTGGTGGAGGGGGTGGATATTGAGTCCTGTGGCAGGGGCGCTGATGAAGTGGATTTCTCTGTCCGTGAGGTTTGAGGCATCGCTAGTGGCGTTTTTCACCACTTTCCACCTTTAAAAAACAACCTTGCTGCCAGTTTATTAAAGCCATTAACAGCCGCTCGGGTGGGACACATCAATAAATGAGGCCTTGTTTCCCTCAGAATGACAGGCCTGAACCCGAGTTGGAAAACATTTAGTAATTAAACCAGACTGGGCGGGGCCTGAGGTGCGAGTTAGTAACGGAAAATTGGTGGCCAGCGTACTTCACACCAGGGCTGAGGACCCGGGGACTCGGGTTTTGTAAAGTCTGTGGGTTGTTTAGTTAATTAATACACAGACTACCAGAGTAACTTAAAACAGGACTTTACTATTCGAAGGTCAGGGCGAATCTGCCCAATAAATCCTGACACAGCACTTATATACCGGTGTGGTCACCGTCAGTATTACAGTATACAGAAGCCAACAAAGTAGTGCAACACCTAAAGTAGTTCTCTTAAAGGTGGATGGTTACATACAATAGTTCTCTTAAAGGTAGACGGGTACATACACTACAATCCTCCCTTTTTAGCTTACAACATACTGATTCCCCATTAAACATACATTATAACATATATACAACTTTATGCAAGGCAGTTCACAGATTCAGCCTCTCTGGAGGTTTCCGGATTCTGTCCGGATAACGCCTCGGTGGTGTCGTAACTCCCGGCGGGGTAGTAGGTGCTTCTGGCAAGGTCGATTCGGCTTGAAGGACAGTGTCAGGTTCATCTGATTCCAGTATTACCAGATCGGAGGTAGGTGTTCTGGGTATCTCTGTCTCAACATTAACCGTGTAAGGTGGTGGAGTAGGTTGGCCATTTGTGGCTGACCCTATGATCTGGTCAACATGGCGCCTTATTATACTGTCCCCAATGTCCACCGTATACATCAACGGCCCTAGCCTTTTTCCAATAGTTCCAGGCTGCCATTTCTCGGTACGGTAGTCCCGGGCCAAAACTTGTTGACCTATCGGAAAAGATCTAGTTGGCCTTTCATTCATGCCCTGGAATTGCCGGTTCTCTACGTCCCTTCTGACGTTTGGCTTAAGCAAATCCAGCCGGCATCTTAGTCGTCTATTAAAAAACATCATGGCGGGAGTTTGATTTGTGACCGCATGTGTTGCATTCCTGTACGCCAACAAGAAGCTATCCACCTTATGTTGTAAGTTAATGGCTTCATTACCCATGGCCTTTATGGCCTTCTTGAAGGTCTGGACAAACCTTTCAGCCAATCCATTGGAGGCGGGATGGTATGGGGCTGATGTGTAGTGCTTAACCCCATTGCTCTTTAAGAATTTCTTGAATTCTTCGGACACAAATTGCGGTCCATTATCAGAACAGATCTGTTCCGGCAGCCCATTCTTAGCAAACATGGTCCTTAACACTGTGATGGTTTTTTCCATGGTGGTGGTGGACATCTTTATTACCTCCGGCCACTTGGAGTGTGCATCCACCGCTATTAGAAACATTGAGTCCATAAATGGACCAGCAAAGTCGATGTGTACCCTTTGCCAAGGAGATGAGGGCCACTCCCATGGATGCAAAGGAGCCTGTGGTGGCGCGTTTTGGACCTTCTGGCATCCTAGACAGCTCTTAGTGATTTCTTCGATGTCCCCATCAATGCCTGGCCACCACACGAATGCTCTTGCTAGGTTCTTCATTTTCACTCCACCCAGATGTCCCTCGTGCAGCTCCTTTAACACCTTCTGTTGAAGTTTGGGTGGAATCACCACTCTAGATCCACACATCAGGGTTCCTCGACACACTGACAGCTGTTCTTTTCTCTGCGAAAATGCTGGCAGCGTTGGTTCGCCCTGTGCTGGCCATCCCTCCACCGTTAAATCATAGACTCGTGAGAGAGTCAGGTCATTTCTTGTTTCGTTTTCGATCATCGAATTTGTTACTGGTAGACATTCCACTATGGATGAGTGGAACATCTCTACCGGGTCCACTGTAGTCGCTTCTTCTACTATCGGCAATGGCAAGCGCGATAACCCATCAGCATTTCCATGCTGTTTGGACCTTTTGTATTCGATGTCATATTGGTGTGCCCCAAGTAACACGGACCACCTCTGTAACCTTTGCGCTGTCATGGTGGAAACGGCCTTGTTAGGGTTGAATATGGACACCAACGGCTGGTGGTCTGTCAGTAATGTGAACTTCTTGCCCTGCAGGTAATGATTGAATTTCTTTATGCCCCACACAAGGCTGAGGGCCTCCCTATCTATTTGAGCATAATTTCGCTCCGCGGAGGTCAATGATCGGGATGCGAATGCCACTGGCCTTTCCGAGCCATTTGGTAACTTGTGTGAAAGTACTGCTCCAATTCCATAGGGGGAAGCATCACAAGCTAGACGAAAAGGTAACGTTGGGTTGAAATGAGCCAACACTTCTTCAGAGGTAATCAACGCCTTGCTTCTGCGAAAGGCCTTTTTACATTCCTCACTCCACTTCCATGGTACTTCTTTCCGCAACAGAGCATTCAGCGGATGCAGCACCGTGGATAGATTCGGCAGAAACTTGTGATAATAATTAATCAACCCCAAGAATGATCTTAACTGTGATACGTTTTCCGGAGCGGGGGCCTTCACGACAGCTTCTGTCTTGTCAGGTGACTTGTGCAGCCCCTCTCGGTCAATGACATGACCGCAGTACGAGATCCGTTTTTGGAAGAACTCACATTTCTTGCGATTAACTCGAAGGCCATATTCCTTCAACCTAGTGAGCACCAGTTTCAAATTTGTGAGGTGTTCTTCCTCGTCTTCTCCCGTAATCAGGATATCGTCTAAGTAACACTGCGTGCTTGGAATTCCTTGTAATACCTGCTCCATGGCCCTCTGCCAAATTGCTGGAGCCGAAGCTACCCCAAAAACCAGTCTATTATAACGATACAAGCCTCTGTGTGTGTTGATGGTGAGGTACTGACGCGACTCTTCCTCGACTTCCATTTGTAAGTATGCCTGTGCCAGGTCTATCTTGGTGAAGTGTTTCCCTCCAGCCAACGAAGCAAAGATATCTTCAATCCGTGGAAGCGGGTATTGTACCGTGTGAAGCACCGGATTCACTGTGATCTTGAAGTCTCCGCAGATGCGGACCTTCCCCGGTCCCCCTGGCTTGTTACTTGGTGAAGACTTCATGACGGGAACAATGGGCATGGCCCACTCACTCCAGTCCACTTTTGACAGTACCCCTGATCGTTCAAGTTCTTCCAGTTCTGCCTCCACAGCAGGTCGTATCGCGTAAGGTACCGATCTGGCTTTGAAAAATTTTGGGCTTGCATGTTCTGCAATCTTAACCTTTGCTTTAATTCCTCGCAGTGTTCCCAGTCCTTGCTGGAATACCTCTTTAGCTTCGTCCAATATTCTGGACAACCGTTCAGGTTTGACATCTTCCTTTCCAGAATCTACCGTCATGGTGTTTAGTGAATGCCAGTCTATCTTTATTTTCCTGATCCACTCCCGTCCCAGAAGTGGTGGACCTCCCTCAGGCAACACATACAGGTCCATCCTTTGGTGATCTTTGTCCTTGTATCTCACCTTGACTTCTATCTTTCCGATGGGGTATACTTTGTGCCCCGTGTATGTCTGCAATACTAGTTCCGTATCCCGTAGGGGAATATGCTTGAATAACTTTTTATAATCATGCTTATTCATGACCGTCAACGCCGATCCGGTGTCCACTTCCATTTTCACTTGGACTTTTGCAATCTGTAGTGTGATCCAGATAGCTTGTCGGTCAGCTTCATTACTCACATTGTGAATTCTCAGACTATCCAGTTCCTTGCAGTTGGAGTGTGAGTCTGAATTCTGTTCTTCCAGACTCTTCCTAGTCACCTCATGTACCTTCCTGTACCTCTTTTGTGGTGACTCATTATTGTTGGTCTTCTTTCCTGACCGGCATACCTTAGCTATGTGACCGAGCTTGCCACATTTCCTACATTCCTGGTTTTTAAACCAGCATTGGTTCTGGTCGTGTGTTGTCTTCCCACAACGATAGCATTTCGTTGTACCCGAAGTAATTTGCTGCACACTGAGTGCCGCTGCCTTGAGCTGCATTTCCGCCATTCCTTTCGCTGCGGCTTCGTTCGATGCAGCAATAAGGACAGCCTGATCAAGTGTAAGATCGTTCTCTTCGAGCAGTCGTTTTTGTGTTTCTTCCTTCGACATTCCACACACGAATTTGTCTCCGAGTGCCTCTGCCAGATTTTCCCTAAACTGACAGTGTTTCGCTAGCCTACGCAGTTCAATCAGGTACTCCGCGTTGCTTTCCTCTTTCCGTTGCGTTCTCGCGTAAAATTTGGATCGTTCCACTAACATCAGTGGTGCGGGGTTAAAATGATCCTTCAGGACAGCAACAATATCATCGAAAGTCTGATCCGCCGGTTTAGCTGGTGCTAGTAGATGCTTCAAGAGCCCGTATGTCTTCGCGCCCATCGAGTTTAGCAAGGTTATAGCTTTGTCATCTTCTTCTATTTTATTGGCCTCACCATAGGTCTCAATGCGTTCCACATACGTGGCCCAGTCTTCTACCTCGGAATTAAAATCGTTGATGTTACCACGCTTAGGCATCTTCCTCTCTTCCTGATAACACCACGGATTATTTCTTTAAATTTTCTTTTTTTTTTCTTCAAGATGGCGGTTCCCGCGAAAATGGCGGTTTCCCGCGCTTATCTTCTCTCCCCGCCCACTTCAATGGCGGTTCCCCGCTTCTGTCTTCTTCTCCGCATAATGGCGGCTTCCAGCGTTTCTTCCCCTGGTGGGAGGGGTACACTTTCCCCACGGGCGACGGCCGCTGGCTTTCAGGTTCACAGCCTGCGCGTCGGCTTCAGTGCTTTCCCTTTTCTCGGCAGGGCAACCGGCGCTGGGTACACCCCGTTGACGGCGAACAGTTTCAGCCGCTGGGCTGGCTCTCACTCAGTTCGCCTTGCTCGGGCTCTGTCTCTCTCCCGCTCGCTCGGCTCTACCGGTGCTGGGTACACCCCGTTGACGGCGAACAGTTTCAGCCACTGGACTGGCTCTCGCTCAGTCTCCCTTGGTCGGCTCTGCCTCTCCCGCTCGCTCGGCTCCCAATCGCACCTCCCAGCCCTCTCGCAGTCCGGTGCTTCCCTCCCCGGCTGCGGCTGAGTTATTATATCTTCTCGCACCTACGCTCCCGGTCGCAGCGCTTCGTGGCTTCGGTCGCTGCCCGGCCTTTTTCGCCGGTCGCGGTCTAGCTGTCTCACGACGCCGTTGCGTCCCCAGCCTGTCTGTACCGCGGCTTCCTTGCTCCACGCTGCCCCAGTCTCAGCGCCTCTGGGCCCGACTTCTGTCCGGCTCCTTTCCCCCTCGACCGTGGTCGAGTGCACCGCCCTTATCCTCCGGTTATTCTTTTTACTTTTCCCTTACTCACAGTCACCGTGGCCGGCTTGCTTCTCGTGCTGATCGGCTCACTCCTCACCGTGGCAGAAGGGACAGTCAGTGCCTGTTGCTGATGGAAGTCTTTGTCTCTGAATTCTTCCTCCTTTCCAGCTCTGCAGACTCGAGTTTTCTCCCAGCAGAATGACGAGGGCGGTTGCCTCTTCTCGACGCTCGTTAACTGCTTCGGAAGTATTGTTGCCGCAGGGTACGATCGGACTCGTCGCCACTGTAAAGTCTGTGGGTTGTTTAGTTAATTAATACACAGACTACCAGAGTAACTTAAAACAGGACTTTACTATTCGAAGGTCAGGGCGAATCTGCCCAATAAATCCTGACACAGCACTTATATACCGGTGTGGTCACCGTCGGTATTACAGTATACAGAAGCCAACAAAGTAGTACAACACCTAAAGTAGTTCTCTTAAAGGTGGACGGTTACATACAATAGTTCTCTTAAAGGTAGACGGGTACATACACTACAGGTTTCTGTATCATTTATTGATTCATTTAGTTTATTGCCCAATCTCAATCAGACGGGCGGGTCATCTTGCTGTCCGGCGGAGGCGAGGTTCCCCAGTGGAGGGCTCTCTACGCGGGGGTCCTTCCCTGCACCATTGGGGATCTGGGGTGGAGACTGTTGTAAGGAGCTGTCGTGTGCAACAGTTTTTAAGCTCCTTTCCGGACTCCAAGGCCAGATGTGTTTTTTGCGGCCTAGAGGAGTCCATGGGCCGTGTATACATTCAGTGTGAGAGGTTGCAGCCCCTGTATAGTTACCTGAAGGGGCTGCTCCTCAACTCTTGGTTACACTTTAGCCCCATGCCCCTAATCTTTGCCCGCCTGGTGCGGAGGCGGGTGGGTAAGTCGGAGGATCTTCTCCTGGACCTGCTCTTGGGCCTGGTGAAAACAGCAATTTGTAGGCCCAGGATGGCTGGGGCCCATGGGGGGGTCACTCTGGCTGCCTGCCTCTCTCCCGTGGTCTTGTCCCTGCCCGAGTGGCCCTGGAGAGGGAGCAGGCAGTGTCCACCGGTTCACTTGATACCTTCCCCAACCGGTGGGCACGGAAGGTATCAAGAGGCGATAATCGATCCTCACAATCACATTGTGATGTAATTATTAATTGTGTGTGTGTCACAAATACATTTCTTCTATTTTGATACAAAAAGCTCTACTAGACATGTTAAACGACTAGTTATTTAATCAGGGCTGCAGCTGCTGAAAGGTTGACTGTACTGAGGTTTGTGGCCAGAGCTGGCAGACGTGTTGTTCTGAAGTCTGATGTCTCACACCTGAAGAGTCTGTTAATGTCGTGTTGTAATGACCTTTTTCTGTTGCCTGGTGTCAGAAATAGAAATCAAAGGGAGATGATGCCCCACTCTTTTAATCAACTCTGACACATTTCCATGCATTTCCTTTCTTAATTTACAAAGATCACAACTCCATTAGTGAACAATGGATTGCCAGTCTGCCACCTTTTTAGTGAGGCTTGAAAGGATTCGCTGTGAAGCTACACCTGCCCATCTGTCTGTGTGTCACTGTGTTTGGATTGTGTTAGACAACAGTCCTAATATCTCGCCTACATTCATTACAATTTTTGAAATGTTAGATTGTACTTGGAATAAGCTGAGTTTCAGTCTGACAATTCTGAAATTGGGAGCTGTTAATGATTTCTGTTTTTCACATAACTATATGGTGATGTGATCAATCAAAGCAAATTAAAAGATGCTGCTATTTACTGAACACAACTGAATAATTCTACAAGGATGCTATCGCAGTCTTCCTCAGTATTAACTACACCCCCCAATTTAGTGTCATCAGCAAATTTTGAAATTGTACTTCTGATTCCCAAGTCCAAATCATTCATGTAAATGGTGAACAACAGTGGTCCCAGCACTGATCCCCGTGGAACACCACTTCCCACCTCCGCCCATCTGAGTAAATACCTTTAACTCATCCCGTCACTATAACTGGACTTGTCTCCATTCCCGTGCCGAGGGGATTGCTGTACCAGACGGGAGTTGGTTTCACAGGTGTTTACTGAACAAAGTCTGCAGGTGAACTAACTGATACAACACAATATACAGGCTTATATAGCCCGAGTGGCCATTACCGGCATTACAGTACACAGGGGGCTCTTAAAGGCACATACACTACAGAGATCACCTGCGCTGCGCCCGTCCACGCCGATATTGGGCAGCGCCGGAAGTTTTGCGCCTTAGGAGGCCCGTGCAACATCTGAATTCGCGCCTCAATCCCCTTTGGGGGCGATGCGACCCAATATCGCGCCAGGCGGCGATAAGTTTCATCTGGCTATAAACTTTGCACAGCGCCAGTTCTAACACCTCAAGCGGGGCTTTATCCAATTTCTAGGCCCATAATTTTATTGTAAAATAATTCAGGGACTCTCATCAGAAATTAAGGGGAAAGATCAGACAGCGGTTCTTAAACGAACACTGCAGCCCCGACAAGTCAATCAGCTATATATCTAGAATATTAAACTCCAGCCCAGTTATAAGGGTTATTAACATCAGCAGAAAAAAAACCCCAATGGTCAGAATCAACATGGTTCAGCCCTGGATGTGATTAACAGCAGCAATAACAGCAGAATCCAACCCCTGCAATCACATGTGAACTCACTGGTGTCTCAGCAGGTTGGATGACAGAGTGAATCCCTTCCCACACACGGAGCAGGTGAACGGCCTCTCCTCAGTGTGAACATGCTGGTGTGTCAGCAGGTGGGATGACTGAATGAATCCTTCCCACATATGGAGCAAGTGTACGGCCTCTCCTCAGTGTGAACATACTGGTGTGTCTGGAGACTGGACGAGCAAGTGAATCCCTTCCCACACACGGAGCAGGTGAATGGCCTCTCCTCAGTGTCAACTCACTGGAGTGTCAGCAGATTGGATGACTGAGTGAATTCCTCCCCACACACGGAGCAGATGAACGGCCTCACCCCAGTGTGAACTCGCTGGTGTGTCAGCAGATTGGATGAGTGAGTGAATCCCTTCCCACACACGGAGCAGGTGAATGGCATCTCCCCAGTGTGAACTCGCTGGTGTGTCAGCAGGTGGAATGACCGAATTAATCCTTTCCCACACACGGAGCAGGTGAATGGCCTCTCCCCAGTGTGAATGCGCCGGTGTTTCAGAAGGTCGGAGGAATTAGTGAGTCCCTTCTCACACACTGGGCAGGTGAACGGCCTCTCCCCAGTGTGAATTCGCTGGTGTCTCAGCAGGCTGGATGAGTGAGTGAATCCCTTCTCACACATGGAGCAGGTGAACGGCCTCTCCCCAGTGTGACTGTGTCGATGAGTTTCCAGTTGGGACGGGTAATTGAATCCCTTCCCACAGTCCCCACATTTCCACCGTTTCTCCATGGTGCGGGTGTCCTTGTGTCTCTCCAGGTTGGATGATCAGTTGAAGCCTCGTCCACACACAGAACACGTGTACGGTTTCTCCCCACTGTGAACGGTGCGATGTTTTTTCAGGCTGTGTAACTGGTTAAAGCTCTTTCTACAGTCAGTGCACTGGAACACTCTCACTCGGGTCTGTGTGTCTCGGTGCTTTTCCAGTCACACTGATGTTTCAAATCTTTTCCCACACACAGGACAGACAAACATTTCCCCTTCCATATTCAAAGGCTGATGATATTCCCTGTAAAAGTAGTTTACAAAAGTCATCACTGTAAGTTCAGGATTAAAATGCAGAACAGATAATTCTAGTTTCTATGGAACATTCTTTCCTCTCTTATTACATAGAATTACATAGATTGTACAGCACAGAAACAGGCCATTCGGCCCAACTGGTCCATGCGGTGTTTATGCTCCACACGAGCCTCCTCCCATCTCTCTTCATCTCACCCTATCAGCGTCTCCTTCTATTCTTTTCTCCCATGTGTTTATCCAGCTTCCTCTTAAATGCATCCATGCTCTTCGCCTCAACTACTCCCTGTGGCAGCAAGTTCCACATTCTCAGCACTCTCTGGGTGAAGGAGTTTAATCTAAATAGGACTTTCCTGGGCAGCCAATGAGCACTGCTGCCTCTTTTGTGCATTTCCTGGCGCGGCTAAATAGTTGATATTTTCTAATCAAAAAGAGCTGAGCTCGGCAGCGTTAGTCCTGTTTTGCCTCCTTTGGGGACCAGGTGTACGAGCAGAGTGAGCACAGCCTTCATAGGAACCGCAATAAAATTGTTACAGTTGTGAAGGAACTTTGTGTCAGTGCACTGGACCACAAACAAAGTATGTGTGTCAATTATTGTCTGACTGCGCGACTGAGAAGCGCCTTGGGATGTTTTAAAGGCGCTATATAAATACAAGTTGTTGTTGGTGTATAGCGTACTCTGTTTAAAGTTAGTGAAATGATCGATAACCAAGGAAGATCATTTTTTTGTTTGGTTCTGTTAGTTTTCATAGAATCATGGAAGCGGACACCACCAAGGAGGCCATTCGGCCGGTCGGGCCTGTGCTGGCTCTTAGAATGAGCACTTGTGCTTAGTCCCACATCCCTGCTTGTTGTCTGCAACCCTGTAAGATCCTCATCCTCCAGTACCCGTCCAACTCCCTTTTAAAATCATTTAAAATCATATCATAATCCTACCGCCTCCCGGAACCGTCTCTTCCGCTTCAGTCCAGCGCCACCACATGCACTGCGCATGCTCAGAGCACCGTCCAGTTCCGCGTCTGCGCACTGGGTTCCTGTGGTCATTGATAGGGCACTTTCAGCCGCGCGGGTGATTTTGCGTAAACACATCGCCATTGGAAGCCGCAATTGGTCAACAGCACATTTTTTTTATCAGCCCTTCGATATTGGGGCCGGTGGGGCAATCAACAAAATTAATTAATAAATTATACAGAAATCCACATGCCCGGGCCCTCCGCCATCGTGTGAAGTACGCTGGCCGCCGATTTTCAGTTACCAACTCATACCTCAGGCCTCGTCCAGTCCGGTTTAATTGCTAAATGTTTACTAACTGTGTTTTCTAACTTCAGTGCAGTCCTGTTATTCAGAGGGAAACTTACGAGGCCCATTCTTTTGTAAGTCTTACCTGAGAAGCTGTTAATGGCTTTAATAAGCTGGCAGCAATTTTTTTTTCAAGGTGGAAATAGGTGAAAAACACCTCTAGCAATCCATCAAAACACGCGGGACAGAGAAGTCCACTTCAGCAGCACACTTGCCACAGGATTCAATATCGATCCCCTCCATCACTGGTGCACTTTGTCTGCAGTGTGTACGATCTACAAGATGACCAAAGGTCAGGCCGTGTGGAGTCAAGGGCCAAGTAGCATGTTTTGGTGAAAAGATGGCTACAAAACAGAAATCAGAGAGTAAGAGCTAAGGGAAGTGTCTCGGACTGGCAGAAAGTGAGAAGATCCGTGCTGGGACCCATGTTGTTCACCATTATATGGACTCAAAAATTGGAGGCATGTTGCAGATGATACCAAGTTGGTCCTTGTGGAGACCAAGTCTTCACACTGAGGACACCCTCCATTGTACTGTGCGGCACTACCACTGTGCTAAGTGACATAGACCTAACAGTTCAAAACTGGGCAGCCACGAGGCTCTGTGGGCAATCAGCAATTGCAGAATGTATTCCACCACAAACTGCAACAGGGAAAGTAAGCTGCGAGGAGGACACAAAGGGGTATAAACAGGTGAGTGGGCAATAAGGTGGCAGATGGAATATAATGTGAGGAAATGTGAGGTTATTCACTTTGGTAGGAAAAATAGAGAAACAGAATATTTTTTAAATGGTGAGAAAATATTAAATGTTGGTGTTCAGAGAGATTTTGTTGTCCTCGTACAGGAAACACAGAAAGTCACGAGGGGTCTGGACAGAGTAGATAGAGAGAAACTTTTCCCGTTGGCAGAAGGGTCGAGAACCAGAGGACACAGATTTAAGGTGATTGGCAAAAGAAACAAAGCGACATGAGGGAAAACTTTTTTACGCAGCGACGGAAGTGGTGGAAGCGGAGACACTCAATGTTTTCAAGGGGAGACTGGATAGGCACCTGAGGGAAATAAACTTGCAGGGCTACGGAGATAAAGCGGGGAATGGGACTGACTGGATTGTTCTACAGAGAGCCGGCACGGACTCGATGGGCCAAATGGCCTCCTTCTGTGCTGTTATTACTCTATGAGTGGTTAGGATCTGGAATGCACTGCATGAAAGGGTGGTGGAGGCAGATTCAATCACGGCTTTCAAAAGGGAATTGGATAAGTACCTGAAAGAAAAAAAATTGCAGGGTTACGGGGAAAGGGCGGGGGTGTGGAACAAGCCGAGGTGTTCTTGCAGAGAGCCGGCATGGGCTCGATGGGCTGAATGGCCTCCTTCTGTGCTGTAACCATTCTATGAGTCTATAAAAGTTAGCTTGCAGGTACAGTAAACAATTAGGAAGGCAAATGGCATGTTGGCCTTTATTGCTAGGGGGTTGGAGTATAAGAGTAAGGAAGTTTTACTACAATTGTACAGGGCTCTGGTGAGACCACTCCTGGAGTACTGGGTACAGTTCTGGTCTCCTTATCTGAGAAAGGACATACATGCCTTAGAGCTGGTGTAACGATGGTTCACTAGATTGATCTCTGGGATGAGAGGGTTGTTATATGAGGAGAGATTGTGTAGAATGGGCCGATACTCTCTGGAGTTCAGAAGAATGAGAGGTGATCACATTGAAATATATAATATTCTGAGGGAGATTGACAGGGTAGATGCTGACAGCTTGTTTCCACTGGCTGGAGAGTCTAGAACCAGGGGTCATAGTCTCAGGATTAGGGGTTGGCCATTTAAGACTGAGATGCGGAGGAATTTCTTCACTCAGAGGGTTGTGAATCTTTGGAATTCTCTATCCCAGAGGGCTGTGGAGGCTGAGTCGTTGAGTATATTCAAGGCTGAGAGAGATAGATTTTTGGACTCTAGGGGAATCAAGGGATATGGGGTTCAGACGAGAAAGTGGAGTTGAGGTCGATGATCAGCCATGATCTTATTGAATGGTGGAGCAGGCTCGAGGGGCCATATGGCCCACTCCTGCTCCTAATACTTACGTTCTTATGTTCTTATAACCTCATGGCCCAGCATACCCCTCACTCCTCTATCATCATCAAACCAGAGGACTAACCCTGATTCAAAGAGGAGTGCAGAAGTGCATGCTGGGAACAGCACCAGGTGTACCTGAAATGAGAAGCCAACTTGGTGAAGCTAAAACACAGGACTACATGCATGCTAAAGAGAGGAAGCAGCATGCTATAGACAGAGCCAAGCAATCCCACAATCAAAGCATCAGATCAAAGCTCTGCAGCCCTGCCACATCTAGTCACGAATGGTAGTGGACAAGTAAGCAACTAATAGGAGGAGGAGGCTCCATGAACATCCCCATCCTCAATGATGGTGGAGACCATCATATAAGTGCAAAGGACAAGGCTGAATCATTTGTAACTTTCTTCAGTCAGAAGTGTCGAGTGGATGATCCTTCTCTACCTGCTCCTGTGTCAACAACAACCACTTGCATTTATATAGCGCCTTTACTGCCTTAAAATGTTCCCAGGCTCTTCACAAGAACGTTATCAGACAAAATATGACACCAAACCACGTAAGGAGATATTAGGACAGGCAAAAATCTTGGTCAAAGACATAGTTTTTAAGGATCACCTTAAAGAAGGAGAGAGGCAGGTAGGTTTTCTGAATCCCAGACCTGCGGGCCTCGGCAGATGAAGGCACGGCCGCCAATAGTGGAGCAATAAAAATCGGGGATGTTCAAGAGCCCAGATTTAGAGGAGCACAGATATTTTGGAGGGTTGAACATAAGAAATAGGAGCAGGAGTAGGCCAATCGGCCCCTCGAGCCTGCTCCACCATTCAATAAGATCATGGCTGATCTGATCCTAACCTCAAATCTTCTATCACTCTCCATCCCACCCGAACCCATGTGATCTCCCGGGAGAGGCGAAAAACCAGATAAAAAACCCAATGGCCAATTTGGGAGAAAAAATCTGGGAAATTCCTCTCCGACCCATCTAGGCGATCGAAACTCGTCCAGGAGATCACTCTGTCCCTATATTTTCTACAGTACTTACTTTCTGTAAAGGCGATCTCCACCCCAGCCAGGAACAGGAATAGAACCATCTCCTGAAATCTAACACAGAATTAGAACACAAGAAGTAGGAGCAGAACCAGGCTACACGGCCCCTGGGCCCGCTCCACTGCCCACAGGGCCATGACCATTCTGAACCTAGACTCATGTCCAATTTCCTGCCCGCTCCCCGTAACCCTTAATTCCCTTTACTTCTAGGAAACTATCTATTTCTGTTTTAAATTTATTTAATGATGTAGCTTCCACAGCTTTCTGGGGCAGCAAATTCCACAAAACTACCACCCTCTGAGTGAAGAAGTTTCTCCTCATCTCAGTTTTGAAAGAGCAGCCCCTTATTCTAAGATTATGCCCCCTAGTTCTAGTTTCACCCATCATTGGGAACACCCTCACCGCATCCACCCGAACAAGCCCCTTCACAATCTTATATGTTTCAATAAGATCGCCTCTCATTCTTCTGAACTCGAATGAGGAGAGTCCCAATCTACTCAACCTCTCCTCATATGACCACCCCCTCATCCCCGGGATTAACCGAGTGAACCTTCTTTGTACTGACTCGAGAGCAAGTATGTCTTTTCTTAAGTATGGACACCAAAACTGTATGCAGTATTCCAGGTGTGGTCTCACCAATACCTTGTATAACTGCAGCTATACCTCCCTGTTTTTATATTCTATCCCCCTAGCAATAAAAGCCAACATTCCATTGGCCTTCTTGATCACTTGCTGCACCTGCATACTAACTTTTTGAGTTTTGTGCACCAGGACCCCCAGATCCCTTTGTACTACAGTACTTTCCAGTTTCTTGCCATTATGATAATAACTTGCTCTATGATATTTCCTGCCAAAGTGCATAACCTCACACTTTCCAGTATTGTATTCCATCTGCCAAATCTCTGCCCACTTACTTAGCCTGTCTATGTCACTTTGCAGGTTTTTTATGTCCTCCTCATTCACTACTTTCCCTCCCATCTTTGTATCATCTGCAAACTTTGATATGTTACACTCGGTCCCCTCCTCCAAATCGTTAATATAGATTGTAAAGAGTTGGGGACCCAGCACTGACCCCTGCGGAACACCACTAGTTACTGATTGCCAGTCTGAGAATGAACCATTATATCCCAACTCTCTGCTTTCTGTTAGAGAGCCAATCCTCCACCCACACCAGAATATTACCCCCAATCCCGTGATTTTTTATCTTGAGCAATAATCTTTTGTGTGGCACCTTGTCAAATGCCTTTTGGAAGTCTAAATACACTACATCCACTGGTTCTCCTTTATCCACCCTGTATGTTACTTCCTCAAAGAACTCAAGCAAATTTGTCAAACATGACTTCCCCTTCATGAAACCATGCTGAGTTTGTCCTATTAAATTATGTTTATCCAAATGTCCCATTACTGTCTCCTTAATAATGGACTCTAACATTTTACCAACCACAGATGTTAGGCTAACAGGTCTATAGTTTCCAGCCTTCTGCCTACGACCCTTTTTAAATAAGGGTGTTACATTAGCAGTTTTCCAATCTGCCGGGACCTTTGCTGAGTCCAGGGAGTTTTGGAAAATGATTACCAATGCATCCACAATCCCTACCGCCACTTCCCTCAAGACCCTAGGATGTAAGCCATCAGGTCCAGGGGATTTATCCGGCTTGAGTCCCATTATTTTACCAAGTACCACTTCCTTAGTGATTTTAATCGTATTTGGCTCCTCTCCCCCTAGAGCCCCCTGTTTGTCCAGTGTTGGGATATTCTTAGTGTCCTCTACCATAAAGACTGATACAAAATATTTGTTCAGCGTTTTTGCCATCTCCATGTTTCCCACCATTAATTTCCCGGTCTCATCCTCTAAGGGACCAACATTTACTTTAGCCACCCTTTTTCTTTTTATATAACTATAGAAACTTTTGCTATCTGTTTCTATATTTTTTGCTAATTTACTTTCATAATCTATCTTCCCTTTCTTAATCAATCTTTTAGTTATTTTTTGCTGTCTTTTAAAGACTTCCCAATCTTCTATCCTCCCAGTAGATTTGGCTACCTTATATGCCCTTGTTTTTAGTCGGGTACTATCCTCAGTGGAATATATTTATTTTGGAAGTTGTAAAATAACTGCTTAAATGTACACCACTGATCATGTACCGTCTTACCCTTTAATCTATTTTCCCAGTTTACTCTAATCAATTCCTCTCTCATACCTTCATAGTCTCCTTTATTCAAGCTCAGCACGCTTGTTTGAGATCCAACCTTCTCACCCTCTACCTGAATATGGAATTCAGCCATGTTATAGTCACTCATTCCAAGGGGATCCTTTACTAGGACATTTTTAATTAATCCTGTCTCATTACACAGGACCAAATCTAAGGTTGCTTGCCTCCTGGTCGGTTCAGTTACATACTGCTCAAGAAGCCCATCCCTAATACACTCAATAAACTCATCCTCAAGGCTGCTCTGCCCAATTTGATTTGTCCAGTTAATATGATAGTTAAAATCCCCCATAATTATAGCTGTTCCCTTATTACAAGCCTCAACTATTTCCTGATTAATACTCCATCCAACAGAGTTGCAACTGTTCGGAGGCCTATAGACTACGCCTACTAGTGTTTTTTTCCCCTTATTATTCCTTATCTCCACCCAAACTGTTTCACTTTCCTGCTCCTTTGACCCAATATCATTTCTCTGTATTATAGTGATTCCTTCCTTTAGTAACATAGCTTCCCCTCCCTTCCTGCCTGTCCTTCCTGATTGTTAAATAACCTGGTATGTTTAATTTCCAGTCATGGTCACCCTGCAGCCATGTTTCTGTAATGGCCACAAGATCATACCCATATGTAATTATTTGTGCCGTTAACTCATTCATTTTGTTACGAATGCTACGTGCCTTCAGATACAGAACTTTCAAATATGTTTTGTGACACTTAGTTCCTGTTTTTTCCCCTTTTACTACTTTACCTTTTACTCCATACCTTCTGTCCCTTCCTGACACGTTCTGTTTTTTAATTCCCCCACTGCTACCTAAGTCTATGACCTTCTCCATTGTCATTTCTGTTATTTGCTCTCCAGAAACCTCCCCTCCACTAATTAGTTTAAAGCCCTCGCTACAGCCCTAGTTATATGATTCGCCAGGACTCTAGTCCCAGCACTGGCCAAGTGGAGTCTGTCCCAACAGAACAGCTCCCTCCTGTCCCAGTACTGGTGCCAGTGTCCCAAGAAGCAAAACCCATTTCTCCGTGAGCCTCAATGGGGTCCACCAGCTCCCACATTTTGCAACAGTGACACATCACCTGTTCACCCATATCTGTGTAATTAATTAAATTTCTTATTATTAGTTATGAAGATCCTCTGCCCCGATATAGATGATAATATTACACCACTATTTAATAGGACTTACCAACTTAAAGGTATGGAAGAGAAGGAAGAGAACCTACCAACCAGTTGATCACCAACCTCCCTCGTGGAAGCTGTCTGGGGGACCTATCCGGTTGAATTGTCTCACTGCTCCACGTCCGCAGTGTTGGATTAGCCTGAGAGAGGGAAGCAAAACAGAGCAACAAGCACCCCCTCACCTCCCACTTGCCCGAACTCTGCCACTTACCAAATTCTACTTACACTCAATGCGACCGCACTCAGCGCTACCGCACTAAGCCCACCCCTTTTTATACCCAGATTCTACTTCCGGTTTCAACTCCCCAACAGCTTAATTTACTCTAAAAAATTTAACTTACTTCAAATCATTCACTTTTTTACTCACTAAAATTCAGTAAATGCACTTAAAAGACTTTTTCTGCCACTTACCAAAGTCTGCTTAACTCAATGTGACTTGCTGGAGGAGGTTTCAGAGATGGGGAGGAGCAAGGCCATGGAGGGAATTGAAAACAAGGATGAATGTTTTAAATTTGAGGTGTTGCCGGATAGGGAGCCAATGTAGGTCGGTGAGCACAGGGGTGATGAGTGAACGAGACTTGGTGTGAATCAGGAGATGGGCAGCAGAGTTCTGGAGGAGCTGAAGCTTACGGAGGGTGAAATATGGGAGGCTGACTAGGAGAGCATTGGTATAGTTGAGTCTGGAGGCAACAAAGGCATGGATGAGGGTTTTAGCAGCAGATGAGCGGAGGCAGAGGCAGAGTTAGGCAATGTTACGGAGGTGGAAGGAGGAGGTGTTGGTAACAGAGAGAATATGTGGTCGGAAGCTCAGCTCAGGGTCAAATGGGATGTCAAAGTTGTGAACAGTCTGGTTCAGCCTCAGACAGTCGGCAGGAAAGGGATGGAGGTGGTCGCTCGGGAATGAGAGAGTGGCGGGGGCCTCGTAGGCTCGAGCATTAATCAACCGCCCCCGGGGAAAGGGCTCCCTAGGCCCGAGCATTAACCCACTCCTGGATAAGTGTCTCGGAGGCTCGAGCATTAATCCACCCACTGGGTGAAGGCTCCCTAGGCCCGAGCATCAACCCACCACTGGATAAGTGTCTCGGAGGCCCGAGCATTAATCCACCCACTGGGTAAAGGCTCCCTAGGCCCGAGCATTAATCCACCCCCTGGGTAAAGGCTCCCTAGGCTCGAGCATTAATCCACTTCCTGGTTAAGGATCCTGTAGTCCTGAACATTAATCCACCCCTGGATAAGTGTCTCGGAGGCCCGAGCATTAATCCACCACCCCCGGGGAAGAGCTCCCTAGGGCCGAGCATTAATCCACCGCCCCCGGGGAAGAGCTCCCTCAGCCTGAGCATTAATCCACTTCCTGGGAAAGGATCCTGTAGTCCCGAGCATTAATCCACTTCCTGGGTAAGGATCCTGTCGTCCCGAGCATTAAACCATCCCTGGGGGAAGGCCCCATAGGCCCGAGCATCAACCCACACCCTTAAATCCTACCCTCTGAATTCTATTTTGTAGCTGTCTTTCCATCCATTCTGTTACCTGACCGTTGACCCCACACAGCCTGACCTTGGTCATCTTGTAGACCGTATATACTGCAGACACAGTGCACCAGTGGTGGAGGGGATAGATATTGTGGCAGATGCGCTGATGAAGTGGATTTCTCTGTCCCGTGTGTTTTGGTGGATCGCTGGTGGTGTTCTTCACCTCTTTCTGTAAAGTCTGTGGGTTGTTTAGTTAATTAATACACAGACTACCAGAGTAACTTAAAACAGGACTTTACTATTCGAAGGTCAGGGCGAATCTGCCCAATAAATCCTGACACATCACTTATATACTGGTGTGGTCACCGTCGGTATTACAGTATACAGAAGCCAAACAAAGTAGTGCCACACCTAAAATAGTTCTCTTAAAGGTGAACGGTTACATACAATAGTTCTCTTAAAGGTAGACGGGTACATACACTACAATCCTCCCTTTTTAGCTTACAACATACTTATTCCCCATTAAACATAACATATAATCAACTTCATGTAAAACAATTCACAGATATAGTCTCTGCGGGAAACAGTTCACAGATTCAGTCTCTGCGGGAACAGTTCACAGATTCAGTCTCTGGTCTTGACTCGGTCCGAACAACATCTCTGTGGTGTAGCTGGTTCACATTTCTAGCGTGACTCATCCAATAGTCTTTCCCTTGCCTTAACAGCTTGAACTTCCGTCCTGCTGAACCAGCAGTGCTGACTTTTACAAACAGCTGGACTGCCTTGGTAATTTTTCCTACTTTCCAACTGATTTGGCCCCCTTCGTAGGGCCCACGTGCATGATCTGATAGAAGTGATAATGATTTAGATGGTTATCACCTTCTGCTTCGTCTTTTTCTTTTCTGCTTCTTGGAGACTCTCGGGGCTCCCTTATCCACTGCCAGCTGTAGTGCCACCATCTCCCTATGTTCCTTAGACTTTAAGTGCTTCATCCTGATTTCTGCACTTTGGGAGTTTTCATCACATGCTGGGCAGACCAAGTCATCGTAATATTCCGTGTCACTCAACAGGTCATGGTAATATTCGGTGTCGTCCTGAGCTAGTCTAGTGAGAGGGCCTGCTACTTCTTCCTTACCCAACTGGACGTTAGCCGACTGTTGTTCCCTCCCTAGACATCTTTCCTGAAGAGACTTCTTCATGCGTTCATATTCATCCCGCTCTTCCTGGGTTTCCTGCCAATCCTTCACTAATGACCTCATTTGTGATTCCAATACTTCCCCTTCCATCGGGGATTGATTGATCGGGCTATTCAATCCTTCTACTGGAGCAGCTGTTTCAACATTCTGTAGTTCACATTGACGTGATTCAGCGTACTTTCGGCAGCCCCGTAAAATCTGTG
Organism: Somniosus microcephalus; assembly: GCF_052327205.1. NCBI lineage: Eukaryota > Metazoa > Chordata > Chondrichthyes > Squaliformes > Somniosidae > Somniosus > Somniosus microcephalus. Next base: position 73,808,413 of record NC_140990.1, read on the forward strand.
TTGCAACCTCAACTATTCCCCAAACTTTTGAGAGCTCCGAACCCCTTCCCTTTGAAGATTGAAGCTCATGTTCAAATGGTTCCCATTGCAGAGTCTTGTCTCTCAGCATATGAAGGAGTTGGCTGACCGTTAACTCTTCCACGGGGACCCTGTGGATCAGAGTCTTCTCCATTTCATCCACCTTTTCCTCCAATGCTTTCACCTTTTTTTCCTCTTGTACTTTGGCTTTCAGCGCTCGGAGAAGTTGCGCCTTGATGCTGTCTAGCTCATGTTCAGGGGCCATTCTTACAGTCTCTGTGTTTCTTACAGTTTCCTTTTCTTCCACTGAAAGGATTCCCAGTTGAATCTGTTCTTCAAGTTGTTGAACCTCGGCCATTGCCGCCTCATATTTGTCTTGGGTTTCCTTCAATATTTTTATGAGTTCTTGGACATCTTGACTTTCATGTTCTGCCATGTCTTTCACCTCTAATTTCTCATCTATGGATGGAACTTCTACCGATGAGTCTGTCTTGGCCTTGAGCTCATCAAGAATTTCCTGCAGCCTTTGGACTTCTTGCTCATGTTCAACCTTTAGTTGCTCATAAGCTTCCACTGAAACTAGCTTTTCGGAGGTTGCCGAGTTAACCCCTTCCAGGATTGTAGCCTGGGCCTGTTCATACTTTTCCTTCAACTTCTCAAACTCTGCTTGTAAGGAGTCGTAGAGAAGAACTGGAATAAAATCCTGGCTTCCTGAAGATTCCTCTTCATTTGCTTCTTTCTGCAAATATTCTAACTCCTGAACATCATAAGGGAGATGTGATCGGTGATTGGTCACGATGGCTCTATGGTCGCTCTCTGCTTGAGCTAGCTGATTCTGTTGTCTTTCCAGATTCTCCCATTCGGTGTCATAGAACTTTTTCATTGTTTTCATCTCTTGTACGAGACGGTAACTCAATTGTTCTAATTGTTGTCGTAATTTGAAATAAAGTTGAGTCCGAGCTCGGTGTTCTTCCGTCATGGATATGTCCTTAAACTGAACAGACTCAGAATTCTCTGTCAAACTATGTTGTCGTTGTTCGGTGGAGCTCTGTTCTGAAACTTTGTTCTTCTCTGGAGCATAAGCCTTTATGCATGCCTTCGTTTTTCCAACCTTAGCCGGCAAGTCCATTTTAGCCTTGTCTTTCACATTTGGGTTGGTCTTATCGTCATCCGATTCAGAATCTGAGCTGATTGTCTGCACCGAGTCCTCACTTGTTATGGCTTTTAGATAGTGCCATTCCATGTCTATTTTCTTGATCCACTCCCGTCCTAGAAGTGGTGGTCCTCCCTCAGGTAGTACGTATAAGTTCATTCTTGGGTGTTCTTTACCCCTATCTCTCACCTTGACACTTATCTTTCCCATGGGGTATACTTTATGCCCCGTGTATGTCTGCAATAAGAACTTGGTATCTCTTAAGGGTATATGTGAGAATAGCTGGTGGTAATCCCTTCGATTTATGACTGATAGAGCTGATCCAGTGTCCAACTCCATTTTCACTTGGACTCCAGCTATTTTTAGCATGACCCAGATAGTTTGTAGGTCAGCTTCCTTACTCACATTGTGAATTCTCAGACTACCCAGCTCCTGGCCGTTTGGGTCTGAGTCCGAATTCTGTTCGTCTGGACTCTTCTCAGCCACCTTGTGTACCTTGTTGTACTTTTCCTGTGATGGCTTCCTTTGGTTGTTGGTCCTTTGGTTGCTGGTCTTCTTCCCTGACCGGCATACCTTAGCTATGTGGCCCAGTTTGCCACATTTCCTACATTCCTGGTTCTTAAACCAGCATTGGTTCTGGTCGTGTGTTGTCTTCCCACAACGATAACATTTTGTTGTTGTCGAGGTAATTTGATCCACACTGAGTGCCGCTGTCTTTAGCTGCATTTCCGCAGTTCCCTTCGCTGCGGCTTCGTGCGATGCTGCAATAAGGACAGCCCTGTCAAGTGTAAGGTCGTTCTCTTCGAGTAGTCGCTTTTGCGTTCCTTCCTTTGCCAATCCACACACGAACTTGTCTCGCAATGCCTCTGTCAGATTCCCTCCAAACTGGCAGTGTTTCGCTAGTCTATGCAGTTCGACCAAGTATTCTGCGTTGCTTTCGTCTTTCCGTTGCGTTCTCGCATAGAATTTGAATCGTTCCGCCAACATCAACGGTGTGGGGTTCAAGTGATCCTTCAGAACAGCCACAATATCATCGAAAGTCTGATCCGCCGGTTTAGCTGGTGATAGTAGATGCTTCAAGAGCCCGTATGTCTTCGCGCCCATCGAGTTTAGCAAGGTTATAGCTTTGTCATCTTCTTCTATTTTATTGGCCTCACAATAGATCTTAATGCGTTCCACATACGTGGCCCAGTCTTCTACCTCGGAATTAAAATCGTTGATGTTACCACGCTTAGGCATCTTCCTCTCTTCCTGATAAACACCACGAATTATTTCTTTAATATATATATTTTTTTTCAAGATGGCGGTTCCCGCGAAAGTGGCGGTTTCCCGCGCTTATCTTCTCTCCCCGCCCACTTCAATGGCGGTTTCCCGCTTCTGTCTTCTTCCCCGCCTAATGGCGGCTTCCCGCGTTTCTTCCCTGGCGGGAGGGGTACACTTTCCCCACGGGCGACGGCCGCTGGCTTTCAGGTTCACAGCCTGCGCGTCGGCTTCAGTGCTTTCCCTTTTCTCGGCAGGGCAACCGGCGCTGGGTACACCCCGTTGACGGTGAACAGTTTCAGCCGCTGGGCTGGCTCTCGCTCAGTTCCCCTCGCTCGGGCTCTGTCTCTCTCCCGCTCGCTCGGCTCTACCGGCGCTGGGTACACCCCGTTGACGGAGAACAGTTTCAGCCGCTGGACTGGCTCTCGCTCAGTCTCCCTTGGTCGGCTCTGCCTCTCCCGCTCGCTCGGCTCCCAATCGCGCCTCCCAGCCCTCTCGCAGTCCGGTGCTTCCCTCCCCGGCTGCGGCTGAGTTTATCTCTTCCCGCGCCTACGTTCCCGGTCGCAGCGCTTCGTGGCTTCGGTCGCTGCCCGGCCTTTTTCGCCGGTCGCGGTCTAGCTGTCTCACGACGCCGTTGCGTCCCCAGCCTGTCTGTACCGCGGCTTCCTTGCTCCACGCTGCCCCAGTCTCAGCGCCTCTGGGCCCGACTTCTGTCCAGCTCCTTTCCCCCTCGACCGTGGTCGAGTGCACCGCCCTTATCCTCCGGTTATTCTTTTTACTTTTCCCTTACTCACAGTCACCGTGGCCGGCTTGCTTCTCGTGCTGATCGGCTCACTCCTCACTATGGCAGAAGGGACAGTCAGTGCCTGTTGCTGATGGAAGTCTTTGTCTCTGAATTCTTCCTCCTTTCCAGCTCTGCAGACTCGAGTTTTCTCCCAGCAGAATGACGAGGGCGGTTGCTTCTTCTCGACGCTCGTTAACTGCTTCGGAAGTATTGTTGCCGCAGGGTACGATCGGACTCATCGCCACTGTAAAGTCTGTGGGTTGTTTAGTTAATTAATACACAGACTACCAGAGTAACTTAAAACAGGACTTTACTATTCGAAGGTCAGGGCGAATCTGCCCAATAAATCCTGACACAACACTTATATACTGGTGTGGTCACCGTCGGTATTACAGTATACAGAAGCCAAACAAAGTAGTGCCACACCTAAAATAGTTCTCTTAAAGGTGAACGGTTACATACAATAGTTCTCTTAAAGGTAGACGGGTACATACACTACACTTTCCACCTTGAAAAAAATTGCTGCCAGCTTATTTTTACTTTTTTTATTCATTGATGGGATGTGGGCGTCGCTGGCTGGCTAGGCCTGCATTTAGTGCCCATCCCTAATTGCCCTTGAGAAGATGGTGGTGAGCCGCCTTCTTGAATCGCTGCAGTCCATATGGTGTAGGTACACCCACAATGCTGTTAGGAAGGGAGTTCCAGGATTTTGGCCCAGCGACAGTGAAGGAACGGCGATACAGGTCCAAGTCAGGATGGTGTGTGGCTTGGAGGGGAACTTGTAGGTGGTGATGTTCCCATGCGTCTGCTGCCCTTGTCCTTCTAAGTGGTAGAGGTCGCGGTTTTGGAAGGTGCTGTTGAAGGAGCTTTGGCGAGTTGCTGCAGCGCATCTTGTAGATGGTACACACTGCAGCCACAGTGCGCCGGTGGTGGAGGGAGTGAATGTTGAAGGTGGTGGATGGAGTGCCAATCAAGCGGGCTGCTTTGTCCTGAATGGTGTCGAGCTTCTTGAGTGTTGTTGGAGCTGCACTCATCCAGGCAAGTGGAGAGTATTCCATCACACTCCTGACTTGTGCCTTGCAGATGGTGGAAAGGCTTTGGGGAGTCAGGAGGTGAGACACTCGCCGCAGAATTCCCAGCCTCTGGCCCGCTCTTGTAGCCACAGTATTTATATGGCTGGTCCAGTTCAGTTTCTGATCAATGGTAACCCCCAGGATGTTGATAGTGGGGGATTCAGCGATGGTAATGCCATTGAATGTCAAGGGGAGATGGTTAGAGTCTCGCTTGTTGGAGATGGTCATTGCCTGGCACTTGTGTGGTGCGAATGTTACTTGCCACTTGTCAGCCCAAGTCTGAATGTTGTCCAGGTCTTGCTGCATATGGACACGGACTGCGTCAGTATCTGACGAGTCTCGAATGGTGCTGAACAGTATGCAATCATCAGCGAACATCCCCACTTCTGACCTTATGATGGAGGGAAGGTCATTGATGAAACAGCTGAAGATGGTTGGGCCTAGGACACTGCCCTGAGGAACTCCTGCAGTGATGTCATGTGATTGAGATGAATGACCTCCAACAACCACAGCCAACTTCCTTTGTGCTAGGTATGATTCCAACCAATGGAGAGTTTTCCCCTTGATTCCCATTGACTTCAGTTTTGCTCGGGCTCCTTGATGCCACACTCGATTAAATGCTGCCTTGATGTCAAGGGCAGTCACAATGGCTTATTAAAGCCATTAACAGCTTCTTATGTAGGGCACAAAAAATGGTGCCTTGAAAGTTCCCCTCTAAATAACAGGTCTGCACTGAAGTTAGAAAACACAGTTAGTAAATATTTAGCAATTAAACCAGACTGGGCGGGGCCTGAGGTAGGAGTTGGTAACTGAAAAGTGGCGGCCAGCGTACTTCGCACGATGGCGGAGGGCCCGGGCATGTGGGTTTCTGTATAATTTATTAATTGATTTTGTTTATTGCCTCTCCGGACCCAATCTCGATGGAATGTTTTAAAAAAGGTTCGCTCACTAATTGGGGCTTTCATTGGCAGGATGGTTCCCCAGAATCCTCCGCGCGGCAGAAAGTGCCCTGTCAATGACAACAGGAGCCCAGTGTGCAGGCGCAGGACCAGGCTGTGCTCTGAGCATGCGCAGTGCCAGTGATGGCGCAGTTCTGAAACAGAAGATATGGCAGCGGGCGGCGGTAGGTGATTGTGGGCTCGGGGAGGAGTTGGACCCACGGGTGGGCTGGGAAGCTTCATAAACACCGGGTGTAGGCCTCAGGCCCCGAATAAGAGCCCACAGGCCCCGTGTTTGTCCCGCGGTGACAGGCCCAGCCGCCCGGGTCAGCGGGGTCACTGGCCGCCATCTTGGACAGGGCCGGGTCATGGCGCATGCGCGGTTAATTTGGGCGGGAACAGAGAGTGGGCGGGGCTTCAGGGTCCCAGTGACCAGGAGAGACAATCATTGACTCAATGATTTTATTCTCACTCTGCACACAGCGGGTGTAGAACTGAACCCAACCAGAGTAGAGGGAGGGGGAAAACTGGGAGTGGAGGAAAGAAATGTTGGAGATGGTGCGATGGGTTTGGATTTCAGCACAGGGAGGAGGGAGAGTGTATGGGACGGGGATTTACAGCTTTGGGGGAACAAGAGAGGAAAGAATGTTCCATAGAAACTAGAATTGTCTGTTCTGAATTTCTATCCTGCACTTACAGTGATGACATTTGTAAACTCCTTTTACAGGGTATTAAATGGGCAGGAATTGCAGTCAGGAAACTCAAACCAAACATCACAGCAAGATCTGACAGAGTCACTCCATTCATCAGGACCTGAATATCATCAGCCTTTGAATGTGGAAGGAGAAACGTTTGTCTGTTCTGTCTGTGGGAAAAGATTTCAAACATCAGTATGACTGGAAAAGCACCGAGACACACACACCCGAGTGAGAGTGTTCCAGTGCACTGACTGTGGAAAGAGCTTTAACCAGTTACACAGCCTGAAAAAACATCGCACCATTCACAGCGGGGAGAAACCATACACGTGTTTTGTGTGTGGACGAGGCTTCAACTGATCATCCAACCTGGAGAGATACAAGGATACCCGCACCATGGAGAAACAGTGGAAATGTGGGGACTGTGGGAAGGGATTCAGTTCCCCGTCCCAGCTGAAAACTCATCAATGCAGTCACACTGGGGAGAGGCCGTTCACCTGTTCCATGTGTGGGAAGGAATTCACTTGGCCATGTCACCTGATAAGGCACCAGAGAGTTCACACTGATGAGAAACCTTTTAAATGCTCTGTCTGTGAGAACAACTTTAAAAGCTCTGAGGGACTGATTAGACACCAGCGAGTTCACACTGAAGTGAGACTATTCAGTTGCTCTCACTGCGAAAAGAGATTCAAGCACTCATCGAATCTCACTGAACACCAGCGTGTTCACACTGGGGAGCGGCCTTTTCAATGCTCTGTCTGTGGGAACAGCTTTAAAAGTGCTGGTGAGCTGAGTAAACACCAGCGAGTTCACACTGACGAGAGACCTTTTAGTTGCTCTCACTGCGGGAAGAGGTTCAGGCGCTCATCCAACCTTATGGCACACCAGTGTGTTCACACGAGGGGGAGGCCATTCATCTGCTCTGTGTGTGCAAAGGAATTCTCCCAGTCATCCAACCTGCTGGCACACCAGCGAGTTCATGTGTGACAGCAGGGGTTGGATTCTGCTGTTTTTCTGCTGTTAATCACATCCAGGACTGAACTATGTTCACTCTGCTGGTGTTAATAACCCTTCTAACTGGGGTGGAATTTAATATTAAAAGAAAGACTTACATTTATATCGCGCCTTTCACGACCACCGGACGTCCCAAAGCACTTTACAGCCAATGAAATACTTTTTTTTAACTGTAATCACTGTTGTAACCAGGGGTCAGTCTAAGGATAAGGGGTAAGCTATTTAGGACAGAGATGAGGAATTTCTTCACCCAGAGAGTGGGGAACCTGTGGAATTCTCTACCACAGAAGGCAGTTGAGGCCAATTTATTAAATATATTCAAGAAGGAGTTGGATATATTTCTTAAGGCTAAAGGGACCAAGGGATATGGGGAGAAGGCAGGGACAGGGTACTGAATTTGGATGATCAGCGATGATCTCATTGAATGGCGGAGCAGGCTCGAGGGGCCGAATGGCCTACTCATGCTCCTATCTTCTGTGTTTCTATGTTTCTATGTAATGCAGGAAATGCGATAGCCAATTTGGGCACAGCAAGCTCCCACAAACAGCAGTGTGATAATGACCAGATAATCTGTTTCAGTGATGTTGATTCTGGATATATACCAAATAAATCAACTTTGTTTTAAACAGTGTGCCAATTCCTTGGTTTTTCCATGATAAGAGGAGACTAATGGATTTCCTGCTATTGATTGTTCCATTTTTGGGCCATTTCTCCTGTCTTACGCTAGAATTTTTAATTTCTCATAAATTTGTTTACCCTCATGGACAAGTCCCAGCTCCCCATATCTTCCAGAGAGCCTCTCCTAGCCTTGGTAGCCTAAATGTAAGATCCTAACCCGAATCATTAACGTAATCCCTAACCCCAACCTCTGACTGTATCACCCTGACTACAGTCCTCACGTCTATCACTGATCCCTAAAGTGCCCAGTCTCAATAGTGATTGTGATGTCAACGGGGGTGCAGAGGTCAACGACCAGGTTATTTTTTTTATATATAACTCGACAAGGCTTCTTCAGCCGCACCTCCCAAACCTGCAACATCTTTCACCTAGAAGGATAAGGGCAGCAGGAGCATGGGAACACCATCCCCTCCAAGTCACACACCATCATGACTTGGAAGTATATCGCTGTTCCTTCATCGTCGCTGGGTCAAAATCCGGGAACTCCCTTCCGAACAGCACTGTGTGAGTGCCTTCACCACACAGACTGCAGTGGTTCAAGAAGGCTCCTTCTCAAGGGCAACTAGGGATGGGCAATAAATGCTGGTCTTGCCAGTGACGCCCACATCCCATGAAATAATTTTTTAAATGTTTTCCTTGCCTTACTTCCTGGTCCAAATGCACCTCTTCTGTTCCTCAACCATTCCATTCACCCAAGACCCGTCATATTATTTAGAGGATAGGCCGCTGATGCGTAAAAAGGAATCAATTATCAGGAATTGCTTCACATCCTCGATGGTGGCTGTGGGTACCCAGAATGCCGCGCGGTTGGGAATACGCCCTATCTGAGTGACGGGGGACCGGTGCGCAGGCGCAGTAGAGCTGGGTTCCTGGGCCGCCTGGAGGAAGATGGCGGTCGGGAGAGAGCGGACACGGTAGGAGAGGGCGAGAGGGCGCGGTGGGAGAATAAACCACAAGGCCGGCTTTATAATGAAGGGGCTGCGGCCTTAGGCCCGAATAACAGCCCCCGAGGCCGGGCTTCTTCCAGTTGCGGGGCGGCGGCTGTGAGGCTTTCTCCCGGGGACAGAGGGAGGAATTGGAGCCGCGGCTGGGCTGGGAAGCTTCACAAACACCCGGTGTAGGCCTCAGGCCCCGAATTAGAGCCCACAGGCCCCGGGTTTACCCGCGGGGACAGGCCCGGACGCCCGGGTCAGCGGGGTCACTGGCCGCCATCTTGGGCAGGGCGGGGTCACTGGCCGCCATCTTGGGCAGGGCGGGGTCACTGGCCGCCATCTTGGGCAGGGAGGGATTTAAAAAATTTGTTTCTGGGATGTGGCGTCGCTGGCAAGGCCGGCATTTATTGCCCATCACTAGTTGCCGTGGAGAAGGCAGTGGTGAGCCGCCTTCTTAAACCGCAGCAGTCCGTGTGGTGAAGGTTGTCACGGTTTGTTACAACTGAGTGACTCACTGGGCCATTTCAGAGGGCGGTTAAGAGTCAACCACATTCCTGTAGGTCTGGAGTCACCAATAGGCCAGACCAGGTAAGGACGGCAGATTTCCTTCCCGAAAGGACATTAGTGAACCAGATGGGCTTTTACGACAATCTGATAGTTTCATGGTCACCATTACTGATATTAGCTTTTTGTTCCAGATTTATTGAATTAACTGAATTTAAATTCCCCAGCTGCTGTGGTGGGATTTCAACTCACATCTCCGGATCATTAGTCCAGGCCTCTGGATTACTAGTCCAGTGACATTACCACTAGGCTATCGTCCCCATACGCGCATGTGCTGCCATCTTGGTACAGGAACAGAGAGTGGGCGGGGCTTCAGGGTCCCAGTGACCAGGAGAGACAATCATTGACTCATTGATTTTATTCTCACTCTGCACACAGCGGGTGTAGAATTGAACCCAACCAGAGTAGGAGGGAGGGGGAAAACTGGGAGTGGAGGAAAGAAATGTTGGAGATGGTGCGAGGGGTTTGGATTTCAGCACAGGGAGGAGGGAGAGTGTGTGGGACGGGGATTTACAGCTTTGGGGTTAAAATGTGTTATTTTGGTCATATTTCTAGATTTGCTATTTTCTGCCCACTGGGCAATCACAGTGCACTGACCGACACCTTCGCTTGTCAGAATAGGGCAGGTGGAACCGAGCCACAGGCAGCTCTGGGACTTCATCTTCTGAGCATTGGGTTGAGAAACAAGAATTCCATTGTTTATTGGGCCCTGGCGAGCACTGCCCACCCCCCACAATTTTAATATTTTGATGCATCTGTCTATTTATATACTAGGAATGTTTTAATTGCTTTTACAGCAAAATGCATTTATTATTAAACCTTCACAGAAGGCAACTGTGGTAACAATTGAATAAAACTCAGAGAGTTGTCGGGATCTGGAACGCTCTTCCTGAAAAGGTCATGAGCTGATTCCATCAATGATTTTAAAAGGGAGTTGGGCGGGTACTTGAGGATGAGGATCTTACAGGGTTACGGACAACAAGCAGGGATGTGGGACTAAGCACGAGTGCTCATTCTAAGAGCCAGCACAGGCCCGACGGGCCGAATGGCCTCCTTCGTGCTGTCCGCTTCCATGATTCTATGAAAACTAACAGAACCAAACAAAGAAATGATCTTCCTTGGTTATCAATCATTTCACTAAATTTCAACAGAGTACTCTATACACCAACAACAATTTACATTTATATAGAGCTTTTAAAACATTTACAGTAGCGTAAGAAGACAATAATTGACACACATACATTGTTTGTGGTCCAGTGCACTGACACAAAGTTCCTTCACAACTGTAACAATTTTATTGCGGTTGCTGTGAAGGCTGCGCTCACTCTGCTCGTACACCTGGTCTCCAAAGGAGGCAAAACAGGACTAATGCTGCCGAGCTCAGCTCTTTTTGATCAGAAAATATCAACTGTTTCGCCTCGTCGGGAAATGCACAAAAGCGGCAGCAGTGCTGATTGGCTGCCCAGGAAAGTCCTATTTAGATTAAACTCCTTCACCCAGAGAGTGCTGAGAATGTGGAACTTGCTGCCACAGGGAGTAGTTGAGGCGAAGAGCATGGATGTATTTAAGGGGAAGCTGGATAAACACATGGGAGTAAGGAATAGAAGGAGATGCTGATAGGGTGAGATGAAGAGAGATGGGAGGAGGCTCGTGTGGAGAATAAACAACGCATGGACCAGTTGGGCCGAATGGCCTGTTTCTGTGTTGTACAATCTATGTAATTCTATGTAATAAGAGAGGAAAGAATGTTCCATAGAAACTAGAATTATCTGTTCTGTATTTTAATCCTGAACTTACAGTGATGCCTTTTTTAAACTGCTTTTACAGGGAATATCATCGGTCTTTGAATGTGGAAGGAGAAATGTTTGCCTGTTTTTTCTGTGGGAAAAGATTTCAAAGATCAGTGTAACTGGAAAAGCACCGAGACACACACACCCGAGTGAGAGTGTTCCAGTGCACTGACTGTGGAAAGAGCTTTAACCAGTTACACAGCCTGAAAAAACATCGCACCATTCACAGTAGGGAGAAACCGTACACGTGTTGTGTGTGTGGACAAGTCTTCAACTGATCGTCCAACCTGGAGAGACACAAGAACACCCGCACCACGGCGAAACCGTGGAAATGTGGGGACTGTGGGAAGTGATTCAGCTCCCCATCCCGGCTGGAAACTCATCGACGCAGTCACACCGGGGAGAGGCCATTCACCTGCTCCGAGTGTGGGAAGGGATTCAGTCAGTCATCCCATCATCTGACACACCAGCGAGTTCACACAGAGGAGAGACCGTTCAGTTGCTCTCACTGTGGGAAGAGGTTCAGGCACTCATCTCACCTCATTGCACACCAGCGAATTCACACTGGGGAGAGACCGTACACCTGCTCTGTGTGTGAGAAGGGATTCACTAATTCATCAACTCTGCTGATACACCAGCACATTCACACTGCAGAGAGGCCGTTCACCTGCTCCGTGTGTGAGAAAGGATTCACTAATTCCTCTGACCTTCTGAGACACCAGCGCATTCACACTGGGGAGATGCCATTCACCTGCCCTGTGTGTGGGAAGGGATTCACTCAGTCATCCAACCTGCTGAAACACCAGTGCATTCACACTGGGGAGAGGCCATTCACCTGCTCCGTGTGTGGGAAGGGATTCAATCAGTCATCCAACCTGCTGACACACCAGCGAGTTCACACTGGGGAGATGCCATTCACCAGCTCCGTGTGTGGGAAGGGATTCACTCAGTCATCCAACCTGCTGGCACACCAGCGAGTTCACACTGGGGAGAGGCCGTTCACCTGCTCCATGTGTGGGAAGGGATTCAATCAGTCATCCAACCTGCTGAGACACCAGCGAGTTCACAAGTGACTGCAGAGGTTCGATTTTGCTGTTATTGCTGCTGTTAATCACATCCAGGACTGAACCTTGTTCATTCTGACAGTTGGGGTTTGTTTCTGCTGATGTTAATAACCCCTATAACTGGGCTGGAGTTTAATATTCTGGATATAAAGCTGATTGAGTTGTCGGGCTGCAGTGTTCGTTTAAGAACTGCTGTCTGATCTTTCCCCTTAATTTCTGATGAGAGTCCCTGAATTATTTTAAAATAAAATTATGAACTTTTACTTCAATCCTAAATTGATCTTTGGTACAAAATCTACAATTCAGTGTCTGAAAGGTTTCACTGATTAACATCTCCAATTAGAAAGTGCTGATTAATTCTCACTGACAATTCTTACTGACTTGCACATTACACACAGTGACACCTCCATTATCCACCAGAAAGAAGGGGAATGGGAATTGGTGGAGAATCGAGAGTCCCCAAATGTTGCCCCTCCCGTCTGATACAGCAATCCCCTCGACACAGGAATGGAGACAAGTCCAGTTATAGTAACGGGATGAGTTAAAGTTGTTTACTCAGACAGGCGGAAGGTGGGAAGTGGTGTTCCGTGGGGATCGGTGCTGGGACCATTGTTGTTCACCGTTTACATGAATGATTTGGACTTGGGAATCAGAAGTACAATTTTAAAATTTGCAGATGGCACTAAATTGGGGGGTGTAGTTAATACTGAGGAAGACTGCGATAACATCCTTGTAGAATTATTCAGTTGTGTTCAGTAAATAGCAGCATCTTTTAATTTGCTTTGACTGATCACATCACTATATAGTTAGATTAAAAACAGAAATCATTAACAGCTCCCAATTTCAGAATTGTCAGATTGAAACTCAACTTCTTCCAAGTGCAATCTAACATTTCAAAAATTGTAACGGATGTAGGCGAGATATTAGGACTGTTGTCTAACACAATCCAAACACAGTGACACACAGACAGATGGGCAGGTGTAGCTTCACAGCGAATCCTTTCAAGCCTCACTAAAAAGTGGCAGACTGGCAATCCATTGTTCACTAATGGAGTTGTGATCTTTGTAAATTAAGAAAGGAAATGCATGGGAATGTGTTAAAGAGTTGATTAACAGAGTGGGGCATCATCTCCCTTTGATTTCTATTTCTGACGCCAGGAACAGAAAAAGGTCATTACAACACGACATAAACAGACTCTTCAGGTGTGAGACATCAGACTTCAGAACAACACGTCTGCCAGCTCTGGCCACAAACCTCAGTACAGTCAACCTTTCAGTAGCTGCAGCCCTGATTAAATAACTATTGTTTAACATGTCTAGTAGAGCTTTTGTATTTCTATTCAAAATAGAACAAAATCTATTTGTGACACACACACAAAGGTCGCTACAAACTTCCCTTAACTCCAACCCTCTGATTTCTGTTTTGTAGCCATCTTTCCATCCATTCTGCTGCCTGGCCCTTCACTCCACACGGCCTGACCTTGGTCATCTTGTCGATCTTACAAACTGTTTATGGATAGCAAGTGTGTCACAAAACAGGAAACAGAGAGTAGGGGTTAGGAGTAGCTACTCAAGACTGGCAAAAGGTGGGAAGTGGTGTTCCACAGGGATCGGTGCTGGGATCACTGTTGTTCACCATTTGCATAAACTATTTGGACTCGGGAATCAGAAGTACAATTTCAAACTTTGTCGATGACAACAAATTGTGAGGTAAAGTTAATACTGAAGAAGACTGCGACAAAATTCAAGAAGACATTAACAAACTTGCAGAATGGGAGTGTAATTGGCAAATGAATTTCAATATAGATCCGTGTGAGGTGGTGGTGTGTTTTGGTAGGAAGAATAAGGAGGCCACATGCTATTTTGAAAATAAGAGTCCAAATGCGACAGAGGAGCAAAGGGATCTCGGGGGCACAGATTCACAAATCACTAAAAGTAGTGATGCAGGTTAAGGAGGCCATAACAGGAGCAAACAATGGACTGGGGTCATTTCTAGAGGGATAGAATTGAAAAGCAGAGAAGTTATTTTAAACTTGTACTGAACCTTGGTTAGGCTACACTTGGAGAACTGTGAGCAGTTCTGGACTCCATATTATATAAAAAGGATGTCGAGGCACTGGAGAAGATGCAAAAAGATTTGCAAGGATGATCCTAGAACTGAGAGGATATATTTATCAGGAAAGTCTGAAGAGGCTGGGGCTCTTTTCTCTAGAATAAAGAGGCCCGATAAAGGCCTTTAAGATTATGAAAAGGTTATATCGGGTGGACCTGGAGAAAATGTTTCCACTTGTGGGGGAGTCCAAAACTACAGGTCATAAATGTAGTGTATGTACCTTTAAGAGGAACTATGTTTTTGAAGCCCCTGTGTACTGTAGTACCAGTAGTGACCACTCGGGTATATAAGCCTGTATAGCGTCTTGTGTAGTTAGTTCACCTCCAGACTTTGTTCAGTAAACACTTGTTAAATCAACTCCTGCATTCCATGTCTCCATTAACACACGGATCTAACAGTGGCGACGAGTTAGAAACGAACTTACCTGAAATTCGGCAGCACCTCAAGGAGATCGATTCCTCAGACGAAGGTCGAAGCCAGAAGCAAGTAAAAAAAAAACTAAAAAAAAAACTGTGGTTTCACCAGCTAAACGGGCTGGTGGCAGGTAGTGCACTGATCCTTCCTGGGCTGCGGCGGGCTGGGGCTCGATCGGGTGGCTCTGCAGCGGGGCCGGGCAGCGAGTCGGAAAGCAGAAGCAAAGAGAGACAGAGGGTGGAACACTCAGGAGGCGGCCGGTGCTGCAAAGCAGGTCGGCGTTCGGACCGAGCAGAGGGAGGGGAAAGTCCCAGAGGGTCCGCTCCACGATGGGAACGGTTCTCCAAGTAACGGAGAAACTGTTTAAAATATATATATTAAAAAAAAGAAGAAAAATAGAAATACCGCGAAAAGCTGCAGGTCGCAACAGGAACCGTGGAGAGCAGCGTTGGCAGCAGCGGCAGCGGGTGGAAAGCGCGGGAGGCGCCATCTTGACTCGGCGGGGAAGAAGGAAAAGCGCGGGAGGCGCCATTTTTGATTTTCAAAATGCCGAAGACTGGCAATATTACTGCTTTCGATAGTGATATAGAAGATTGGACCACATATGTGGAACGAGTGGAGGTATATTGTAAGGCGAATGAAGTAGCGGATGATAAAAAGGCATCGGTACTTCTAAATCTGATGGGCGCAAGGACATACGGGCTGTTACGAAACTTGATCACTCCAGCCAAACCGATGGACAAGAATTTTAAGGAGATTGTTGATACCTTACAGGAGCACTTAAACCCAACACCGCTGCTGATAGCGGAATGATTCAAATTCTTCAGGAGGAATCAGCACAAGAATGAAAGTAACACTGATTACCTCACCGAATTATGAAAACTGTCAAAGCACTGCCAATTCGGGGCAGGACTGGCAGATTCTCTACGAGACAAATTCGTCTGCGGTCTCCTAAGCGAAGGAACACAGAAAAGACTACTTTCTGAGAAAGATTTGACACTGGACAAGGCTTTCAGTATGGCTGTATCATACGAAGCAGCAGCAAGAGGAGCTGCAGAGATACAGCAAAAGCCACAGGACTTCGGCACCCATGAAATGACACGGAGTTTCGAGAGGTGTTATCGCTGCGGCAGATCCACCCATGACCAGAAGGACAGCTGGTTCAAGGACAAATCATGCAGACAATGCGGAAAGATGGGACACATTGCACATGTATGCAGATCTGGAAAAAAATCCGCTGACAGTAAAAAGGTCAATAAGGAAAAGTACAGAAAGGTACAAATGATGACGGACAGTAGCTCCGAAGACCAGAAGAGCGATAGCGACTCCGGAAACAAGAGACTAAGCTGTCTCAAATTACATAATGTAATTGCCAAAGAAGATTACCAGACCATTTGGGTTACCCTCACGATAGCGGGGTCCCCAGTCAAAATGGAGCTAGATACAGGATCAGCTCTGACCGTCATGAGTCGACGGGGTTACGAGCGGCTATTTCCGCATATACCTTTGAAAGACACATCCATTATCTTGAAGACATATACGGGGCAGAAAGTATACCCCAGAGGGAAAATAAGGGTGCCTGTTGTATACAACGGCAAGGAAATACAGAAGTTGTATTTACGTTCTGCAAGATGGTGGTCCACCGTTGTTGGAACGTGAATGGATCAGAAAGATACGTTTAGACTGGCACTCCATTCAGGCACTGACGGTGACCAGTAAGAAAAAAAATGATGATGATGTCATACCTGGACGATTAAAAGAAATCTTGGCTAACGCCAAAGTAGTGTTTCAACAGGAACTAGGAAGCCTGAAAGGCGCCACCGCCTCAATAAAAGTGGAAGATGCGGCAATTCCCAAGTTTTTTAAGGCAAGGCCGGTGCCATATGCAATTCGTCCAGCCATCGAGGCAGAGCTGGAGAATTTGGAAAAAGCAGGCGTGTTATCCAAGATAGATTGGAGCGAGTGGGCAACACCCATTGTCCCGGTCATGAAGAAAACGTTGAATAATGATAAATCTGAAGAACAGAGAAAAATTCGCATCTGTGGGGACTTCAAGGTGACTGTAAACCCGGTTCTTCACACGGTACAGTATCCTCTTCCGGGGATAGGAGATATTTTCGCCTCACTATCCGGAGGGAAACGTTTCACCAAAACTGACTTAGCACAGGCATATCTACAGATGGAGGTTGAGGAGGCCTCTAAAAAGTATCTCACGATAAACACACACAAAGGCACAAAGGCCTGTACCAGTACAATCGACTGGTTTTCGGAGTGGCATCAGCTCCGGCTATCTGGCAAAGAACTATGGAGCAAGTCCTGCAAGGGATTCCGGGGACTCAATGCTACCGAGACGACATCCTTGTAACAGGAGAAAACGACAACGAGCACCTTGCCAATTTGGAGCAGGTGCTCACGAGGCTGAGAGAACGGGGCCTACAAGCAAATCGCCCCAAGTGCGAATTTTTCCAGAAACAAATATCATATTGTGGCCATGTCATTAACAAAGAAGGGTTGCATAAGTCACCTGAAAAAATTGAAGCGGTCGTAAAAGCCCCCGCGCCTGAAAATGTTTCACAATTAAGGTTGTTCCTGGGATTAATAAATTACTATCATAAATTTTTAGCGAACTTGTCAATGGTTCTGCACCCTCTTAACACACTGCTACAAATGGGAGTAGTTTGGAAATGGAGCGAAGACTGTAAACGTGCCTTCCATAAATGCACAGGCTTGATCACGTCCAGGGAAGTGTTGGCTCATTACAACCCATCACTGCCAATCAGACTGGCGTGCGATGCATCCCCTTACGGCGTGGGAGCGGTATTATCGCATAGATTCCCTGATGGCTCGGAGCGGCCGATAGCTTTTGCATCACGCTCATTGAACTCAGCTGAGCATAACTATGCCCAGATCGACAGGGAGGCACTCAGCCTGGTGTGGGGGGTGAAGAAATTCAACCATTACCTACACGGACAAAAATTTACCTTGTTGACTGACCATCAACCCCTCATCTCCATATTCAACCCTAAAAAGGGCGTTCCCATTATGACAGCGCAAAGGCTACAGAGGTGGTCCCTTTTCCTAGGGGCACACCAATATAACGTAGGATACAAAGGAACAAAACAGCATGGGAATGCTGACGGGTTATCGCGCCTACCGTTGCCAACGGTAGAAGAGGCGCCTACAGTGGACCCAGTGGAGATGTTCCACTCGACCATAGTGGAATGTCTACTGGTGACAAATTCTACCATTGAAAAGGAAACGAGAAATGACCTGACTCTCTCACGAGTCTACGATTTAACGGTGAAGGGATGGCCAGCACATGGCGAACCACTGTTGCCAACATTCTCGCAAAGAAGAGAACAGCTGTCAGTGTGCCGAGGAACCTTGATGTGTGGATCCAGAGTGGTGATTCCACCCAAACTCAAGGATAAAGTGCTAAAGGAGCTTCACAAGGGGCATCTGGGTGGAGTGAAAATGAAGAACTTAGCCAGAGCGTTTGTGTGGTGGCCAGGTATCGATGGAGACATCGAAGAAATGACCAAGAGCTGCCTAGGATGCCAGAAGGTCCAAAACGCCCCACCACAAGCCCCTCTACATCCATGGGAGTGGCCCTCATCTCCATGGCAAAGGGTACATATCGACTTTGCTGGTCCATTTATGGACTCAATGTTCTTAATCGCGGTGGATGCACACTCCATGTGGCCGGAGTTAATAAAGATGTCCTCCACCACCACGGAAAAAACCATCACAGTATTAAGGACCATATTTGCCAGGAATGGGCTGCCTGAACAGATCTGTTCTGATAATGGACCGCAATTTGTATCCGAAGAATTCAGGAAGTTCTTAAAAAACAATGGGGTTAAGCACTACACGTCCTCCCCATACCATCCCGCCACAAATGGATTAGCTGAAAGGTTTGTCCAGACCTTCAAGAAGGCCATAAAGGCCATGGGTAATGAAGACATAAATCTACAACATAAGGTAGATAACTTCTTGTTTGCATACAGGAATTCAACACATGTGGTTACAAACCAAACCCTCGTCATGATGTTTTTCAATAGAAGACTAAGATGCCGGCTGGATTTGGTCAAGCCAAACATCAGAAGGGACGTAGAGAACCGACAATTTCAAAGCATGAATGAAAGGCCAACTAGAACCTTCCAGATAGGTCAACCAGTTTTGGCCCAGGACTACCGTACTGAGAAATGGCAGCCTGGAACTATTTGCACATGACTAGGACCGCTGATGTATACCGTGGACATTGAGAAAGCATAATAAGGTGCCATGCTGACCAGATCATAGAGTCATCCGAAAAGGACAACCTACACCACAACTCTATACGCCTAGTGATGAAGCAGAGATACCCATAGTATCTACCTCCGATCCGGTGATACTGGAACCAGATGAACCCGACACTGGCATTGAAGCCGAATCGACCTTGCCAAAAGAACCTACTGCACCACCGAGGCGTTATCCGGACCGAGTCAGGAAGCCTCCAGAGAGACTGAATTTGTAATTGATTAACTTCAGCAAATTTGTAGATTATTATTCTTGTAAAAATGTTATTTAATGATTACTTAAAATGTTATGTACTATTTATCTAAAAAGGGAGGAATTTTAGTGTATGTACCTTTAGGAGGAACTATGTTTTTGAAGCCCCTGTGTACTGTAGTACCAGTAGTGACCACTCGGGTATATAAGCCTGTATAGCGTCTTGTGTAGTTAGTTCACCTCCAGACTTTGTTCAGTAAACACTTGTTAAATCAACTCCTACATTCCGTGTCTCCATTAACACACGGATCTAACAATAAATATAACAGTCTCTAATAAATCCAATGGGGAATTCAGGAGAAACTTCTTTACCCAAGGAGAGGTCAGAATGTGGAACGTGCTACCACAAGGAGTAGTTGAGGTGAATAGCACAGATACATTCATGGGGAAGGTAGATAAGCACATGAGGGAGAAAGGAATAGAAGGATATGCTAATAGGGTTAGATGAAGAGTGGTGTGAGGAGACTCGTGTGGAGCAGAAACACCGGCAGTGACCAGTTGGGCCGAATGGCCTGTTCCTGTGCTGTAGACTCTGTAATTCTATGTAACTCTATGTAACTGTGTCTTCTGACTCCTGACATAGCTGGAATAGCTTTTGCTATTATTACAACAATTGTGCAGCATCTTCATTCCCAAAGATCTCTTGGCTTCTCTGATGGCTGCTTTTGACTCCCTCAAATTCTGGGTGATATTTGCCCCTATTCTCCTGTAAACTGAATTCACCTTGTTACAAACTGGGTTCAATGTAAGACAGTTCGGGGAGTCAGGGATCATTCACCCCGAGACCTACGCTGGCCGCTAAAACCCCAGACAGTTCCTTAGTAAGGATTCCTCTGGTTCCTCGCCATATATTTGTCAGGATAACAAAACCCAGCTTCCTTACCGTCCACTCCTGGAGGCCCCACTCCCTGAGCCTACAACCTTCAGCAGGGTCAGTGGTGGAGTTCCACAGCGGGAGTGATCCCAGAGTAACTGTCGGGATCGCACCCCGTGGATGTTCCGGGTCGTGTATTTTTAGTTATCCTGGTGTCTAACACACACACATCAATAAAACAGGGAATTCCTGGAAACACGCTGCAGGTCCTTCTTTATCTGGAGATCAAATGTCTGTTGTCTAATTGTACCAGCAGTTAACAGGCTCCTGTGAACTCCGTCTGTTATTTTAATGCAGACTTTAACCAATTTATTTTAAATGGGTTTATTTCAAATGAGTTAATACCTGCCTTAAAATGGTAGACTCAGGACTGTCACACAAACATGTCCAATGATTACCAGTCATTTTTAGACTGGAAACTTAAATCTGTTTCACGTTCAGTCAGGAACAGATCTCAGTTTGACACCAATCTCTGATTTGACAGCACGTTTCCAGCATTCACCGTTGTTCTTCCTGACTCTAAACACAGTTGTAAAGGAGCCTTCTGTTCCGTGCCTAGGAGCTCTGAACCATGGAAGAGAGCGGCTGAGACACATTTCTTACAGGTCTCGAGATTAACCCACATGACAACTTTGCTGTCAGTGAAGAGAGACGAGAAAGACCAAAGTGCCGTTTGCCCCTCTCAGTGTGGCCCTGAAGGACTGTGTCCAGGCTGACGTTCTGTTCCCGATGTACGATCCTCCCTCAGATTGTCCTTTCTGAGCTCCAGCCAGGTGATACTAAACACTCAGGTGGGAAAGACAATAATCTACAACAATGTGTTTAAATCAAAGCAGATTTCTTTTGACATATATCCAGCATATTAAACTCCAGCCCAGTTATAGGGGTTATTAACATCAGCAACAACAATAACAGCAGAGTCCAACCCCTGCAGTCATTTGTGAACTCGCTGGTGTCTCAGCAGGTTGTTTGACTGAGTGAATCTCTTCCCACACTCAGAGCAGGTGAATGGCCTCTCCCCAGTGTGAACTCGCTGGTGTGTGAGCAGATCCTTTCTGCTTTTAAATCTCTTCTCACAGTCAGACCATTTGAAAGGTCTGTTATCAGTGTGAACAAGTTGGTGATCAGTGAGGTGGGATGACTGAGTGAATCCCTTACCCCACACAGAGCAGATGAAAAGTCTCTCCCCAGTGTGAACTCCCCGGTGTCTCAGCAGGTGGGATGAACGGGTGAATCCTTTCCCACACACAGAGCAGGTGAATGGCCTCTCCCCGGTGTAAGTGCGTTGGTGTGTCAGTAAATCCTTTTTACTTTTAAAGCTCTTCCCACAGTTAGAAGATTTAAAAGGTCTCTTATCAGTGTGAACTTGCTGGTGTGTCAGAAGGTGAGATGAACAAGTGAATCCCTTCCCACACAAGGAGCAGGTGAATGGCCTCTCCCCAGTGTGAGTGCATCGGTGTGCCAGTAATCCCTTTTACTTTTGAAGCTCTTCTCACAGTTAGAACACTTAAAAGGTCTGTTATCAGAGTGACCAAGTTGATGTATTCAAAGGTGGGATGACTGAGTGAATCCCTTCCCACACATGGAGCAGGTGAACTGTCTCTCCCCAGTGTGAACTCGCAGGTGCGTCAACAGATCCTTTGTGCTTTTAAAGCTCTTCTCACAGTCAGAACATTTAAAAGATTGCTCCTCAGTGTGAACTCGCTGTGTGTCAGGAGGTTTGAGGAAGCATTAAATCCCTTCCCACATTCAATGCAGTTGAACGGTCTCTCTTCAGTGTGAACTCACTGGTGTGCATGAAGGCTGGATGACTGAGTGAATCCCTTCCCACACATCGGGCAGGTGAACGGCATCTCTCCAGTGTGACTGCGTCGATAAGTTTCCAGCTCAGAAGGGTAATTGAATCCCTTCCCACAGTCCCAACATCTCCATGGTTTCTCCATGGTGCGGGTGTCCTTGTGTCTCTCCAGGTTGGACGATCAGTTGAAGCCTCGTCCACACACACAACACGTGTACGGTTTCTCCCCGCTGTGAATGGTGTGATGTTTTTTCAGGCTGTGTAACTGGTTAAAGCTCTTTCCACAGTCAGTGCACTGGAACACTCTCACTCGGGTGTGTGTGTCTCGGTGCTTTTCCAGTCACACTGATGTTTGAAATCTTTTCCCACAGACAGAACAGACAAACATTTCTCCTTCCACATTCAAAGGCCGATGATATTCGGGTCCTGATGAATCGAGTGATTCTGTCAGATCTTGACGTGATGATTGGTTTGAGTTTTCCGTCAGCAAATCCTCCCCTTCTAATACCCTGTAAAAGGAGTTTACGAAAGCAATCACATTGAGTTTAAGCAGACTTTGGTAAGTGGCAGAAAAAGTCTTTTAAGTGCATTTACTGAATATTAGTGAGTAAAAAAGTGAATGATTTGAAGTAAGTTTAATTTTTTAGAGTAAATTAAGCTGTTGGGGAGTTGAAACCGGAAGTAGAATCCGGGTATAAAAGGGGGCGGGCTTAGTGTGGCAGGCTGAGTGCAAGTCGCATTGAGTGGAAGTAGAGTTTGGTAAGTGGCAGAGTTCAGGCAAATGGGAGGTGAGGGGGTGCTTGTTGCTCTGTTTTGCTTCCCTCTCTCAGGCTAATCCAACACTGCGGACGTGGAGCAGTGAGACAATTCAACCGGATAGGTCCCCGAGACAGCTTCCACGAGGGAGGTTGGTGATCAACTGGTTGGTAGGTTCTCTTCCTTCTCTTCTATACCTTTAAGTTGGTAAGTCCTATTAAATAGCGGTGTAATATTATTATCTATATCGGGGCAGAGGGTCTTCATAACTAATAATAAGAAATTTAATTAATTACACAGATATGGGTGAACAGGTGATGTGTCACTGTTGCGAAATGTGGGAGCTGGTGGACCCCATTGAGGCTCACGGTGATTACATTTGTGATAAGTGTTTGCTGCTAGAGGAACTCAAGCTCCATGTTAAAGAGCTTGAGACTGAGCTTCAGACACTGCCACACATCAGGGAGGGAGAGAAGTTCCTGGACTCTATGTTTCAGGAGGTGGTCACACCTATGAAATTAATTACTGCAGATGTAGTCCGTGGACAGGGACAGGACGGTGTGACTACGAGTGAGGAAGGTACAGGGATCCAGGATGTAGTGTTGAAGGAGCCGCAGCCCTTGCTCTTGTCAAGCAGGATTGAGGTTCTTACTCCCTGTGAGGGCGGGAGCGGGGACTGCAGGGAGGAGGAGCAACCTGGCCACAGCACCGTGGTGCAGGGGGCCATTCAAGTGGAGGGAGTAAAAAGAAATGTTGTAGTGGTAGGGGATAGTATCATTAGGGGGATAGATAGGGTTCTCTGCAGTCAAGAGCGGGAGCCCCGAAGGCTGTGTTGCCTGCCCGGTGCCAGGGTTAAGGACATCTCTTCTGGGCTGGAAAGAAACTTGGAGTGGGAGGGGGAGGATCCTGTTGTCGTGGTCCATGTTGGTACAAACGACGTAGATAGGACAAGGAAGAAGGATCTGTTAAAGGAGTATGAGCAGCTAGGGGTCAAATTAAAAAACAGAACCTCAAGGGTAATAATCTCTGGGTTATTACCTGAGCCACGAGCAAATTTGGCTAGGATAAATAAAATTAAAGAGTTAAATGCGTGGCTCAAAGACTGGTGTGGGAGAAATTGGTTTTGCTTCTTGGGACACTGGCACCAGTACTGGGGCAGGAGGGAGCTGTTCCGTTGGGACAGACTCCACTTGGCCAGTGCTGGGACTAGAGTCCTGGTGAATCATATAACTAGGGCTGTAGAGAGGGCTTTAAACTAATTAGTGGGGGGGAGGTTTCTAGAGAGCAAATAACAGAAATGACAACAGAGAAGGTGATAGACATAGGTAGCAGTGGGGAAATTAAAAACCAGAACGTGTCAGGAAGGGACAGAAGGTATGGAGTAAAAGGTAAAGTAGTAAAAGGGGAAGAAACAGGAACTAAGTGTCACAAAACATATTTGAAAGTTCTTTATCTGAATGCACATAGCATTCGTAACAAAATGAATGAGTTAACGGCGCAAATAACTACATATGGGTATGATCTTGTGGCCATTACAGAAACATGGCTGCAGGGTGACCATGACTGGGAATTAAACATACCAGGTTATTTAACAATCAGGAAGGACAGGCAGGAAGGGAGGGGAAGCTATGTTACTAAAGGAAGGAATCACTATAATACAGAGAAATGATATTGGGTCAAAGGAGCAGGATAGTGAAACAGTTTGGGTGGAGGTAAGGAATAATAAGGGGAAAAAAACACTAGTGGGCGTAGTCTATAGGCCTCTGAACAGTTGCAACTCTGTTGGACCGAGTATTAATCAGGAAATAATTGAGGCTTGTAATAAGGGAACAGCTATAATTATGGGGGATTTTAACTATCATATTAACTGGACAAATCAAACTGGGCAAAGCAGCCTTGAGGATGAGTTCATTGAGTGCATTAGGGATGGGTTTCTTGAGCAGTATGTAACTGAACCGACCAGGGGGCAAGCAACCTTAGATTTGGTCCTGTGTAATGAGACAGGATTAATTAAAAATGTCCTGGTAAAGGATCCCCTTGGAATGAGTGACCATAATATGGTTGAATTCCATATTCAAGTAGAGGGTGAGAAGGTTGGATTTCAAACAAGCGTGCTGAGCTTGAATAAAGGAGACTATGAAGGTATGAGAACGGAATTGATTCGAGTGGACCGGGAAAATAGATTAAAGGGTAAGACGGTACATGATCAGTGGTGTACATTTAAGGAGTTATTTTACAACTTCCAAAAATAAAATATTCCACAGAGGAAATAAGGGTGTAAAAGAAAAGATAGCCATCCGTGGCTAAGTAAAGTAATTAAGCATAGTATCCGACTAAAAACAAGGGCATATAAGGTAGCCAAATCTAGTGGGAAGATAGAAGATTGGGAAGTCTTTAAAAGACAGCAAAAAATAACTAAAAGATTGATTAAGAAAGGGAAGATAGATTATGAAAGTAAATTAGCAAAAAATATAGAAACAGATAGCAAAAGTTTCGATAGTTATATAAAAAGAAAAAGTGTGGCTAAAGTAAATGTTGGTCCCTTAGAGGATGAGACCGGGAAATTAATGGTGGGAAACATGGAGATGGCAATAACGCTGAGCAAATATTTTGTATCAGTCTTTACAGTAGAGGACACTAAGAATATCCCAACACTGGACAAACAGGGGGCTCTAGGGGGAGAGGAGCTAAATACAATTAAAATCACTAAGGAAGGAGTACTTGGTAAAATAATGGGACTTAAGCTGGATAAATCCCCTGGACCTGATGGCTTACATCCTAGGGTCTTGAGGGAAGTGGCAGTAGGGATTGTGGATGCATTGGTAATAATTTTCCAAAACTCCCTGGACTCAGCAAATGTCCTGGCAGATTGGG
Source organism: Somniosus microcephalus (assembly GCF_052327205.1). NCBI lineage: Eukaryota > Metazoa > Chordata > Chondrichthyes > Squaliformes > Somniosidae > Somniosus > Somniosus microcephalus. The sequence continues at coordinate 73,833,755 of NC_140990.1, forward strand.
AAAGTGCTAATGTAACACCCTTATTTAAAAAGGTTATTGGGCAGAAGGCTGGAAACTATAGACCTGTTAGCCTAACATCTGTGGTTGGTAAAATGTTAGAGTCCATTATTAAGGAGACAGTAATGGGACATTTGGATAAACATAATTTAATAGGACAAACTCAGCATGGTTTCATGAAGGGGAAGTCATGTTTGACAAATTTCCTTGAGTTCTTTGAGGAAGTAACATACAGGGTGGATAAAGGAGAACCAGTGGACGTAGTGTATTTAGACTTTCAAAAGGCATTTGACAAGGTGCCACACAAAAGATTATTGCTCAAGATAAAAAATCACGGGATTGGGGGTAATATTCTGGCGTGGGTGGAGGATTGGCTCTCTAACAGAAAACAGAGAGTTGGGATAAATGGTTCATTCTCAGACTGGCAATCAGTAACTAGTGGTGTTCCGCAGGGGTCAGTGCTGGGTCCCCAACTCTTTACAATCTATATTAACGATTTGGAGGAGGGGACCGAGTGTAACATATCAAAGTTTGCAGATGATACAAAGATGGCAGGGAAAGTAGTGAGTGAGGAGGACATAAAAAACCTGCAAAGTGACATAGACAGGCTAAGTAAGTGGGCAGAGATTTGGCAGATGGAATACAATACTGGAAAGTGTGAGGTTATGCACTTTGGCAGGAAAAATCATAGAGCAATTTATTATCTTAATGGCAAGAAACTGGAAAGTACTGTAGTACAAAGGGATCTGGGGGTCCTGGTGCACAAAACCCAAAAAGTTAGTATGCAGGTGCAGCAAGTGATCAAGAAGGCCAATGGAATGTTGGCTTTTATTGCTAGGGGGATAGAATATTAAAACAGGGAGGTATTGCTTCAGTTGTACAAGGTATTGGTGAGGCCGCACCTGGAATACTACATATAGTTTTGATGTCCATACTTAAGAAAAGACATACTTGCTCTCGAATCAGTACAAAGAAGGTTCACTCGGTTAATCCCGGGGATGAGGGGGTGGTCATATGAGAAGAGGTTGAGTAGATTGGGACTCTACTCATTCGAGTTCAGAAGAATGAGAGGCGATCTTATTGAAACATATGAGATTGTGAAGGGGCTTGATCGGGTGGATGCGGTGAGGATGTTCCCAATGATGGGTGAAACTAGAACTAGGGGGCATAATCTTAAAATAAGGGGCTGTTCTTTCAAAACTGAGATGAGGAGAAACTTCTTCACTCAGAGGGTGGTAGGTTTGTGGAATTTGCTGCCCCAGAAAGCTGTGGAAGCTACATCATTAAATAAATTTAAAACAGAAATAGATAGTTTCCTAGAAGTAAAGGGAATTAAGGGTTACGGGGAGCGGGCAGGAAATTGGACATGAGTCCAGGTTCGGAATGGTCATGGCCCTGTGGGTAGTGGAGCGGGCCCAGGGGCCGTGTAGCCTGGTTCTGCTCCTACTGTGTTCTAATTCTGTGTTAGATTTCAGGAGATGGTTTTATTCCTGTTCCTGGCTGGGGTGGAGATCGCCTTTACAGAAGGTAAGTACTGCAGAAAATAAAGGGACAGAGTGATCTCCTGGAAGAATTTCGATCGCCTAGATGGGTCGGAGAGGAATTTCCCAGATTTTTTCTCCCAAATTGGCCATTGGGTTTTTTATGTGGTTTTTCGCCTCTCCCGGGAGATCACATGGGCTCAGGTGGGATGGAGAGTGATAGAAGATTTGAGGTTAGGATCAGATCAGCCATGATCTTATTGAACGGTGGAGCAGGCTCGAGGGGCCGATTGGCCTACTCCTGCTCCTATTTCTTATGTTCTTATGTTCTTATGTTCATCACTGTAAGTGCAGGATAGAAATTCAGAACAGACAATTCTAGTTTCTATCAAACATTCTTTCCTCTCTTGTTCCCCCAAAGCTGTAAAATCCCTGTCCCACACACTCTCCCTCCTCCCTGTGCTGAAATCCAAACCCATCGCACCATCTCCAACATTTCTTTCCTCCACTCCCAGTTTTCCCCCTCCCTCTACTCTGGTTGGGTTTAGTTCTACACCCGTTGTGTGCAGAGTGAGAATAAAATCAATGAGTCAATGATTGTCTCTCCTGGTCACCGCCGCCTGCGCATGCTCAGCTCACCTTCTATTGTTCAGTGTTAAAAGTCAAACCCCGCCCTTCCTACATTCTGATTGGTTGGAGGACCCGCCGCCCATTCTGTCCTCCCGCCCCACCCCGCCCCCTCTTTCTATTGGTCCGGAGCTCCCGTCAATCACATGGCAGTGTGAGCTGAGCATGCGCGGGAGTGACCGGACAGGAGAAACCACAACTGGATCGACACAGCAGAGCCGTTAATCCAGAGCCGGCTTGTATCAGGGCGGGCGCTGGATGCGGTAGTCGGCCCCTGGCCTCCTGTGTAGGTCTTTTTGTTGCTTCAGTTTGAGATGGAGGAGAAGCTGCTGGGTTTAACCCCCAGTATTTCTGAGCCCAGGAGGACCCAACAATTTCCAATGTGAGACTGTCAAGGGAGGTGGATTCTGGGGGAGATTAGGTTGTTAAACAGACACTGTCCCTACAATGTAAAAGAGTATTGTTTTAGGAACAAGTATTTCTGGTAAGGCTTTTAATCTATTTTACATCTACAGATTTTTTGAATTCATTCGTGGGGTGTGGGCGTCGTAAGACGTTGTCAATCCCCAGTTGCCCGGTGAGAAGGTGAAGCTGGACGCCCTTCATGAACCACTGCAGTCCGTGTGGTGAAGATGCTCCCACATTGCTGCCAGGTAAGGAATTCCAGGATTTTCACCCAGCGACGATGAAGGAATGACGATATATGTCCAAGGTTGGTGTGTGACTTGGAGGGGAACTTGGAGGTGATGCTGTTCCCATACACCTTGTCCTTCAAGGTGGTAGAGGTCGCGCGTTTGGGAGGTTCTGTCAAAGTTCTGGTCAGGTTGCAGATGAATAAAGTCCCTCGCCTTCACCCCGCCCACCTCTCTCTCCTCCCATAGAGGCTACTGAAGGACATTTAGTGAACCAGTTGGGTTTTTGTGACAATCTCTTGGAGTCATAACGGCACAGGAGGCCTTTCGGCCCATCGAGTCCGTGCCGGCTCTCTGTAGAGCAATCCAATCAGTCCCATTCCCCCGCTCTATCCCCGTAGCCCTGTAAGTTTATTTCTCCCAAGTGCCTCTCCAGTCTCCCCTTGAAAACATTGAGTGTCTCCGCTTTTATTTGGCACCTTTCATGCTGACATTTTTCTACTGCCGGCCCCACAAATGACCAGATTAATTGAGCTCAATTTCACAACCTGCCTTTGTGTTTTTGTGGGTTCTCTCTCACGTTCCATTTTTCCTGTTTTAAACTCATTCTACAGGGTATTAGAAGAATAGGATTTGCAGACGGGGAACTCAAACCAAACATCACTTCAAGATCTGACAGAGTCACTCGATTCATCAGGATCTGAATATCATTACCCTTTGATCATGGAAGCAAAAAGCACCGTTCACAGCGGGGAGAAACCGTACACATGTTCTGTATGTGGACAAGGATTCAGCCAATCCTCTGGCCTGTTGAGACACAAGCGCATACACACCAGGGAGAGGCCGTTCACCTGCTCCGTTTGCGGGAAAGGATTCACATGGTCATCCCACCTGCTGACACACCAGCGAGTTCACACTGGGGAGAGGCCGTTTACCTGCTCCCTGTGTGGGAAGGGATTCACTAATTCATCCAATCTGCTGCAACACTGGCAAGTTCACACTGATGAGAGACCTTTTAAATGCCCGGACTGTGGGAAGTGCTGTAAAAGTTCCGGGAAACTGATGTGCCATCAAAGTGTTCACACTGACGAGAGACCATTCAAGTGCTCTCACTGCGGGACTGGGTTCAGGCGATCATCTGACCTCACTGTGCACCAGCGCACTCACACTGGGGAGAGGCCGTTCACCTGCTCCGTCTATGGGAAGCGATTCACTCGCTCATCCCACCTGCTGACACACCAGCTTGTCCACACTGATAAGAGACCTTTTAAATGTTCTGGCTGTTAGAAGAGATTTAAAAGAAAAAAGGATCTACTGAGACACCAGCGAGTTCACTCTGGGGAGAGGCCATTCACCTGCTCCGTGTGTGGGAAGGGATTCATTCAGTCATCCAACCTGTTGAAACACCAGCAAGTTCACTCTGGGGAGAGGCTCTTCACCTGCTCCGTGTGTGGGAAGGGATTCAGTCGTACATCCCACTTGCTGACACACCAGCGAGTTCACACTGGGGATAGACCTTTTAAATGTTCTGACTGTGAGAAGAGATTTAATAGAAATAAGGATCTGCTGAGACACCAGCGGGTTCACACTGGGGAGAGGCCGTTCACCTGCTCTGTGTGCGGGAAGGGATTCACTCAGTCATCCGACCTTCTGAGACACCAGCATGTTCACACTGGGGAGAGGCCGTTCACCTGCTCCGTGTGTGGGAAGGGATTCATTCAGTCATCCGACCTGTTGAAACATCAGCAAGTTCACTCTGGGGAGAGGCTGTTCTCCTGCTCCATGTGTGGGAAGGGATTCACTCGTTCATCTCACCTGCTGACACACCAGCGAATTCACACTGCTGAGAGACCGTTCACCTGCTCTGTGTGTGGGAAGGGATTCACTCAGTCATCCAACCTTCTGAGACACCAGCGAGTTTACAAGTGACTGCAGGGGTTGGATTCTGCTGTTATTGCTGCTGTTAATCATATCCAGGACTGAACCATGTTCATTATGACAGTTTGTTTCTGCTGATGTTAAACTCCAGCCCAGTTATAGGGGTTATTAATATTCTGGATAGATGTCAAATAAATCAGCTTTGTTTTAAACACATTGTTGTAGATTTTTTTCTTTCCCACCTAATGTTTAGCATCACCTGGCTGGAGCTCAGAAAGGACAATCTGGGGGAAGGATGGTATGGATGGAACAGAATTTCAGCTGGACACAGTCCCTCAGGGCCACACTGAGAGGGGCAAACAGCACTTTGGTCTTTCTTGTCTCTCTTCACTGACAGCAATAATAATAATAATAATCAACTTTATTGTCATTGTTAGTGCACAAGTGCAGTACAACGAAATGTAAGCTTGCGGCTCCCGAGAGTGTACATTTTGATTAAGACATTTAACATACATTTGGCTTGTAACATAAACATAAACATAATAAAGTGCATTGACAGATGTGCAGGCTTTAGAATTTATTAGCAGAGTTCAGTAGGATGACAGCCCTGGGAAAGGAGCTGTTCCTAAATCTGGTCGTACGGGTGCGAATGCATCTGTAGCGTCTCCCAGATGGCAGGGGGGTGAAAAAGCTGTGGCTGGGGTGGGTAGGGTCTTTGTTGATGGTCAGTGACCTCCGTAGACAGCGTTTCTGGTATATGTGCTCTATGGTCGGTAGCCGGGTGCCGGTAATGCGTTGGGCAGTTTTGACTACCCGCTGCAGGGCTTTCCGGTCATAGGAGGTACAGCTGCCATACCACACTGTGATACAGTTCGTCAGGATGCTCTCTATTGTGCAGCGGTAAAAGTTAGAGAGGATCCGGGGTGACAGGTTGCATCCCTTCAGCCTCCTTAGGAAATATAGGCGCTGCTGGGCCTTCTTCACCAAAGAGGAGGTATTGAGGGACCAGGAGAGGTCTTCCGTGATGTGGACTCCGAAGAACTTAAAGCTGCCCACCCTTTCCACCACAGCCCCTTGGATGTGGATGGGGGGGTGTCTTCCGCCTTTAGACTTCCTGAAGTCCGCAATGATTTCCTTGGTTTTCTTGATGTTAAGGGCCAGGTTGTTGTCGGCGCACCACTTCACGAGGTTCTGGACCTTCTCCCTGTAGGCTGACTTATCGTTGTTGGTGATCTGGCCTACCACTGTGGTATCATCCGCAAACTTGATGATGGCGTTGGAACCATGAACAGCCACACAGTCGTGGGTGAAGAGGGAGTAGAGGAGGGGGCTCAGCACACATCCTTGTGGAGCCCCCGTGTTCAGGGTCGGGGGGGGGAGGTGTGGTTACTTAATTTGACAGACTGGGGTCTGTTAGTTAGGAAGTCCAGGGTCCAGTTGCAAAGGGAAGTGTTCAGGCCAAGAGTGTGGAGTTTGGTGGCCAGCTTGTTGGGGACGATGGTGTTGAATGCTGAGCTGTCGTCTATGAACAGCATTCTGATGTAGGTCTCTTTACCGTCTAAGTGTTTCAGTGCAGAATGAAGAGCAGTTGTGATTGCATCCTCCGTTGATCTGTTTGCGCGATAGGCAAACTGGTGTTGGTCGAGAGAGGCGGGAACACTGGCTTTGATGTGAGCCAGGACCAGTCTCTCGAAACACTTCATTATGATGGGTTTGCCGTGTGTTAGTCTTGAGGCCTGTAAGAGATGTGTCCCAGCCGCTCTCTTCCATGGTTCAGAGCTTCTAGGCATGGAACAGAAGGCTCCTTTACAACTGTGTTTAGAGTCAGGAAGAACAACGGTGAATGCTGGAAACGTACTTTCAAATCAGAGATTGAAGTAAAATTGCGATCTGTTCCTAACTGAAAGTGAAACAGCAGGTTTAAGTTTCCAGTCTAAAAATGACTGTGGTAATTATTCTATGTAGATTTAACGCATCTGTGGGACAGTCCTGAGTCTACCATTTTAAGGCAGGCGTTAACCCATTTAAAATAAACTCGTTTAAAATAAATTGGTTAAAGTCTGCATTAAAATAGCAGATGGAAGAGTTCACAGGAGCCTGTTAACTGCTGGTACAATTATACAACAGACATTTGATCTCCAGATAAAGAAGGACCTGCAGCGTGTTTCCAGGAATTCCCTGTTTTATTGATGTGTGTGTGTTAGACACCAGGATAACTAAAAATACACGACCCGGAACATCCACGGGGGTGCGATCCCGACAGTTACTCTGGGATCACTCCCGCTGTGGAACTCCACCACTGACCCTGCTGAAGGTTGTAGGCTCAGGGAGTGGGGCCTCCAGGCATGGACTGGAAGAAAGCTGGGCTTCAGTATCCTGACAAATATATGGCAAGGAACCAGAGGAATCCTTACTGAGGAACCGTCTGGGGTTTTACCAGCCAGCGTAGGTCTCGGGGTGAATGATTCCTGACTCCCTGAACTGTCTTACATTGAACCCAGTTCAGATCAAGGTGAGTTCAGTTTATAGGAGAATAGGGACAAATATCACCCACAATTGAGGGAGTCAAAAGCAGCCATTAGAGAAGCTCAGAGATCTTTTGGAAGATGGTGTACAATTGTGGTAATAATAGTAAAAGCTTTTCCAGCTATGTCAGGAGTCAGAAGACATAGTTACACAGAGTTACATAGAATTACAGAGTCTACAGCACAGGAACAGGCCATTCGGCCCAACTGGTCAATGCCGGTGTTTCTGCTCCACACGAGCCTCCTCCCACCACTCTTCATCTAACCCTATTAGCATATCCTTCTATTCCTTTCTCCCTCATGTGCTTATCTACCTTCCCCATGAATGTATCTGTGCTATTCACCTCAGCTACTCCTTGTGGTAGCACGTTCCACATTCTTACCTCTCTTTGGGTAAAGAAGTTTCTCCTGAATTCCCCATTGGATTTATTAGAGACTGTGTTATATTTATGACCTGTAGTTTTGGACTCCCCCACAAGTGGAAACATTTTCTCCAGGTCCACCCGATATAATCTTTTCATCATCTTAAAGACCTCGATCAGGTCACCCATCGGCCTTCTCTTTATTCTGGAGAAAAGAGCCCCAGCCTGTTCAGCCTTTCCTGATAAGTATATCCTCTCAGTTCTAGGATCATCCTTGCAAAGCCTTTTTCCACCTTCTCCAGTGCCTCTATATCCTTTTTATAATATGGTGACCAGAACTGTGCACTGTACTCCAAGTGTGGTCTAACCAAGGTTCGATACAAGTTTAACATAACTTTTCTGCTTTTCAATTCTATCCCTCTAGAAATGATCCCCAGTCCTTTGTTTGCTCCTGTTATGGCCTCATTAACCTGCGTCGCTACTTTTAGTGATTTGTGTATCTGGACCCCGAGATCCCTTTGCTCCTCTACCCCATTTAGACTCTTATTTTCCAAGTAGTATGTGGCCTTCTTATTCTTACTACCAAAATGCACCACTTATCTTAAAATTCATTTTCTAATTACCCTCCCATTCTGGAAGCTTATTAATGTCTTCTTGCGTTTTTTTTGTATTCGTTCATCGGACGTGGGCGTCGCTGGTAAGGCCAGCATTTATTGCCCATCCCTAGTTGCCCTTGAGAAGGTGGTGGTGAGCCACCTTCTTGAACCGTTGCAGTCTGTGTGATGAAGGTCCTCCCACAGTGCTGTTAGAGAGGGACTTTAACACATGATTTTGTCACAGTCTTCCTCAGTATTAACTCTACCTCCCAATTTGGTGTCATAGACAAAGTTTGAAATTGGACTTCCAATTCCCGAGTCCAAACCATTTATGTAAATGGTGAATAACAGTGGTCCCAGCACTGATCCCTGTGGAACACCACTTCCCACCTTTTGCCACTCTTAACCCCTACTCTCTGTTTTCTGTTTTGTAACCAGCTTGCTATCCATAACAGTTTGTAAGATCTAGAAGATGACCAAGGTCAGGCCGTGTGGAGTGAAGGGCCAGGCAGCAGAATGGATGGAAAGCTGGCTACAAAACAGAAATCAGAGGGTTGGAGTTAAGGGAAGTTTGTTGCGATCTTTCCATCCATTCTGCTGCCTGGCCCTTGACTTCACAGGGCCTGACCGTGGTTATCTTGTAGACCGTACATACTGCAGACACAGTGCACCAGTGGTGGAGGGGGTGGATATTGAGTCCTGTGGCAGGGGCGCTGCTGAAGTGGATTTCTCAGTCCGTGAGTTTTGAGGCATCGCTAGTGGCGTTTTTCACCACTTTCCACCTTTAAAAAAAACCTTGCTGCCAGTTTATTAAAGCCATTAACAGCCGCTCGGGTGGGACACACCAATAACTGAGGCCTTGTTTACCTCACAATGACAGGCCTGAACCCGAGTTAGAAAACATTTAGTAATTAAACCAGACTGGGTGGGGCCTGAGGTGTGAGTTAGTAACGGAAAATTGATGGCCAGCGTACTTCACACCAGGGCTGAGGACCCCGGGACTCGGGTTTCTGTATCATTTATTGATTCATTTAGTTTATTGCCCAATCTCAATCAGACTGGCGGGTCATCTTGCTGTCCGGCGGAGGCGAGGTTCCCCAATGGAGGGCTCTCTATGCGGGGGTCCTTCCCTGCACCATTGGGGATCTGGGGTGGAGACTGTTGCAGGGAGCTGTTGTTAAACAGTTTTAAGCTCCTTTCCGGACTCCAAGGCCAGATGTGATGTTTGCGGCCTAGAGGAGTCCACGGGCCGTGTATATATTCAGTGTGAGAGGTTGCAGCCCCTGTATAGTTACCTGAAGGGGCTGCTCCTCAACTCTTGGTTACACTTTAGCCCCACGCTCCTAATCTTTGGCCGCCCGGTGCGGAGGGGGGTGGGTAAGTCGGAGGATCTTCTCCTGGACCTGCTCTTGGGCCTGGCGAAAACAGTAATTTGTAGGCCCAGGATGGGCGGGGCCCATGGGGGGTCACTCTGGCTGCCTGCCTCTCTCCCGTGGTCTTGTCCCTGCCCAGGTGGCCCTGGAGAGGGAGCAGGCGGTGTCCACCGGTTCACTTGATACCTTCCTTGATCGGCGGGCACGGAAGGTTAAAGAGGCGATAATCGATCCTCACAATCACATTGTGATTTAATTATTAATTGTGTGTGTGTCACAAATACATTTCTTCTATTTTGATACAAAAGCTCTACTAGACATGTTAAACTACTAGTTATTTAATCAGGGCTGCAGCTGCTGAAAGGTTGACTGCACTGAGGTTTGTGGCCAGAGCTGGCAGACGTGTTGTTCTGAAGTCTGATGTCTCACACCTGAAGAGTCTGCTTATGTCGTGTTGTAATTACCTTTTTCTGTTGCCTGGTGTCAGAAATAGAAATCAAAGAGAGATGATGCCCCACTCTGTTAATCAACTCTTTGACACATTTCTATGCATTTCCTTTCTTAATTTACAAAGATCACAACTCCATTAGTGAACAATGGATTGCCAGTCTGCCACTTTTTAGTGAGGCTTGAAAGGATTCGCTGTGAAGCTACACCTGGCCATCTGTCTGTGTGTCACTGTGTTTGGATTGTGTCAGACAACAGTTCTAATATCTCGCCTACATCCATTACAATTTTTGAAATGTTAAATTGTACTTGGAAGAAGTTGAGTTTGAATCTGACAATTCTGAAATTGGGAGCTGTTAATGATTTCTGTTTTTCACGTAACTATATAGTGATGTGATCAGTCAAAGCAAATTAAAAGATGCTGCTATTTACTGAACACAACTGAATAATTCTACAAGGATGTTATCGCAGTCTTCCTCAGTATTAACTACATCCCCCAATTTAGTGTCATCTGCAAATTTTGAAATTGTACTTCTGATTCCCAAGTCCAAATCATTCATGTAACTGGTGAACAACAGTGGTCCCAGCACCGATCCCCGTGGAACACCACTTCCCACCCGTCTGAGTAAATACCTTTAACTCATCCCGTCACTATAACTGGACTTGTCTCCATTCCCGTGCTGAGGGGATTGATGTACCAGACGGGAGGGGCAACATTTGGGGACTCTCGATTCTCCACCAATTCCCATTCCCCTTCTTTCTGGTGGATAATGGAGGTGCCACTGTGTGTAATGTGCAAGTCAGTAAGAATTGTCAGTGAGAATTAATCAGCACTTTCTAATTGGAGATGTTAATCAGTGGAACATTTCAGACACTGAATTGTAGATTTTGTACCAAAGATCAATTTAGGATTGTGTTAAAAGTTCATAATTTTATTGTGAAATAATTTTTGATGAGAGTCCCTGAATTAAGGGGAAAGATCACAGAGAGCGGTTCCTAAAGGGACACTGCAGCCCGAGAATACAATCAGCTATATATCCAGAATATTAAACTCCAGCCCAGTTATCGGGTTATTAACATCAGCAGAATCATAGAAATTTACAGCACGGAAGGTTGTCATTTCAGCCCATCGTGTCTGCACCGGCCGACAAAGAGCTCTCCAGCCTAATCCCACTTTCCAGCTCTTGGTCCGTAGCCCTGCAGGTTACGGCACTTCAAGTGCACATCCAAGCACTTTTTAAATGTGGTGAGGGTCTCTGCCTCTACCACCCTTACAGGCGGTGAGTTCCAGACCCCCACAACACTCTGGGTGAAGACATTTCCCCTCAAATCCCCTGTAAACCTCCTACCAATTACTTTAAATCTGTGCCCCTCTGCTAAGGGAATAGGATCTTCCTGTCCACTCTCTCGAGGGGCCAAATGACCTACTCCTGCCCCTACGTCTTATGTCCTTATTCTAGGCCCCTCATATTTTTATACACCTCAATAAGGTCTCTCCTCAGCCTCCACTGTTCCAAAGAAAACAGCCCCAGCCGATCCAATCTTTCCTCACAGCTAAAATTCTCCAGTCCTGGCAACATCCTGGTAAATCTCCTCTACCCTCTCGAGCGCAACCGCATCGTTCCTGTAATGTGGTGACCAGAACTGCACACAGTATTCTAGAGCTGTGGCCTAACTACTCGCTGTGTATAAAAAAAATGTTTCCTCAAGTCGCCTCTGTGTTTAATCTGTGTTACAAAAGCAAAATACTGCGGATGCTGGAAATCTGAAATAAAAACAGAAAATGCTGGAAATACTCAGCAGGTCAGGCAGCATCTGTGGAGAGAGAAACAGAGTTAACGTTTCAGGTCGATGAACCTTCATCAGAACTTTAACCTGTGTTCTCTGGTTACCGACCCTTCTGCCACTCAAAACAGTTTCTGCTTATTTACTCTATTAAAACCGTTCATGATTTTGAACACCTCTATCAAATCTCCTCTTAACCTTCTCTGCTCCAAGGAGAACAACCCCAGATCTCCAGTCTCCCCACGTAACTGTAATCCCTCATCCCTGGAACCAGTCTAGTAAATCTCTCCGCACCCTCTCCAAAGCCGTCACATCCTTCATAAAGTGTGGGGCCCAGAATTGGACACAATACTCCAGCTGAGGCCGAACTAGTGTTTTATACTGGTTCAGCGTAACTTCCTGGCTTTTGTCCTCTATGCCTCTATTTATAAAGCCCAGGATCCCAATTGCTTTATTATCAGCTTTGTTAACCTGTCCTACCACCTTCAAAGATTTGTGCACAAACACCCCCAGGTCTCTCTGTTCTTGCACCCCCTATAAAATTGTACCATTTAGTGTGTACGGTCTCTCCTCATTCTTCCTACCAAAATGTATCACCTCACACTTTACTGTGTTGAATTTCATGTCATAGAGTCATAGAGTAATACAGCACGGATAGAGGCCCTTCGGCCCATCGTGTCCGCGCCGGCCATCAAGCCCTGTCTAATCTAATCCCATATTCCAGCATTTGGCCCGTAGCCTTGTATGCTATGGCATTTCAAGTGCTCATCCAAATGCATCTTAAATGTTGTGAGGGTTCCTGCCTCCACAACCCTTTCAGGCAGTGAGTTCCAGGCTCCAACCACCCTCTGGGTGAAAAAGTTCTTTCTCAAATCCCCTCTAAACCTCCTGCCCTTTACCTTGAATCTATGCCCCCTAGTTATTGACCCCTCTACTAAGGGAAAAAGCTCCTCAGCATCCATCCTATCTATGCCCCTCATAATTTTGTACACCTCAATCATGTCCCCCCTCAGCCTCCTCTGCTCCAAGGAAAACAAACCCAATCTGCCCAGTCTCTCTTCATAGCTGAAGCGCTCCAGCCCTGGTAACATCCTGGTGAACCTCCTCTGCACCCTCTCTAACGCGATCACATCCTTCCTGTAGTGTGGCGACCAGAACTGCACACAGTATTCCAGCTGTGGCCTAACCAGTGTTTTATACAGCTCCATCATAACCTCCTTGCTCTTATATTCAATGCCTCGGCTAATGAAAGCAAGTATCCCATATGCCTTTTTTACCACCTTATCCACCTGTTCCGCCGCCTTCAGGGATCTGTGTACTTGCACACCCAGATCCCTCTGACCCTCCGTCTTGCCTAGGGTCTTTCCATTCATTGTGTATTCCCTTGCCTTGTTAGTCCCCCCAAAGTGCATCACCTCGCACTTTTCCGGGTTAAATTCCATTTGCCACTGTTCCGCCCATCTGACCAACCCATCTATATCGTCCTGCAGACTGAGGCTACCCTCCTCGCTATTTACCACCCTACCAATTTTTGTATCATCCGCGAACTTACTGATCATACCCTTTACATTCATATCCAAGTCATTAATGTAGACCACAAACAGCAAGGGACCCAGCACCGATCCCTGTGGTACCCCACTGGCCACAGGCTTCCAGTCACAATTCACAATTCACAATTCAAATCGCTTTATTGGCATGATAAGTTACATCTTATGTTGCCAAAGCATCAAAATACATTTATGGTTTAGCACATAAACGCAGTTCTATTCATACAGTGTATAAACAGGTATATCCCTGAGTGTATAAATATACATTCGCATTGTTTATATATATTCTTTTCTTAGTTTACTGGTTGTCCCTCTGTTCATGGCAAGCTGTAACATAGTGTGCCGCCAGTGTTATACAGCTTCCCTCCTCTCCCAGTAGGAATGGGAGTTTTTGGTTGTCATTCAGATTTCTGAAATCAGGGCATATTTGTGAGAATTTTTGGTAGAAATTCTCCCTGATGCCCTGATATTTTCCGCAGGCTGTGAGGAAGTGCATCTCTGTCTCCACTACTCCCTGACTGCAGTGAGAGCATATCCTGTCTTCTCTTGGTAGCCTGGTCTGCCTGTGTCTGCCTTTTTCGATCGCTAGGCTATGTTCGCTAAGTCTGTACCTTGTCAAGGTTCTTCTCAGTTTGTTATCCTTTGCCATGGTCAGGTAATCAGCTATGTTGTATTGTCTGTTTAGGGCCAAGTAGCAATTGAGTTTGCTTTGGGTTTTTGTTGTTTCTGCCCAATATGTCAGATATTTTTCCTTTTGCTTAGCGACGATTGTGTTGGGTCGAATTCTTTGTGTTACCCTGTCACTGTCCTGGGGCTGGTTATTGTTAGTATTGTTAGTAGTTACTTCACTCAGTCCCAGGACTAGTTGACTGAGGGTATTCTTCTTTATGGTCAGCTCTTGGCATTTCAGGGCGTCGTAGTGATAGCATTGGGGATTGCTCATTTGGAGGTGATTCCAAAATTTGGTGGCTCTTTTTTGGATAGTGATTATTAATGGATATTGGCCTAGTTCCGCCCTGCATGCATTGTTTACTGTTTTCCTTTGAGTCCGGAGGATACTTTTACAGAATTCTGCATGTAGGATCTCAATTGGGTGTTTGTCCCATTTTGCAAATTCTTGTTGAGTTAGCGGTCCCCATACCTCACTGCCATAGAGTGCAATTGGTTCAATTACTGATTTGAAAATTTTGAGCCAAATGCTAATTGGGATTTCTATTTGGATTGATTTTTTGATGGCATAGAAAGCCCTTCTTGCTTTCTCTTTCAGTTCATTCACAGCCAGTTTGAAGTTTCCCGTAGAACTGATTTTTAAGCCCAAGTATGTGTAGTTAGTGGTTTGTTCAATTTTGGTTGTTCCTACTGTGAAATTTATTTTGGGTCCCTGATGTTTGGATCTTTGCTGGAACACAAGGACTTTGGTTTTTTGGGGATTTATTGCCAGGGCCCAAGTCTGGCAGTACGACTCCGGCAGGTCCAGGTTCTGCTGTAGACCCTCTTTAGTTGGTGACAGCAGAACCAGGTCGTCTGCATAGAGGAGGAATTTAACCTTGGATTCATATAGGGTGAGGCCGGGTGCTGTAGATTGTTCAAGTAGTTTTGCCAATCCATTTATGTAAATATTAAAGAGTGTCGGTGAGATTGGCGAGCCCTGCGTCACCCCCCGCCCCTGTGGGAAGTATTTTGTTTGTTTGTCTCCAATTTTAACTGCACATTTGTTGTTTGTATACATTGATTTAATTACATCATATGTTTTCCCTCCTACCCCACTTTCGATAAGTTTCAGGAATAAACCGTCATGCCAGATGGAGTCGAAAGCCTTCTGGAAATCTACAAAGCATGCGTAGATTTTGCTTTTGTTATGGTGAACGTGTTTGTCAATTAGGGTCTGTAGGTTGAAGATATGATCGGATGTTCTATAGTTTGGCAGGAATCCAATTTGGCTTTTACTCAAGACATTGTGCTCTTCAAGGAAGTTTATAAGTCTTTTGTTTATGATGCTACAGAATACCTTCCCCAGGTTACTGTTTACACAGATGCCTCGATAGTTGTTTGGGTCGATTTTGTCCCCACTTTTGTATATGGGCGTTATGAGTCCTTTGTTCCAGATATCAGGGAAATAACCGACACTCAGAACTAAGTTGAAGAGTTTTAGGATAGCCAGTTTCATTTTGTTGTCTGTGTGTTTAATCATCTCGTTTAGTATGCCGTCTGTCCCGCAGGCTTTTCCTGGTCGCAGGTCCTTGAGTTTTTCAAGAAGTTCTTTTTCTGTTATTATGGCGTCCAGCGGGTTTTGGTTATCTTTTATGGCCATTTCTAGCTTTTCCAGTTTTTTGCATATTTGGTGTTGCTCTGGTCTTAGTGTGTTTTTCTGGTATAATTTTTCAAAGTGGTTTACCCATGTGTCCCCATTTTGAATGGCCAAATCGTCGTGTTGTTTTTTGTGTAGTGTTTTCAAGTTTTCCCAGAAACAATTGGAATCAATGGATTCCTCCATGGAGCTGAGTGTATTCTTAATATATTGCTCTTTTTTGGTTCTGAGTGTGTTTCTGTATTGTGTTAGTGTCTGACAATAAGTAAGGCGTAGTTCCTCGTTTTCTGGATGTCTGTGTTTTTGGTTTGATATTTTTCTAAGTTTTTTCCTCATGTTATGGCAATCTTGGTCAAACCATTTTTCATAGTTTTTTGTTTTGGGTTTGTTCTTGCGAGCTTTCAAGTTTGCATTTGTTGCCAAATTATCAAAAATATTGTTTAGTTTACTAACTGCCCGGTTTATGCCTTCTTTATTGTGAGTGTATATGTTATCCAGAAAGGTGTCTAAGAGAGCTTGAGTTGATGCATTGCTAATTGTTTTCTGGTATTTTTCCGTGTCGTTTTTGGCCCATCTGTACGATTTTTTGGTGTTGTACAGTTTACTGGGTTGTGTTTCTATGTTGTTTGTTTCTGTCTTTTTGAGGAACATAGTAATTTGACTGTGATCTGACAGTGTTGTTTGTGGTTTGACTGTGAATGCTCTGAAAGAGGATGGGTCTAAGTCTGTAATCATATAGTCTACTGTGCTGCAGCCAAGAGGTGAGCAATAGGTCGATCTTCCTAGGAGGTCTCCTATGAACCTACCATTGACAATGTACAGACCCAGGTTTCGACAGAGCTGTAGTAGCTGTTTTCCGTTGGTATTTGACTGCTTGTCGCAGTTATGCCTGTATGGAAGGGAAGGGAGGTCAAAGTGGTTATTCCCGAAAACGTAAATGTTTCCCTGATTATTGGTGAAGTCTGGTTCTTCGCCCGTTCTTGAATTGAGGTCCCCACAGATCAACACGTTCCCCTGGGCCTGGTATTGGATAATTTCCCCCTCCATGTTGGAGAAGGTGTCCTCTTTAAAGTACGGGGAATCGATTGGAGGGATATAAAGTGCGCAAATGTAAACATCTTGGGTGTTTGAGATAATCTCCCTCTCAAGTTTGAGCCACATATGGTTTTCGCCCTTTTTTATAAATTTGATGTAATTCTTAAGTTCTGTTTTAAACCAGATCAGTATGCCTCCGGAGTCTCTGCCTTGGGTTACACTTGGTAATTTATTGGAGGGGACCACCAGCTCAGTGTACCCTTGGGGACAGCCAGTGTGTCCTTTTCCTTTATACCAAGTTTCCTGTAAAATGATAATATCTAGGTCTTTAGTTTCATCTATGAACTCTGGGGTCCTACTTTTCACTTCTCGCAGTGAAGAGCGTAGACCTTGGATATTCCAGGTCGAAATATATAAGGTTTTCATGTTAAGTTTGATCTTTTACTATGATAGGTTAAAGAGTGGTACGTGTTTGTCGTGTCTAAGTGTGGGAAAAAAAAAGATCACATCAGTTGTCTACAAAAGTTAATACAATTTGGTTACAGTTCTTTCTATTAATTAGTCCTTGATCCATAAGGCGGAAGTAGATGCTGCTGCACATCTGCTTATTGTCTCTTAATGGATTGTTTCTGTCTGAGGTATTGCGTACGTCCTGTGCATCTCTCCCTCTGTCTGGCTGGGAGCGGTCCTATTCCCCTGTGGGACAGGAGTGGTGCAGGTCTGATATTGTTGTTTTGCATGGGGATCCTCTCTGGTCTCGGTTGGTGTGTTGGTGGTCCTTGTAGTGTTCCTGATATGTACCCCGCTGATCTCTGGTGGTCGGGGGGGGGTCCTCTTGGAGTCTGGGTATGGACCCGGTTAAAAGCGACGTCCTTCAGGGCTTTAGCAAAGATCGATATTCTTTGCCTTTGGATGTGGACGTGGTCGTAAAGACATTCCTCATCGAGGGTGGGGTGTTGGGCCAGGTGTACGTTGTGTTTTGATTCGCAGTCTCTTGCTATGCTGGCATTTATCTCGTGAATTGTGTTGTTGTTGAAGTCTGTTCTCGGCAATATTGTGGAAACAGTGATTCTAGTGTTTGGAAATGTACTGCTTGCTTTCCTAATCATTGCTCTGAGCGATGTTGCTACTTCTTTCTGTTGGGTCTTTAGGTCATTTGTGCCCATGTGTATTATTATGTGTTGGGGGGAGCCTAATCTGGCTTTGGTCAGCCATCCCATGGCTCTGTTTGTTGTTGGGCACCAGATCTTTTCTACTTTACTTCTAGGGAATAGCTTTTTCTCCCATAGAAATTTCCCATTTGAGTCTATGAGTATTACGACGTCAGCCTTGTTTGTGTTTACTGTCTGGTGGCTTTCGCTTGGACTCATAGTGTGTGTGCTGGGCTGGGGTGTCTGGTCACAAAAACAACCTTCGATCATCACCCTCTGCCTTCTGCCACTAAGCCAGTTTTGTATCCAATGTGCCAAGGCACCCTGGATTCCATGGGCTCTTACCTTCTTGACCAGCCTCCTGTGCGGGACTTTATCGAAGGCCTTACTGAAATCCATGTATACCACATCCACTGCGTTACCCTCATCCACACACCTAGTCACCCCCTCAAAAAATTCAGTCAAATTAGTCAGACATCATCTTCCCTTGACAAAGCCATGTTGACTATCCCTGATTAATCCTTGCCTCTCCAAGTGGAGGCAAATTTTGTCCCTCAGGACTTTTTCCAATAATTTTCCTACCACTGATGTTAGGCTCACTGGCCTGTAGTTCCCCGGTTTTTCCCTACTACCGTGTGTCCGCCCATTCCACCAGCCTGTCGATGCCCTCTTGAAATTTATTACTATTTTCCTCACTGTTTACTACAGTTCCAAGTTTAGTGTCATCTGCAAATTTCAAAATTGTGCCCTGTACGCCCAAGTCCAAGTCATTAATGTCTATCAAAAAGCAGTGGTCCTAGTACTGAACCCTGGGGTTAATATAGTAACATGGATAGAGGATTGGTTAATGGACAGAAAACAGAGTAGGGATAAATGGATCTTTTTCAGGTTGGCAGGCTGTAACTAGTGGGGTGCCGCAAGGATCAGTGTTGGGGCCTCAGCTATTTACAATCTATATTAATGACCTAGATGAAGGGACCGGGTGTAATGTATCCAAGTTTGCTGATGATACAAAGCTAGGTGGGACAGTAAGCTGTGAGGAGAACACAGAGTCTGCAAAGGGATATAGATAGACTAACTGAGTGGGCAGTAAGGTGGCAGATGGAGTATAATGTGGGGAAATGTGAGGTTATTCACTTTGGTAGGAAGAATAGAAAAACTGAATATGTTTTAAATGGTGAGAAACTTTCAAATGTTGGTGTTCAGAGAGATTTGGGTGTCCTCGTGCAAGAAACACAGGAAGCTAGCATGCAGGTACAGCAAGCAATGAGGAAGGCAAATGGCATGTTGGCCTTTATTGCAAGGGGGTTGGAGTATAAGAGTAAGGAAGTCTTGCTCCAATTGTACAGGCCTTGGTGAGACCACACCTGGAGTACTGTGGAAAGTTTTGGTCACTTTACCTGAGGAAGGATGTTCTTGCCATGGAGGGAGTGCAGCGAAGATTCACCAGGCTGATACCTGGGATGGCAGGAATGACGTATGAGGAGAGATTGTGTCGAGTGGGCTTATACGCACTGGAGTTTAGAAGATTGAGAGGGGATCTCATCGAAACCTATAAAATTCAGTCAGGTCTGGACAGACTAGATGCAGAAAGGATGTTTCTGATGGCCGGGGAGTCCAGAACCAGGGGTCATAGTCTAAGGATAAGGGGTGAGCCATTTAGGACTGAGATGAGGAGGAATTTCTTCACCCAGAGAGTGGTGAACCTGTGGAATTCTCTGCCACAGAGGGCGGTGGAGGCCAGTTCATTAAATATATTCAGGAAAGAGTTGGATATATTTCTTGAGGCTAAAGGGATCAAGGGATATGGGGAGAAGGCAGGGACAGGGTACTGAATTTGGATGATCAGCCATGATCTCATTGAATGGCGGAGCAGGCTCGAAGGGCCGAATGGCCTACTCCTGCTCCTATCTTCTATGTTTCCATGTTAGATTGATTCCTGGGATGAGAGGGCTGTCCTGTGATGAGAGATTGTGTAGAATGGGCCTGTACTCTCTGGAGTTTAGAAGAATGAGAGGTGATCTCAATGAAACATACAAGATTCTGAGGGGGATTGACAGGGTAGATGCCGAGAGGTTGTTTCCCTGGCTGGAGTGTCTAGAACTAGGGGGCTTAGGCTCAGGATAAGGGGTCGGCCATTTAAGACTGAGATGTGGAGGAATTTCTTCACTCAGAGGGTTGTGAATCTTTGGAATTCTCTGCCCCAGGGGGCTGTGAATGCTGAGTCTTTGAGTATATTCAAGGCTGAGATAGATAGATTTTTGGAGTCTAGGGGAATCGAGGGATATGGAGATCGGGCGGGAAAGTGGAGTTGAGGTCGATGATCAGCCATGATCTTATTGAATGGCGGAGCAGACACGAGGGGCCGAATGGCCCACTGCTGCTCTTATTTCTTATGTTCTTATGTTCTATCACCACTGTATACCTCCCTCCAGTCCGAAAAATAACCATTCAACACAACTCTCTGTTTTCCATGCTGTCACTGCCCCTTTTATCCCATGGGCCTCAATTATGCGAACAAGTCCATTATGTGGTACTTTATTAAATGCCTTTTGAAAGTCCATATACACAACATCAATTGCTCCGCCCTCATCCACCCTCTCTGTTACCGCATCAAAGAACTCAATCGAGTTAGTCAAACACGACTTGCCCTTAACAAATCCGTGCTGGCTCACCTTTTAGTCCATGCTTGTCCAAGTGTCTGTTAACTTTCTCCTCGGAAACTAGACTTTGAGTAAGAGAGACAACTTTATTAAATGACAGAGCTCTGGGAGAAGAGTCTGCAACCACGTGGTCTGCGAGAGCACCTTCTCCCCGATTGTAGTACGTACCGAGCTTATATACAATTCCAAGAAGTTGGTTTTAGATCATTTACATTCATCCAATCAATTCATTTATTAACGCATATCGTTATTTTCCTCCAGTCAGGAGTTTACACACTTGTGTTGCCAATTCTGCCTCTTCAGGTCTTCGTTCCGTCTTGTTCCCCGGCGGAATGTGATTAGTTCGATGATAGGATACCAGTGAACCTTGTTAGTCCTCAGTGATTCAATTAGTCCCAGTCAGGACACGAGATGAACTTTGTTCCAGCCATGCGTAAGCGTGGCATGTCTCACTGTGCAGTGATTCAATTAGTCCCAGTCAGCGAATTTGTTGTTTGTGTCTTTTCCAGCAAAATCTTGTCCAGCAAAATTTTATTCTAACAATCCCTCCTCTTGGTCCTGGAGCACGATTCATTTGCTCCCAGATGACCATCCTCAGTCCCCCTTTCGTCGGTGCTTACAGCCACTGGCTTATGTCTGGGGGTTCGGTTGTTCCTTCGACAGTGTCGTATTGGTGTTCTTCGTCCCTTGGTAGCAGGTTGGTGTGTTCCTCCTCGATAGAGGCGATCGGCATCACGGTTTTCATAGCAGTTTGGCAACACAACTTTATAAGGCTCAGCGCACAACACATCAACATACAAATTACAACTATTATTATTATCCCTTGCATCATCCACGCTCCCCACCCGGTTTTCCCTAGCAACCAATCAAGTCCCCCTGTGCTTGTGGGTTGATGGAGCTTCTTTATTTCTTCTTGGATATGATTTGCTAGGCTCATGATATTCTCGGAGCTATCTGGGACATATGTACAGCAGTCTGTCCCGATCAGGGCACAGGTGCCTCCTTGCACCGCCAACAGATAATCTAGGGCTATCCTATTCTGTAAGGCAGTGGTCCGGATCGCCACCATTTCGGCACTCATTTCTCTCAGGGACTCAGCTGTATCGTTGGCTATTTGTTCGAGCACTGCTGCCATGTTTATGGATTCCCTTGCTATTTTTCCTGTTCCGTACCAGGGGAATGCTATAGCCCAGAATCTTTCGGTTTCCGTAATAGCTCTCTTAACACGCTTGGCTGGTTGCCATAACGACTGGTACCCGTAGTGGTGGGTTAGGGAGGATAAATAATGGATGTATGGTACTACGTATCCTATATAGCATGACCCAGTCCAGGTTCGTGGAAGCCATGGATACGCCTTATATCCGCAAATGAAATAGGTATTATTATAGGCCTCAAATTTGTTCCAAAGTTGGTACATGATCCCAGGTATTCCCCTCCAGGGTAGATTGCTAGTCCGGTTTAGCACTTCGGATAAATTAAACGTTCCCACGTAGGGCCATTCTAGGGCACCTGGTGGTTTAGTACTGGTTTTGGCTAAAGTGTAATTATACTTGCACTTACTCCATCCAACCACTAACCCTGTCTTGTCATAGTTTACCAAGCAGACTTCCCCCTCTGCATTGTTTAGTTTTCCCCCTGTGCTGACTAATAGCTCTTCTGGATACCTTCGATTATCGTACTGGGGATGAAACCATCCTTTAAAGTTCATGGGGTTATACCCTGCCTGTTTCCACTCATGTTCCAGCTGATCTGGATTCAAGCTATTTTGGGTTTGTATGGTATCCTCCTTATTCCAGGTGGTATTAGAGTATAATAACCACCCTACCATCTCCTCTACCTTAAAGGGGATAGGCCTTAATGGGATTCATCCCCCCGTATGGGTGGGCACATGGGCGCACACCCAGCAGGAGCTTTGGCCCATTTTTTTTCGCATAGACATATGACATATACAGAAAGGTATTTACATGCAATCCTCTCTCTTTACGTAAATGGGGTACCGCGCTTCCCGTGACAATATGAAATAACGCCATTACCCATAATACTCTAAACATGATTAATATATCTTTACAGGAATTTTATGACAAAGGGTATGCAGATCACCTGTAAAACAGATTCAGAAAGTAGCCAGTCAGTTGTCTTTATATACTTTCAATTGTGTCCAATGCTTCCATACTCCTTTACCCCTTATGTCTAGACAGGCACAGGTATCCCCACTGATTATGATTTCATATGGCCCACTCCATTTTGGGGCGAACCCTGGTTTGCTGGGCAGAGTTTTCACCATGACTTTACTACCCGCTGAGGGAACATAAGCCGTCATTGTGAGCTCTTGTGCCCGATCCTTGTCCTCCTGATTATCGCGGACATTCTTTCGCATCTCCTTTAATTGAGTGCTAAGTTCCAGGACGTATCATTTTAGTCTATCTTTTAAAGGGCCTACATCGGCCCCACCTGTTATGATGCCTTCTGGCAATTGCATCGCCCTTCCTGTCGTCAATTCATAAGGGGTCAAGCCTGTCGTTCGGTTTTCAGTGGCTCGCAGCTTCATTAGGATAATGGGCAATACTTCAGTCCAGGTTTTCCCCGACGTCTGCATTGCCTTTGCCAATGCATTTTTAAGGGTTCAGTTCATTCGTTCCACCATGCCCGAACTTTGAGGGTGGTATGGGATGTGGAATTTTTGTTTAATTCCCATTAATTGGCATACTGTTTTTATGACACTCCCGGTAAAGTGGGTACCTTGATCAGAGTCCATTTGAACTGGTATTCCCCACCTGGGGATTACTTCTTCAGCTAAGACTCTGGCAACCGTCAAAGCGGTGCAATTTCGCGTGGGGAAAGCCTCTACCCAGCGGGTGAATTGGTCTATGACCACGAGGCAGTATGTTTTGCCGTGTGACGGTGGAAGGGGACCTGTGAAGTCTATTTGCATATGCTCCCAGGGCCCTCGTGGCCTTGGTTGATGTCCCATTTTGACCTTTATGGGTCGCCCGGGGTTATACTGCGCACAGGTGATACATCGATGGCAGTATCTCGCGATATCTCTTCCCATCCCCTTCCACCACCATTCTTTGCTCAGGCTTCCCATCATCGCTTCTCTCCCTGAATGTACAAGCCCATGGTGGAGTTCTAATAGCATATTTTGAATGCACTTGGGGGCCATTACCCTGTTATCCTTTCGCCAGACATTATCGCTTCCCCGCTTTGCGCCTTGTTCTTCCCACGTACCTTTTTCGACGTCGGGGGTGTCCTCATGGAGTTCGTCAATACTTATCTCGTCCTCGGAGCTGCTCACAGCGGCTATTGGTACTTCTTCGATCCTTTCTTGCTCTAGCGCCCTTTGTGCTGCTTGGTCCGCAACCTGGTTCCCCTGGTGATTTAACCAGTCCGGGCTAGTCCGGTCCGGTTCCCTCTGATGTGCCTTAATCTTAATTACTGCTACCTGTTGGGGTTTGTCGCTAGCTTCTAGGAGGGCTTCTATCCTCAGCTGGTGTTTTATGGGATTGCCTCCCGTAGTAATGAATCCCCTCCTACCCCATGCAGTCATATAATCGTGGACCACCCCAAAGGCATACCTACTATCTGTGTAAATGTTCACGATTTTATTCTCTGACCACTCTAGTGCCCTGGTGAGAGCCACTAGCTCTGCCACTTGGGCCGATAGGCCTCCATCAATCCGTCCTGACTCTACGGTTTTTAATTCGCCATTAACCACTGCCCACCCCGTTCGGGGCAGCCCATCTATATACTTGCGTGAACCATCTACGTACAACGTCTCTTCCGCTGTCGCTAAAGGGGTGTCTTTTATCCTATCTTCTTCCAGGTTCATATCTACGTCCCCACAGTTGTGGGGCTCCCCAGTTCCCAGTATTCCTTCTGCCGGGTTCTCCCGTGCCTCTAACAATGGTTACTGCTTTACTCGGAGGGAGGACGGCCTCCCACTTGGCACGTCTCATGTTCGAGATGGATCTTAATTTCCCGGTATTCAGCATCTCTACCAGAGTGTGTTTAGTGTGCAATATAATGTTTCCTGTCATTACTATCGGCTCACTAACCTTTACTGCCCAAGCCGCACAATCCAATGCAGCTATGCACCGGGAGAGCCCTGTGACTACCGGTCCCTCCGCTGTGGAATAGTAGGCGACGGGCCTTCTTTTATCCCCATGATCCTGTGTAACTACTGCTGTGTAAAACCCTTCTTCATTGTTGCAATGTATGTGGAAGTCCTTACTCATATCTGGCAGTCCTAGCCCTGGGGCTGATACTAGCTCAGACTTTAGTTGAGTATAAGCTTCCTCTTGTTCCGGTCCCCAATCTATCGGTTCCAACGCGGGTTTACCCCCTTTCACTAATCTTTGTATAGGTTCTGCTAATTTAGCGAACCCCGGGATAAAATTTCTACTGTAATTAAAGAGCCCCAGTACCTTCCTGACTCCGCGTACTGTTACGGGTCTCGGCATGCCCTGGACAGCGTGTTTCCTGTCCTGTGGCATTTCTTTAAGTCCTTGGGAGATTAGATGTCCCAGGTATAGGACCTGAGTTTTTCCTATCTGTGCTTTTTTAGGGCTTACCTTGAGGCCAGCCGTCTCTAGGGCCCTTAGTACTAAATATAGGGTTGCCAGATGGCCTGCCTTCATTTCCGAGGCTATTAGTATGTCGTCGACGTACTGCAAAATAGTTCTTCCTTTAGGTACTTCTATCTGTTTTAGGATATCACTCATGACGTGGTGAAAAATAGCTGGGCTATTATGGAATCCCTGTGGCAATCGGGTCCACGTATATTGTTTATCCCCTACTGTGAATGCAAATTTCTCTTGTGATTCCGGATCTAATGGGAGTGCCCAGAATCTGTTAGCTATGTCTAAAACGGTGAATATCTTCTGTTCAGGGGATAGCCCATTCAAAATTGTTGAGGGGCTGGCAAAGATGGGGTGTAATTTAGGAGTGACCCTGTTGAGGGCCGTATAGTCTATAGTCAACCGATAGCTCCCATCAGGTTTCTCTACTGGCCATGTGGGATGAAATAGTAGTGCTCGTGGTTTCCCTCAGGATACCCCTTTCTACTAGCCCCTTCACTATGTCCACGACTGCCTTCCTGGCCTCCGCCTTTATTCGGTACTGGTGGTGGGATTAGCCAATGTCCCGCCCCGACTCACAGGAGCCATCTCGACTATTTCAACGTCCCCCTCGCCTGCAGGGGCTGTTGGTTCTGCACTGTAATATGGGGGAAGGGAGGTGGTGTCTGGACAAGTCCCCATTCGCCCCCCCTCGTATACCTTACACTCTAATTCCTTTATAATCTTTGCTTGACATTTTGCCCTTGTCTCTAGTTCCGTAACCATCTGTACTTTGTCTTGTGCAACTTTCTTTATTACGTTTACTTGTTCAATGAGTCCTGCTAGTTGGTGTACTAATAACACTCCTGCCTCCTTGGTTTTATCCTTTGTCTGTTTAGTCAACCAGTTTCTCTGGAGTTCTAAAGTCTGTGACACATCCCACCCGTCTTTCTGCATCTTCTTAATTAACGACTGTCGGTTTGTCATATAAGAATATGTGAGGGAGCCCGAAGGTCCCCTCTTAACTTCCTCACCTGACATCGCCGCTGCTTCACCGATCGTTCCTTCGTGTCTGGAGATCTGTTCCTTAGAGAGCCCCCCTATTCTTTCCTTCCGAGAATACCCGAGCTTCTTGTCGCACTCTATGCCAGCGTTCTCAGAGGTCCGGGTTTGTCTTTCTCTCAAAACTGCCCGGACGTGTAACGCTTGCTTGTTGGACGGGGTTTCTACCCCTCCCCGGTGTCTGTTTACCTGATCAGGGTCCTACAACACCGACACTAATAATCTCCTAGTTCACGTAGCAACATGATATAATGCAGAAAAATGTTAACCGTACTCGACTAGTATCACGACTTTAGAACACCTTGGAGTCTCGGCACCTACTTCATGGTCCTGGCCTTCGCGTGGGGCATTTGCCGTCTTAACAACCGACCTGAGGCTAGGTGTCTGAGACAAGTGTCCTCCTGGTCCGAGGTTTTTCTTAGTTACTATTACACAAATACAAATACACAAATACAAATCAAGTAGTGTCTCTTACCCACTCAGTCTGTGTCCCAGATTCGTTTTGGTGCCGCTTTGCCGTTCAGTCGCCTTGTCGAGTGTCTCTGATTTATGGGCGGTCAAAAATCTGACTACTCATCCTGGTCACTGATTCGAACGACTGTTCAGCTCCGTGGCACCCTGCTCGCAGCGCCAATTTGTTGTAGGAAAAGTGATTCCTCGGAAACTAGACTTTGAGTAAGAGAGACAACTTTATTAAATGACAGAGCTCTGGGAGAAGCGTCTGCAACCACGCGGTCTGCGAGAGCACCTTCTCCCCAATTGTAGTACGTGCCGAGCTTATATACAATTCCAAGAAGTTGGTTTTAGATCATTTACATTCATCCAATCAATTCGTTTATTAACGCATATCGTTATTTTCCTCCAGTCAGGAGTTTACACACTTGTGTTGCCAATTCTGCCTCTTCAGGTCTTCGTTCCGTCTTGTTCCCCGGCGGAATGTGATTAGTTCGATAATAGGATACAAGTGATTAGTTCGATGATAGGATACCAGTGAACCTTGTTAGTCCTCAGTGATTCAATTAGTCCCAGTCAGGACACGAGATGAACTTTGTTCCAGCCATGCGTAAGCGTGGCATGTCTCACTGTGCAGTGATTCAATTAGTCCCAGTCAGTGAATTTGTTGTTTGTGTCTTTTCCAGCAAAATCTTGTCCAGCAATCTTGTCCAGCAAAATTTTATTCTAACACCATGCATGTCCAAGTGGCTGTTAACTTTCTCCCGGATTATTGCTTCTAAAAGCTTCCCCACCACCGATGTTAAACTGACTGGCCTGTAATTGCCAGATTTATCCTTCTCCCCTTTTTTGAACAAGTGTGTAACATTTTCAATCCTCCACTCCTCTGCCATCACCCCGGTATCTAAGGAGGATTGGAAAATTGTGGCCAGCAACTCTGCAATTTCTACCCTTACTTACCTCAGCAACCTAGGATGACTCCCATCCGGACCGGGTGACCTATCCACTTTAAGTACTGCCAGCCTTTCTCATACCTCCTCTATATCTACCTTTATATCATCCAGTATCCCAGCAACCTCCTCATTTACCGTGGCTTTGGTGAAGTCGTCTTTCTTGGTGAACACCTTGGTAAAAGGAACACGAATTATTAAGATTGCTGGAATAAGTTCACCGATGAGACAATCAGCTGTGAGAAAATTGACTAAAATAAATTGGTGTGATGCAACAAACATGGAATACACAAACAATGACCGTTTGTATTACATCACCAGCAGATCTACCAAGGGACAGCTCATCCTGGGCCAGAGGATCTGGTGCTTTACAACCATAGAGATGGTATGCGATGTAACAGACCATTTATCAGAGCCATTGATTTAAGTTGGCAAAATATGTGTATTTCCATGTTTATTGCATGGAAATTATAGCAGTGTTTGGGAGACCAGATTTGAGACAGAAGCACAGATGTGCCGAGAATAAGAACATAAGAACACAAGAAGTAAGAGCAGGAGTAGGCCATACGGCCCCTCGGGCCTGCTCCGCCATTCAATAGGATCATGGCTGATCCGAATCTAGACTCACGTCCACTTCCCTGCCCTCTCCCCGTAACCCCTAATTCCCTTATCTGCTAGGAAACTGTCTATCTCCATTTTAAATTTATTTAATGTTGCAGCTTCCACAGCTCTCTGGGGTAGCAAATTCCATAGATTTACTACCCTCTGAGTGAAGAAGATTCTCCTCATCTCAGTTTTGAAAGCGCAGCCCCTTATTCTTAGATTATGCCCCCTAGTTCTAGTCTCACCCATCAGTGGAAACATCCTCACCGCATTCACCCGATCAAGCCCCCTCACAATCTTATATGTTTCGATAAGATCGCCTCCCATTCTTTTGAACTCCAATGAGTAGAGGTCCAACCTACTCAACCTTTCCTCATACGTCAACCCCCTCATCTCCGGAATCAACCGAGTGAACCTTCTCTGAACCGCCTCGAGAGCAAGTATATCTTTTCTTAAATATGGAAACCAAAACTGCATGCAGTATTCCAGGTGTGGCCTCACCAATACCCTGTATAACTGCAGCAAGACTTCCCTGTTTTTATACTCCATCCCCCTTGCAATAAAAGCCAAGATTCCATTGGCCTTGCTGATCACCTGCTGCACCTGCATACTAACTTTTTGTGTTTCAGGCACCAGGACACCCAGATCCCTTTGTACTGTAGCACTTTGCAGTTTCTCTCCATTTAGATAATAACTTGCTCTTTGATTTTTTCTGCCAAAGTGCATAACCTCACACTTTCCAACATTATATTGCATCTGCCAAATCTCTGCCCACTCACTTAACCTGTCTATGTCCTTTTGCACGTTTTTTATGTCCTCCTCACTCACTGCTTTCCCTCCCATCTTTGTATCGTCGGCAAACTTGGATATGTTGCATTCGGTCCCTTCCTCCAAATCATTATTATAGATTGTAAAGAGTTGGGGTCCCAGCACTGACCCCTGCGGAACACCACTAGTTACTGATTGCCAGCCCGAGAATGAACCATTTATCCCAACTCTTTGTTTTCTGTTAGATAGCCAATCTTCCACCCATGCCAGTATATTACCCCCAATCCCGTGATTTCTTA
Organism: Somniosus microcephalus; assembly: GCF_052327205.1. NCBI lineage: Eukaryota > Metazoa > Chordata > Chondrichthyes > Squaliformes > Somniosidae > Somniosus > Somniosus microcephalus. The sequence goes on from NC_140990.1 coordinate 73,862,853, forward strand.
TCTTGATCAGTAATCTTTTGTGTGGAACCTTGTCAAATGCCTTTTGGAAGTCCAAATACACTACATCCACTGGTTCCCCTTTATCCACCCTGTATGTTACATCCTCAAAGAATTCGAGCAAATTTGTCAAACATGACTTCCCCTTCATAAAACCATGCTGACTCTGTCCTATTAAATTATGTTTATCCAAATGCTCTGTTACTGTTTCCTTAATAATGGACTCCAACATTTTGCCAACCACAGATGTTAGGCTAACTGGTCTATAGTTTCCAGCTTTTTGTCTACTTCCCTTCTTAAATAAGGGTGTTACATTAGCAGTTTTCCAATCTGCCGGGACCTTTCCTGAGTCCAGGGATTTCTGGAAAATAATCACCAATGCAACCACAATCCCTACCGCCACTTCTCTCAAGACCCTAGGATGTAGGCCATCAGGTCCGGGGGATTTATCCGCCTTAAGTCCCATTATTTTACTGAGTACCATCTCCTTAGTGATTTTAATCATCTTTAGCTCCTCCCCCCCCCCATTGCACCCTGTTTGTCCAGTGTTGGGATATTTTTAGTGTCCTCTACTGTAAAGACTGATACAAAATATTTGTTCAGCGTCTTTGCCAACTCCATGTTCCCCACCATTAGTTTCCCGGTCCCATCCTCTAAGGGACCAATGTTCACTTTAGCCACCCTTTCTCTTTTTATATAGCTGTAGAAACTCTTTCTATCTGTTTTTATATTTTTTGCTAGTTTACTTTCATAATCTATCTTCCCTTTCTTAATTAATCTTTTAGTTATTGTTTGCTGGCTTTTAAATGCTTCCCAATCTTCCATCCTCCCACTAGATTTGGCTACTTTATATGCCTTGTTTTCAGTCGGATACTATCCTTTATTACTTTACTAAGCCACGAATGGCTGTCTTTTCTTTTACTCCCCCTTTTCCTCAGTGGAATATATTTATCTTGAAAGATGTGAAATATCTCCTTGAATGTAGACCACTGCTCTTGTACCGTCTTACACTTTAATCTGTTTTCCCAGTCCACTTTAGTCAATTCTACTCTCATACCTTCATAGTCTCCTTTATTTAAGTTCAGTATGCTGGTTTGAGATCCAACTCTCTCATCCTCAAACTGAATATGGAATTCAACCATGTTATGGTCACTCATTCCAAGGGGATCCTTTACTAGGACATTTTTTATTAATCCTGTCTCATTACACAGGACCAGATCTAAGATTGCCTGCCCCCTGGTTGGTTCAGTTACATACTGCTCAAGGAACCCGTCCCTAATACACTCTATGAACTCTTCCTCAAGGCTGTCATGCCCAATTTGATTAGTCCAGTCAATATGAAAGTTAAAATCCCCCATGATTATAGCTGTTCCCTTATTACAAGCCCCAACTATTTCCTGATTTATACTCTGACCAACAGAGTTGCAACTGTTAGGAGGCCTATAGACTACGCCCACTAGTGACTTTTTCCCCTTCTTATTCCTTATCTCCACCCAAACTATTTCACTATGCTGATCCTTTGACCCAATATCATTTTTGACTATTGCAGTGATTCCATCCTTGATTAACATAGCAACCCCACCTCACTTTCCTTCCTGTCTGTCCTTCCTAATTGTCAAATACCCTTGTATGTTTAGTTCCCAGTCATGATTATCTTGCAGCCATGTTTCCGTAATGGCCACCAGATCATACCCATGTGTAGTTATTTGTACCGTCAACTCGTCAATTTTGTTACGAATGCTGCGTGCATTCAGATAAAGAACTTTCAAATGTGTTTTCTGACAATTTATTCCTGCTTTTACCCCTTTTACTACTTTACCTTAATCATTATACATTCTGTCCCTTCCTGACATGCTCTGGTTTTTAATTCCCCCACTGCTACCTTGCTCTATTGCCTTCTCCGCTGTCATTTTTATTTTTCGCTCTCTTAAAACCTCCCCCCCACTAATTAGTTTTGTAGTGTCCGTGTGTAGATAAAGACACTGAAGACAGGAGTTGGTTCATAGGTATTTACTAAGCAAGTCTCGGGGGGGGGTTCTAAAGGATATACACAATACACAGGCTTATATAGCCCAAGTGGCAATTACCAGCATTACGCACACCTGGGGCTCTTAAAGGCACATACACCACAATTCCTCCCCTTCTAGCTAACTAGTACATCATATTTTAAGTAATTATTAATTACATGTTATATGCAAAATAATATACATTGCTGTATTAATTAATTATAAGTTAGTCTCTCAGGAGGCTTCCTGACTCGGTCCGGATAACGCCTCGGGGGTGTAGTAGTTTCTGGTGGTGTAGTAGGTTCTTCTGGCAAGGCTGATTCGGCTTGAAGGCCAGTGTCGGGTTCATCGGGTTCCAGTATCACCGGATCAGAGGTAGATATGGGTATCTCTACTTCATCGTTAGATGTATAGCGTGGTGGTGTAGGTTGTCCCTTTTCGGATGACTTGATGATTTGGTCAGCATGGCGCCTTATTATGTTTTCTCCGATGTCCACGGTATACATCAGTGGTCCTAGTCGTGTGCAGATAGTTCCAGGCTGCCATTTCTCGGTACGGTAGTCCCGGGCCAAAACCGGTTGGCCTATCTGGAAGGCCCTAGTTGGCCTTTCATTCATGCCCTGAAACTGCCGGTTCTCCACGTCCCTTCGGATGTTGGGCTTGACCAAATCCAGCCGGCATCTTAGGTTTCTATTGTAGAACATCATGGCGGGAGTTTGGTTTGTAACCATATGTGTTGCATTCCTATATGCAAATAAGAAGTTATCCACCTTGTGCTGAAGTTTTATGTCTTCATTACCCATGGCCTTTATGGCCTTCTTAAAGGTCTGGACAAACCTTTCAGCCAATCCATTGGTGGCGGGATGTTATGGGGCGGACGTGTAGTGCTTTACCCCATTGTTCTTTAAGAACTTTCTGAATTCTTCGGACACAAATTGCGGTCCATTATCAGAACATATCTGTTCTGGCAGCCCATTCCTGGCAAATATGGTCCTTAATACTGTGATGGTTTTTTCCATGGTGGTGGAGGACATCTTTATTACCTCCGGCCACTTGGAGTGTGCATCAACTGCGATTAAGAACATTGAGTCCATAAATGGACCAGCAAAGTCGATGTGCACCCTTTGCCAGGGAGATGAGGGCCACTCCCATGGATGTAGAGGGGCCTGTGGTGGAACATTTTGGACCTTCTGGCATCCTAGGCAGCTCTTGGTCATGTCTTCGATGTCTCCATCGATACCTGGCCAACATACAAACGCCCTAGCTAGGTTCTTCATTTTCACTCCACCCAGATGCCCCTCGTGAAGCTCCTTTAGCACTTTATCCTGGAGTTTGGGTGGAATCACCACTCTGGATCCACACATCAAGGTTCCTCGGCACACTGACAGCTGTTCTCTTCTTTGCGAGAATGCTGGCAACAGTGGTTCGCCATGTGCTGGCCATCCCTTCATTGTTAAATCGTAGACCCGTGAGAGAGTAGGGTCATTTCTGGCCTCCCTTTCAATGGCAGAATTTGTCACCGGTAGACATTCCACTATGGTAGAGTGGAATATCTCTACTGGGTCTACTGTAGGTGCCTCTTCTATTGTTGGCAACGGCAGGCGCGATAAACCGTCAGCATTCCCATGCTGTTTTGACCCTTTGTATTCAATGTTGTATTGGTGTGCCCCTAGAAAAAGGGACCACCTCTGTAGTCTTTGTGCCGTCATAATGGGGACACCTTTATTAGGGTTGAATATGGAGATGAGGGGTTGATGGTCAGTCAGCAAGGTAAATTTTTGTCCGTGTAGGTAATGGTTGAATTTCTTCACTCCCCATACCAGGCTGAGTGCTTCCCTGTCTATCTGGGAATAGTTACGCTCAGCTGAGTTCAATGAGCGTGACGCAAAAGCTATCGGCCGTTCCGAGCCATCGGGGAATCTATGGGACAATACCGCTCCTATGCCGTAAGGGGATGCATCGCACGCCAGTCTGATTGGTAGTGATGGGTTGTAATGAGCCAAAACTTTCTCGGATGTGATTAAGTCTTTACATTTATGGAAGGCACGTTTACAGTCTTCGTTCCATTTCCAAATCACTCCTGTGTGTAGAAGATCATTAAGAGGGTGTAGAATAGTTGATAAGTTCGGTAAAAATTTATGATAGTAATTTATTAATCCCAGGAATGACCTCAATTGTGAAACATTTTCAGGTGCTGGGGCTTTTATAACTGCTTCAATTTTCTCAGGTGACTTATGCAACCCTTCCTTATTAATTATGTGGCCACAGTATGATATCTGATTTTGGAAAAATTCGCACTTGGGGCGATTTGCTCGTAGGCCCCGTTCTTTCAGCCTAGTGAGCACCTGCTCCAAATTGGCAAGGTGTTCGTTGTCGTTTTCTCCTGTTATAAGGATGTCGTCTAGGTAACACTGAGTCCCCGGAATCCCTTGCAGGACTTGCTCCATAGCTCTTTGCCAGATAGCTGGAGCTGATGCTACTCCAAAAACCAGTCGATTGTACTGGTACAGGCCTTTGTGTGTGTTTATTGTGAGATACTTTTTAGAGGTCTCCTCAACCTCCATCTGTAGATATGCCTGTGCCAAGTCAATTTTTGTGAAACGTTTTCCTCCGGATGGTGAGGCGAAAATATCTTCTATCCTCGGAAGAGGATACTGTACCGTGTGAAGGACCGGGTTTACAGTCACCTTAAAGTCCCCACAGATGCGAATTTTTCTCTGTTCCTCAGAGTTATTTTTCAATGCTTTTTTCATGACTGGAACGATGGGTGTTGCCCATTCGCTCCAATCTATTTTGGATAATACGCCTGCCTTTTCCAAATTCTCCAGCTCTGCCTCGACTGCCGGACGTATTGCGTATGGCACTGGTCTTGCCTTAAAAAATTTTGGAATTGCTGCATCTTCCACTTTTATTGAGGCAGTGATGCCTTTCAAGGTTCCTAGTTTCTCTTGAAACACTTCTTTGGCGTTGGCCAAGATGTCTTTTAATCGTTCAGGTATGATGTCATCCTTGTTTTTTTCCTTACTGGTCACCGTCAGTGCCTGAATGGAGTGCCAGTCTAAACGTATCTTCCTTATCCATTCACGTCCCAACAACGGTGGACCACCATCTTGTAGAATGTATAAATACAACTTTTGTATTTCTTTGCCGTTGTATACCACAGGCACCTTTATTTTTCCTTTGGGGTATACTTTCTGCCCCGTATATGTTTTTAAGATAATGGATGTGTCTTTTAGAGGTATATGCGAAAATAGCCTCTCGTAATCTCGTCGATTTATTACGGTTAGAGCTGATCCTGTATCTAGCTCCATTTTAACTGGGGACCCTGCTATTATGAGGGTAACCCAAATGGTCTGGTAATCTTCATTGGCAATTACATTATGTAATTTGAGAGAGCTTAGTCTCTTGTTCCCGGAGTCGCTATCGCTCTTCTGGTCTTTGGAGCTATTGTCCGTCATCATTTGTACCTTTCTGTGCTTTTCCTTATTGATTCTTTTCCCGTTAGTGGATTTTTTATTTTCAGATTGGCATACACGTGGAATGTGTCCCATCTTTCCGCATCGCCTGCATGCTTTTTCTTTGAACCAGCAATCCCTCTGGTCATGGTTGGATCTGCCGCAGCGATAACATCTCTTGAAACCCCGTGTCATTTCATGGGTGCCGAAGTCCTGTGGCCTTTGCTGTATCTTTGCCGCTCCTATTGCACTGAAAGCCTTGTCCAGTGTTAAATCTTTTCCAGAAGATACCTTTTTTTGTGTTTCTACACTTAGGGGATCGCAGATGAATTTGTCTTGCAGAGAATCTGCCAGTCCTGCCTCGAATTGGCAGTGTAGGGTATCAACAATCTCCTCAAAATTCTTGTCCATCGGTTCGGCTGGAGTGATTAAGTTGCGTAACAGCTTGTATGTTTCTGCGCCCATTAGATCCAGAAGCACTGAAGCTTTTTTTTCATCTTCTATTCCATTTGCGGTGCAAAACACCTCCACTCTTTCTACATATGTGGTCCAATTCTCTATCTTGTTATCAAAAACATCAATATTGCCAAAGTTAGGCTCTGTTTCGTTATCAAAAGCATCAATATTGCCAGACTTAGGCATTTCAAAAAAAACATATGGCGCTTCCCGCGCTTTTTTTTTTCTCTCTGTAGCAACGATATGGCGCTGCCTGCGCTTTCCCGCCGCTGCTACCGATAACAACACTGTTTTACTGTGGTTTCCGTTTATTCACTGTTGGAGACTCGTTCCCGACGGAGGTCTAAACGCTGACCTGCTTGCCGCGCCGGCCGTCTCCCGAGTGCACCCTCCCAGTCCGTTATTGCTTGCCTCCGATTTCGCTGCCTGTCTCAGCTGTAGAGCCCGACGCTGGAGCCCCAGCCTGACGCCCAGGAAGGATTAGCGCAGTACCTGCCACCAGCTTGGCCAGCTGGTGAAACCACAGTTTCTATAACTTCCTTGAGTCTTCTGGACGCTGGAGGAATCGATGTCCTTGAGGTGCTGCCGAATTGCAGGTAAGTCCGTTTCCACTTCGTCGCCACTGTAGTGTCCGTGTGTAGATAAAGACACTGAAGACAGGAGTTGGTTCATAGGTATTTACTAAGCAAGTCTGGGGGGGGTTCTAAAGGATATACACAATACACAGGCTTATATAGCCCAAGTGGCAATTACCGGCATTACGCACACCTGGGGCTCTTAAAGGCACATACACCACAAGTTTAAAGCCCTCTCTACAGCCCTAGTGATTTGATTCGCCAGGACTCTAGTCCCAGCACTGGCCAAGTGAAGTCCGTCCCAACGGAATAGCTCTCTCCTCTCCCAGTACTGATGCCAGTGTCCCAGGAAGCAAAACCCATTTCTCCCACACCAGGCTTTGAGCCACGCATTTAATTCTCTAATTTTATTTACCCTAGCCAAATTTGCACGTGGCTCAGGTAGTAATCCAGAGATTATTACCCTTGTGGTTCTGCTTTTTAATTTGGCCCCTAGCTGCTCAAACTCCCTCAGCAGAACCTCCTTCCTTGTCCCATCTATGTCGTTGGTACCAACATGGACCACGACAACTGGATCCTCCCCCTCCCACTCCAAGTTTCTCTCCAGCCCAGAGGAGATGTCCTTAACCCTGGTACCGGGCAGGCAACACAGCCTTCGGGACTCTTGCTCTCAGCTGCAAAGAACTCTATCTATCCCCCTAATGATACTATCCCCTACCACTACAACATTTCTTTTATCTCCCCCCACTTGAATGGCCCCCCATTCCATGGTGCTGTGGCCGGGTTGCTCATCCTCCCCGCAGTCCCCGTTCCCATCCTCACAGGGAGTAAGAGCCTCAAACCTGTTGGACAAGAGCAAGGGCTGTGGCTCCTCCAACACTACCTCCTGGATCCCCGTACCTGCCTCACTTCTAGTCACACCATCCTGACCCTGGCCACGGACTACATCTGAATGAATTAATCTAATTGGTGTGACTACCTCCTGATACACAGCGTCCAGGTAACTCTCCCCCTCCCTGATGTGTCTCAGTGTTTGGAGCTCGGACTCCAGATCTTCAACACGGAGCTGGAATTCCTCGAGCAGCCAACACTTACTGCAAATGTGATCACTGTGAGCATCAATGGTGTCCACCAGCTCCCACATATTGCAGCAGCAACACGTCACCTGATCTCCCATTCTATGTAATTAATTAAATTTATTAATATTATTCTTAAATACCCTCTGCCCCAATTCTAGATGATGAATATCGCACCTTAGAAACTATAAACCACAGAGTTTAAGCTTAAAAAAGAGAGAAATACTCACCAGCCAATCACTTACCCGCTTTCTGGTGACGTCACACTTGGATTACTTTTTACCCCTCTCCTTCCCTCTGAGGTCCGAGACTGGAGACTGGTAAAACTTACCTGGGTCTCTGAAGCCTTTTTAAGCTTCCCGCTCGCGCCTCCCGCCGATACCCGCGGTCTGGTATGTCCTGGTTGAAGGCCTCCCATTGTTCAATTATTGGTTTACCTACCAATTTTTGATTCCAATCCACCTGGGCCAGATCCCTTTTTAACTCATTTAAGTTAGCCCTCCTACAGGTAAGTATTTTTATGCTTGATTGTTCCTTGTTTTTTTCTGTAACTATTCTAAACCTGATGACATTATGATCAGTGCCCAAATGCTCCCCCACTGAAACATGCTCCCCTTGCCCCATTTCATTCCCCAGAACTAGATCCAGCACTGCTTCTTTCCTCGTTGGGCTGGAAACAGTGTTTAAGAAAGATTTCTTGTGCACATTTCAGGACTTTCTCCCCCTCTGTGTCCTTTATACTGTTACTATCCCAATCTATGTTAGGATAACTGAAGTCCTCCATTATCACTATGCCATAGATCCTGTATCTTCCTGTAATTTCCCTGCAAACCTGCTTCTCTCTCTCCTTCCCACTGTTTAGTGGCCTATAGTAGACACCCAGTAGCGTAATAACTCCTCTATTGTTCCTTAAAGCTGCAGTGGGGAAAGAGTTAAAATGACATCGCTGGCAGTTTACATAGAAACATCGAAGGTAGGAGCAGGTGTACGCCATTTGGCCCCTCGAGCCTGCTCCGCCATTCAATGAGATCATGGCTGATCATCCAAGTTCAGTACCCTGTCCCTGCTTTCTCCCCATATCCCTTGATCCCTTTAGCCTTAAGAAATATATCCAACTCCTTCTTGAATATATTTAATGAATTGGCCTCTACTGCCTTCTGTGGTAGAGAATTCCACAGGTTCACCACTCTCTGGGTGAAGAAATTCCTCCTCATTTCTGTCATAAATGGCTTACCCCTTATCCTTAGACTGTGACCCCTGGTTCTGGACTCCCCGCCATCGGGAACATCCTTCCTGCATCTAGTCTGCCCAGTCCTGTCAGAATGTTATAAGTTTCAATGAGATCCCCTCTCATTCTTTTAAACTCCAGCGAGCATAAGCCCAATCAACCCAATCTCTCCTCATACGTCATTCCTGCAATTCCAGGTATCAGCCTGGTGAATCTTCGCTGCACTCCCTCCACGGCAAGAACATCCTTCCTCAGATAAGGCGACCAAAACTGCACACAATATTCAAGATGTGGTCTCACCAAGGCCCTGTACAACTGCAGGAAGACATCCTTGTTCCTGTACTCAAACTCTCTCGCTACGAAGGCCAACATACCATTTGCCTTCCTAACTGCCTGCTACACCTGCATGCTCACCTTCAGTGACTGGTGCACAAGGACACCCAGGTCTCGTAGCACTTCCCCTTCTCCCAATCTATTGCCATTCAGATAATAATCTGCCTTCCTGTTTTTGACACCAAAGTGGATAACCTCGCATTTATCCACATTATATTGCATCTGCCATGCTTTTGCCCAATCACCCAACCTGTCCAAATCATACTGGAGTTTCTCGGCATCCTCCTCACAGCACACACGCCCACCCAGCTTTGTGTCGTCAGCAAACTTGGAGATATTACATCTAGTTCCCTCGTCTAGATCATTAATATGTATTGTGAATAGCTGGGGTCCAAGGACCGATCCCTGCGGTACCCCACTAGTCACTGCCTGCCACTCAGAAAAAGACCCGTTTATTCCAACTCTTTGCTTTCTGTCTGCCAACCAGTTCTCTATCCAAGTCAATACCTTGCGCCCAATCCCATGTGCCTTAACTATACATGCTAATCTCTTATGCGGGACCTTATCGAAGGCCTTTTGAAAGTCCAAATACACCACATCCACTGGTTCTCCCTTATCTATTTTACCAGTTACATCCTCAAAAAATTCCAGTAGATTACTCAAGCACGATTTACCTTTTGTAAATCCATGTTGACTTTGTCCGATCCTGTCACTGCTTCCCAAGTGCTCTGCTATTACATCTTTTATAATGGACTCTACCATTTTCCCCACTACCGATGTCAGGCATACCGGTCTGTAGTTCCCGGTTTTCTCTCTACCACCTTTTTTGAATAGTGGGGTAACATTAGCTACCCTCCAATCCATGGGTGCTGTTCCAGGATCCATCGAATGTTGGAAGATGATCAGCAATGCATCTACTATTTCTAGGGTCACTTCCTTAAGTACCCTAGAATGTAGATTATCAGGCCCTGGGGATTTATTGGCCTTCAATCCCGTCAATTTCCCTAACACCATTTCCCTACAAATACTGATCTCTTTCAGTTCCTCCCTCTCATTAGACCCTATGTTCCCCGACATCTCTGGGAGCTTATTTGTGTCCTCCTTTGTGAAGACAGAACCAAAATATGTATTTAATTGGTCAGCCATTTCTTTGTTCCCCATTATAAATTCCCCTGATTCTGGCTGCAAGGGACCTACGCTTGACTTCACCAATCTTTTTCTCTTCACATATCTATAAAAGCTTTTAAAGTCAGTTTTTATGTTCCCTGCAAGCTTACTCTCATACTCTGTTTTCCCCTTCATAATTAATCCCTTTGTCCTCCTTTGTTGAATCCTAAACTGCTCCCAATCCTCAGGTTTGCTGCTTTTTCTGGCCAATTTATATGTCCTCTCTTTGGATCTTATGCTATCCCTAATTTCCCTTGTTAGCCACGGTTGAGTCACCTTTTTTGTTTTATTTTTATGCCAAACTGGGATGAACAAATTCTGTAGTTCATCCATGCAATCTTTGAATGTTTGCCATTGCCTATCCACCGTCAACCCTTTGAGTGACATTCCCCAATCAATCCTACCCAACTCGCGCCTCATACCATCGTAGTTTCCTTTATTTAAATTCAGTACCCGAGTCTCTGAGTCAACTACTTCACTCTCCATCTTAATGAAGAATTCTATCATATTATGATCACTCCGCCACAAGGGGCTTTGTACAACAAGATTGCTAATTAATCCTTTCTCATTACATAATACCCAGTCTAAGATGGCCTGATCTCTAGTTGGTTGCTCGACATATTGGTCCAGGAAACCATCCTGTGAACACTCCAGGAATTCCTCCTCCACAGTATTGTTACTAATTTGGTTAGCCCAATCTATATGTAGATTAAAGTCACCCATGATAACTGCTGTGCCCTTATTGCACGCTTCTCTAATTTCCCTTTTAATGCCATCTGCAACCTCCGCATTACTGTTTGGACGTCTATATACCACTCCCACTAACGTTTTCTGCCCCTTGGTATTTTTCAGTTCTACCCATACAGATTTCAGATCATCAGAGCTAATATCCTTCCTTACAATTGTGTTAATCCCCTCTTTAACCAGCAATGCTACCCCACCTCCCTTTCCTTTTTGCCTATCTTTCCTGAATATTGAATACCCCTGGATGTTGAGTTCACAGCCTTGTCCACCCTGGAGCCATGTTTCCGTAATCCCAATCAAATCATATTCGTTTACCTCTATTTGCGCAGCTAATTCAGCCACCTTATTACGAATGCTCCTCGCATTAAGACACAAAGCCTTCAGGCTTGTTTTTTTAATGGTCTTAGACCTTTTAGAATTATTATTTACTGTGGCCATGTATGATTTAAACTGTTGATTTCTCTGCCTGCCACTTTTGTTTTTCTCCTTCCTATCTTTTGCTTTTATCCTTGTTTCCCTTTCCACTGTCTCCCTGCTCAGGTTCCCAACCCCCTGCCATTTTAGTTTAAACCCTCCCCCAGAACACTAGCAAACACTCCCCCTAGGACATCGGTCCTGGCCCTGCCCAGGTGCAAACCATCCGGTTTGTACTGGTCCCACCTCCCCCAGTACCGGTTCCAATGTCCCAGGAATTTGAATCCCTCCCCCTTGCACCATTCCTCTAGCCACATATTCATCTGAAATATCCTTCTATTTCTACTCTGACTAGCACGTGGCACTGGTAGCAATCCTGAGATTACTACCTTTGAGGTCCTATTTTTTAATTTACCTCCTAACTCCCTATATTCAGCTTTTAGGACCTCATCCCAGTACCTATATGCACCACGACAACTGGCTATTCACCCTCACCTTCCAAAATGTTCTGCAGCCGCTCTGAGACATCCTTGACCCTTGCACCAGGGAGGCAATACACCATCCTGGAGTCTCGTTTGCGGCCGCAGATACACCTATCTATTCCCCTTACAATAGAATCCCCTATTACAATAGCTCTACCCCTCTTTTTCCTCCCGTCCTGTGCAGCAGAACCACAGAATGACAGGATGAACTACAACATTTGTTCATCCCAGTTTGGCATAAAAATAAAACAAAAAAAGTGACTCAACCGTGGCTAACAAGGGAAATTAGGGATAGCATAAGATCCAAGGAGAGGACATATAAATTGGCCAGAAAAAGCAGTAAACCCGAGGATTGGGAGCAGTTTAGGATTCAACAAAGGAGGACAAAGGGATTAATTAAGAGGGGGAAAATAGAGTATGAGAGTAAGTTTGCAGGGAACATAAAAACTGACTGTAAAACCTTTTATAGATATGTGAAGAGAAAAAGATTGGTGAAGTCAAGCGTAGGTCCCTTGCAGTCAGAATCAGTGGAATTTATAATGGGGAACAAAGAAATGGCTGACCAATTAAATACATATTTTGGTTCTGTCTTCAAATAGGAGGACACAAATAACCTCCCAGAGATGTCGGTGAACATAGGTTCTGATGAAAGGGAGGAACTGAAAGAAATCAGTATTTGTAGGGAAATGGTGTTAGGGCAATTGGTGGGATTGAAGGCTGATAAATCCCCAGGGCCTGATAATCCACATCCTAGGGTACTTAAGGAAGTGGCCCTAGAAATAGTAGATGCTTTGCTGATCATCTTCCAGCATTCGATGGAATCTGGAACAGTACCCATGGATTGGAGGGTAGCTAATGTTACCCCACTATTCAAAAAAGGTGGTAGAGGGAAAACGGTAAGCCTGACATCGATGGTGGGGAAAATGCTAGAGTCCATTATAAAAGATGTAATAGCAGAGCACGTGGAAAACAGTGACAGAATCGGACAAAGTCAACATGGATTTACAAAAGGTAAATCGTACTTAAATAATCTACTGGAATTTTTTGAGGATGTAACTGGTCAAATAGATAAGGGAGAACCAGTGGATGTGGTGTATTTGGACTTTCAGAAGGCTTTCGATAAGGTCCCGCATAAGAGATTAGCATGTAAAGTTAAGACACATGGGATTGGGGGCAAGGTATTGACTTGGATAGAGAACTGGTTGGCAGACAGAAAGCAAAGAGTTGGAATAAATCGGTCTTTTCTGAGTGGCAGGCAGTGACTAGTGGGATACCGCAGGGATCGGACCTTGGGCCCCAGCTATTCACAATGGGCCAGAAATTCGTGAACGGGGCTTGCCGCGCGTGCAAGGTCCCGATTTGCACTTACCCGACGCGCCTGCCGATCACCTCCAGGGACGCCTGGAATTCCATTTTGAATCTGAAGAATCCCGAGCAGCGTTTGACGTCACGCCGCCCAGGAGTGCAGCCAGCGCGAAGCCTGGAGCGCGCTGTGCAACTGAGACACGCCCCTTGAGGTCTCAGTTTAACAGGACACGCCCCCAATGTTTCTGCCAAGCTGCTAAGCATTTTTACATGCAAAGCAGCAGTTTAAATAGGTTTTTGGAAGTTGTTTTGAAGCTTTTGGTAACTTTTATAAACTTTTAAAAACGTTTACATTATTTTGAAGAATCTGAAGTAGTTTTAAACAGAATTAAAGCAATTTAAAGACTTTTAAAAGCCCTGAAAGCTTTTTTTTAATTCCATTTATTTATTTAGCAATGTCGTCGTCATACGTGTCTTCACACTGTTCCCTTTGGGGAACTGTATGAAGTGGTGGAAGGATTTATGGCCATGATTAATGCTCATTCCGTGACCGTAACCATCTTTGAACCAGCCATTAGGGTGGTTAGTCCTATGGCGGGAGGGTTTTACGGGCTCCCACAAGCTATACAAGGAGGGGGGGCCACCCACACCCACGGACGCAAATATCCCACTGGATGTCAACCCAGAATTTGGAGCCGGAGCTCCGACTCCACTTGCCGGGATTGTCTGGAGCGGGGTTCGAAACCCTACCCTGATCTGGCCCAGCGGCGGGGATCCTACCGCTATGCCAAAGGCCCAATCCGATTAGCAACGTGAAATGGCTGGAATGAGCACAATTCACGGCATTAAAAGAACTCACAATTGAACTGATGATGACCTCAGCAATCTCCTCAACGAGGTGGAGGCGCAGCGCCTGCTCATCATTGGTAATGAGAAGTCAAAGGCGCCGCAAAAAGGGCAGATGATAGCTTGGTCTTTCAAGTGGCAGCATAGGGCTCCAGTCACGGGGAGGGAAAAGGCGCAGGAAACATATGGGTGTCACCTTTTGTGCGGAGTGGGCCTTTTGCGTAGCAGTAAGCATCCCCGCCGCTGGGCCAGAAGGAGTAGGGTTTCGAACCCCACTCCAGACAGTCCTGGCAAGTGGAGTCGGAGCTCCAACTATAAATTCTGGGTGGACATCCAGCGGGATACTTGCGTCCGTGGGTGTGGGTGGCCCCCCCCACCTCAGATGGGTTGTGGGAGCCCGTAAAACCCTCACGCCATAGGACTAACCACCCTAATGGCTGGTTCAAAGATGGTTACGGTCACGGAATGAGCGTTAATCACGGCCATAAATCCTTCCACCACTTCATACAGTTCCCGAAAGGGAACAGTGTGAGGATACGTACGACGATGACCTCTTGCGCAATGCACCTCCTTGGCCCCTCAGTCGCAGATGCGAGGGGGCAAATCGTGCAATTGTTAAATTTTTCATTTTATTGACATGTAAATTGTTGGCCCAATAATTCCCTTCCAAATGCGCGAGTACGATCGGGGTACTTACGCGTCTGGCCGGAGGAAATGCCGGTTTTCAGCATGCACAGTGCATGTGGGGAAAACCGGCATTTCTTGTCCTCTGAACGAAGGGGTTCAGAGGCAGAACGCGTGCGACTGCACAGGCAGCGCGTGCGCAGTAAAATTTGCCGCTTTCATTCATGCTTTCAGTGAGGTCAAGTCATTACAACTTACACATGAAAAAAGCATGGGTACAGTTGCTCCAGAGGCTGCGGAGGAAGATATTTCTTATCGTGGAGCTTCTGAAAGTATGTATGTCTGTATATATTCCTTTGCGTGTTATGTATATATTCCTTTACTTATGTGTATGAATGTATTATTTAATTATGACTTTCAGAGAAAGTAACTTATTGGAAAATCATAATTAAAAACATACATTCATACACACAAGTAAAGGAATATAAAACATACATACATATACGTAAAGGAATGTATGCGGACATACATACATAATTACTTATTACTGATGAAAAGTTTCTTTCTTAAAAGTGCTGGAAATGTTACATTACTCATTTTAGAACACTCATTTTCACATTCAATTCACACAGCCACAATTGCTCCTTGTACCTACCGTTCTGAAAACCCGTTTAAAAAAAAAAATTTAAACTTTAAAACTTACTTAAAATTTCTTAAAATAACTTCCCTCCCTTTCCCAAACAAAAATATTGCCTTTCAGAAGCTCCACGATAAAATATATCTTCCTCCGCAGCCTTGGAACAACTTTACACATGCTTTTTTCAAGTGTAACTTGTAAGGACTTACCCTCACTGAATCCATGAATGAAATCTACGAAGTTCACTGCGCAAGCGCTGCCTGTGCAGTCGCACGCGCTGTGCCTATGAACCCCTTCGTTCCGAGGTCTGGAAATGCCGGCGTTCCCCGCATGTGCTGTGCATGCTGAACGCCGGCATTTCCAACGGCCAGATGCGTGAGTACCCCGACCGTACTCACGCATTTGGTCATGAATTTCTGGCCCAATATATATTAATGATCTAGACAAGGGAACTAGATGTAATATCTCCAAATTTGGAAATGACACAAAGCTGGGTGGGCGTGTGTGCTGTGAGGAAGATACCGAGAAACTCCAGGATGATTTCGACAGGTTGGATGATTGGGCAAAAGCATGGCAGATGCAATATAACGTGGATAAATGCGAGGTTATCCACTTTGGTGTCAAAAACAGGAAGGCAGATTATTATCTGAATGGCAATAGATTGGGAGAAGGGGAAGTGCAACGAGACCTGGGTGTCCTTGTGCACCAGTCGCTGAAGGTAAGCATGCAGGTGCAGCAGGTAGTTAAAGAAGGCAAATGGTATTTTGGCCTTCGTAGTGAGAGGGTTTGAGTACAGGAACAAGGATGTCTTGCTGCAGTTGTACAGGGCCTTGGTGAGACCACATCTTGAGTATTGTTTGCAGTTTTGGTCGCCTTATCTGAGGAAGGATGTTCTTGCCATGGAAGGAGTTCAGCGAAGATTCACCAGGCTGATACCTGGGATGGCAGTAATGACGTATGAGGAGAGATTTGATCGATTGGACTTGTACTCGCTGGAGTTTAGAAGAATGAGAGGGGATCTCATTGAAACTTATAAAATTCTGACAGGACTGGACAGACTAGATGCAGGAAGGATGTTCCTGATGGTTGGGGAGTCCAGAACCAGGGGACACAGTCTAAGGATAAAAGGTAGGCCATTTAAGACAGAAATGAGGAGGAATTTCTTCACCCAGAGAGTGGTGAACCTGTGGAACTCTCTACCACAGAAGGCGTTGGAGGCCAGTTCATTAAATATATTCAAGAAGGAGTTGGATATATTTCTTACAGCTAAAGGGATCAAGGGGTATGGGGAGAAAGCAGGGACTGGGTACTGAATTTGGATGATCAGCCATGATCGCATTGAATGGTGGAGCAGGCTTGAGGGGCCGAGTGGTCTACTCCTGCTCCTATCTTCTCTGTCTCTATGTTTCTATGAATTTCTTCACCCAGAGAGTGGTGAACCTGTGGAATTCTCTACCACAGAAGGCAGTAGAGGCCAATACATTAAATATAGTCAGGAAGGGGTTGGATATATTTCTTAAGGCTAAAGGGATCAAGGGGTATGGGGAGAAAGCAGGGACCGGGTATTGAATTTGGATGATCAGCCATGATCGCATTGAGTGGCGGAGCAGGCTTGAGGCCGAATGGCCTACTCCTGCTCCTATCTTCTATACTTTTATGTTTCTGTGTTTCTATGTTTCACCCCTGGTGCCAGGAAGTTGGCTGCTGCTGCTTTCCCCTGATAAGCCATCTGCCTCAACAGTATTCAAAGTGGTGTATCTGTTTTAGAGGGGGATGTCCACAGGGGACTCCTGCACTACCTGCCTGCGCCTACTACTCTGCCTGTTTGTCACCCATTCCCTTTCTGCCTGTGCAAGCTTTACCTGCGGTGTGAC